>NW_027187419.1:70253014-70258874 GCF_028583685.1 Petaurus breviceps papuanus
CAGCACGTCCATGGGGCATGGGAGATCTTTAAATCCCATAACCCTTAAGTTTATAGTAGAAAGAAATAATAGATTGGATTTTTTAAATTATTCATTAGAAAAAATGCAATAATACAAACGCAATGAATAACCTACTGGATGAAGATTTAGTTGGTGGGAGCTGTGGGTGGTAGAAATGACATTGCAGAAGGTTACATTAAAACTCATTCATTAATGTGTATTTATTAAGTGCCACTGTGCATCCATTACTGAGCTAGGACCTGGGACTTAAGGGTAAGAGGATATAAAGTATATGATGAAATTCCTGCCCTTTAAAAGTTACAATCTCTTTATAGATACAAAACTGATAGGTATGAAACAATGAGAGAAATTGGTTGCTACTGACTTTATGTGACCTTAATGTGTGATTTTATATTTCTGTAACCCTAGTGCCTAGCACACAAAAAGAACTTAATAAATGCTCCTTAAATTGAATTGAATATATAATAAAAGTTCATAGAAATGAGATCAACAATGAGTTAGAAAAGGCTTCATAAGTGAAAAGGAACGAGGGGTATCTTGCTAGAAGGGGAAGCATCATAAGCAAAGATCCTCAATAGGGAAAGAACATGGCATGTTTGGGACGAATGGCCTGCTTGCTGAGAGCAGAAGGTTCATGCTGAGGAATAGTAGAAAATGATTGGTATAGGTAGGATGAGGCCAGATTAATTAAGGTCTTCACAACCAGGCAAGAGTATAGACTTGGTGTGGTAACACTGTTGAAACATTTTAGTAAGGTTAATACGGTAGAGTGAAAGGGAAAAGGGAAAACAGGGGGGAGGACTAGAAAGGTAGGAAGGGACCAGGATATGGAGAGTTTTAAAAGTCCCACACAAGATTTTATATTAGATTCCAAAAGGAACTGGGAGACAATGGAGTTTATTGAATGGGGGGTGGAAAGGGTAACAATATCAGATTTGTGCTTTTGGAAGATCACTTTGTTAGTTGAGGGGAGAATGGATTGCAGTGAGAAGAGGCTTAGGGCAGGGAGACCAACTACCAAGGTATTCATAGAGCCCAAGCCTGAGATTATGAAGGCCTACATTAAAGTTATGGCAGTATCAGAGGAGAGGAGAGGTGTGGGTGTATAACAGATGTTGTGATGATCAAATTTATAAGCCTTCGAAATTGAGGAATGAAGGATGACAACTAGGTTGTGAGCTTAAGGTCTGGGAGGATGGCGGTGTCCTTGACAGTAATAGGGAAGTTAAGAAAAGGGAAAAGTTTAAGGGGGGATAATAATTTCAGTTCTGAATATGTTAAGCTTAAGAGGTCTTTGAGATATCTGGTTTGAGATGGGCAATTGGAGATTTGTGACTGTAGGTTAGGAGAGAAGTTAGGGTTAGCAAAATAAGTCTGAGAATAATCTATGTAGAGATGATAGTTGAATTAATGGGAATTGATGAAATAACCTAGTAAATAGTTGTAGCGGCAAGCACCCCAGTGTCCCCAGGGTGCCTGCTCACACAGGTTCTTGGATCTGCTTTGTTAAAGGAAAGCAACTCAAAATGGGTTAACAAGCTTACTTTAATCAGTCAGACATATATCATTTACTTTGTTCAGGAGAAAAGGTCAGCACCCTGAACCTCAAAGTATACAGGCATAATTATCAAGACAGAAACATCAAGTAGACAGATTTCCAAACTGTCCAACCATTACATCCATACCCAGTCAACATCTGGGTTTCCACATTCTGGGTTTTTCAAAGCCGGGGGACTCTCAACAACGGCTTCCCAGAATTCAGATCAAATCACAGAACATTTCTCAAAGTGAGTCCCAAAAACAAAGCTACACATCAGGGCTTATATAGCCTTCTCCTGGCTCAGAGAATGTAACAACCTTATTGACCCACTGGCCAATCAAAAAGTATCTACTGAAAAACAAGCCTCCCACCCCAGGCTCCAGGTGCACGTTAGCCTAGGGGCAGGGAAGATCTTTAAATCTGCATTTCCATTACAATAGTATAGACTCAAGGAAAAGAAGTTAAAAGTAAGAGCTATGAGTCTAATTTTGGTAATTTATTTATGAGATAAAGGAATAAACTAAGATAATGGGAAAGTAATGGGAAAGTTAAAAATATATATAAGGGTATTTCAAAACAAGTGTTTGTGGACTGATTAGGATGAAGGAGAGGGAAGAATAAAAAATAATAGAAACAAATTTCTAATATAGGATGCTGGTAAAACTATGGTAATGAAGGGAAGGGAAGTCAATATAAAGGAAGAGACAACAATGATCAAAACCTGGAACATACAAGTATGAGATAGTGCCAATGTCATATGGGCAGACTGAGTGGTTCCCATTTGTGATACTAGCAACAAATGGGACATTCCACCAAGCAGGATAGGATTCTATTCTCCATGGTTATCCCCTATTCCTCATATGACCTGCACTTAGAACAGTACTGGAGATTGTCACTGAGTAGCTACTTGATCAGCAGGTGACCTCTGTTGGGTCAGGACTGTTTTCGAAGTCAGCTTCAACATCAACCTCTCCCCACCCTCCATGAGCATATTACATATGGCATTATCACTGAGTGAAAAGATTTCTCCTGCACAGTGACCTTGGAAGATCTGAACTCTATAGATTCCCAAATTCTAGAGGACAACATCAGTAGGAAGTTCCTAATTTAATCTATCTGTTGGATTACAATCTCTGGGATAAGGGTTTCTGTCATAACTCTTCATCTTTTCAACACCCAGCCTTGCACAAAGTGTGTCCTTGATAAATGTTTGTTGAATTGAATTAAATTGTGTTGATGTTGTGAAATCAGAATTCAATAGACAGTTGAAATTTAGGAAAATATAGACACATTGAGTTTATTGTCCACTAAAAACTCCAAATGGTTTTTCACAAAAGCTATGGCCCAACTCCTCAGCTCTCCTGTAGTTTTAAAACTGGTTTTCTATTCTTGAGTATGTGATTTCACATTTATATTTTAGTGGATGACTTCATTGCTATGGGAATTTCCTTCATTGGTAAAGATTTCAATGTATATGCATCTTCTCCTCCTATTACTATAGAGAACACCACTATACTCCAGTCACCAAGTCTCACAATCTTCATGTCATGCGTGATGCTTCACTCTCTTTCACCACATCTAATCTGTTGCCAAGTCTCATCATGTCTACCTCCATACATCATATACTTTCCCTTCTTTTCTTTCACACAGCTCTTCTTGTTTAGTCACTTATCACCTCTCACTTGGACTATTAAAATAGCATTCTAGATGATTCCTCTGTCTCAAGTCCTTCTCTATTACAAATCGTTATTCACTTAGCTTCCAACATGGTTTTTCTAAAGCTTAGATCTGATTCACCTTCTCATGGTCAGTGAGTTCCAATATCTTCCCATTACCCTTAGGACTAAATATATAAAATCATTTCTTATGTACTGTGGACAAAGTAACAGCAATATTGTAAGATGATCAGCTGTGAATGAATTGGCTATTTTCAACAATACAACAATCCAAGACAATTCTGAAGGACTTATGATGAAGAATACTATCCATCCCCAGAGAAGAAATTGAGGGTATCTGAAAATAGATTGAAGCATAATTTCTTTTAAACTTTATTTTTCTTGAGTTTTTTTTCTTGTCTGTGTTGTCTTTCACAACATGACTATTATGGGTGTGTTTTGCATGACTACACATGTATAACCTATATTGAATGACTTGTCTTCTCAATGTGGGGTTGAGGGGAGTTAGGGAAGAAGGGAAAGAATTTGGAACTTGAAGTTTTAAAAAGGAATATTAAAAATTGTTTTTACATGTAATGGGAAAAATACAATACTAAATTTAAAAAATTAAATCATTCCTTTGGCATTTAAATTTCTTTATGACCTTGCCTTTTCCTACATTTCCAGTCTTCTTACAATTTATTCCCTCTACACATTCTATGATCCAACTACATTGACCTATTTGTTGTTCCTTACACACAATGCTCCTTATACACAATCTTCCTTCTCCATGCCTTTCCATTGGTTATCTTACATTATTGGAAGCCCTATATCCTCATCTCCAACTGTCATTTTCCCTGGCTTCCTTCAAAACTCAGCTCCAATTCCACTTTCTGCAAGGGTCCCTCCCTTGTTCAGATGCTAGTGCATCTAACTACACACACAAGTGTGTGCAAAAGTGTGTATATGTTTGTATATCTATATGTAAACATATAGATACATTTGGACCTACGGACATATATATGTACATACATATACACACATCTAAATGTAGACATACATATGCAAACACATATACAGATATATGCACACACATGTCCTGTATGCACCTAATTACTTTCATGTTGTCTTCTCCGTTAAAAAGTAACCTTCTTGGGAGCAGGAATTGTTTTACCTTTTTAAAATATTCCCAGTCCTTAGCACAGTACTCAAAACACAGTAAGACACAGACATTTTATTTTTGCTTATTGATTAACAAAGTGATTGTTATACACATACTTCCATAAATTCTTTTTTTCCCATAAATTCTTCATGGAGAATCTACCCAGTGCTCTAAAGTCCTGTTCTCTCCATAATGATGAGACACTTAGACTGTCTATCTGCTAACCATTTCTCTGAATATGACAAACATATAATTTTTCAATCATACACTTCCCAGATGATATTGTTCATAATATCCCTTGTACTTAAACCTTCATTGTAACATATTGTGACCTACTTAAGTCTACTATGTATCATTTCACGATCATTTGGGTCACCCATAATTTTAATTCTTGGGAAATCAAAGAGTTCAATGATTTGCAGCCATAAGGCACAATTGGAATAATATTGATGTTTTGAAAGTAGCATTTATGTCAGGGAGAAATTTGATATAATTTAAAGTGCTACACAATTTCCAAAATTCCATTCACTATGTTTTCTTTCCGTTCAGTTATAAGGTCATGAAACAAAGTAACATTTATTTGTACTAAGCTTCATCATGTAAGAGTCAGATTTTCCTTCTAGCTTATTCAGATCATTTTGGACACTAACACAACTTTACATTTGCAAATATGATAAGCATACTGCTTATAATGTCATAGAAGTCATTGATAGAGAAGTTAAATAGTTCAGGACCAAGGACAGATCACTGGGAACTACTCTAGATACCCCCCTATGAATTGATTTTGGTTAATTAACTAACTGAGTTTTCATTCAACCAGTTCTGATTCTACCCAACAATACTATTATTTATCCTATGTCTGTATTTTGTTCACAAAGATGACATAAAATATTTTTCAATTAATTTGTTGAAACCTATGTATGCTGCAACTTAGGAACTCCTTTGGTTCCTAGAAGCCCTGATAAAAGAAGATATGAAGTCCAACTGTCATGACCTGTTCTTGAGGAAGCAATACTGACTCTTACAGATCACTTCTTCTCTTTACAAAACGCTCACAAACTTTCCCTTTAATGATGCACTGTATATATTTCCTTCATTAAAAAAGTTCAAACTCATTGTCCTTAAGCTTGAAAACTGAATCTTCCTCCTCTTTTTGAAAATCCAGGGCAGGGAATTGCTCTCTATTTCTTCAATGGCACTCCCTTTCTCTACAATTTTTCAAAATTTTCTTTCCAACAACATCTCAACAAACAAAACCCAGAAAGCCAACTTGATAAATGATGAGGGCTTGAACTAAAGCAATGGTTGTGTGGAGACAGGCCAAGTACTGGATGATGATGATGATGACTTCTTCCTCTTCTTCCTCTTGCTCCTCTTCTCCTCCTCCTTCTTCTCCTCCTTCTTTCTTCTTCTTCTTACTCTTCTTCTTCTTTTCCTTCTCCTCCACCTTCTTCTTCTCCTTCTTATTGTTATTGTCCTTCT
>NW_027187419.1:70259274-70270792 GCF_028583685.1 Petaurus breviceps papuanus
TCCTCCTCCTCCTCCTCCTCCTCCTCCTCCTCCTTCTTCTTCTTCTTCTTCTTCTTCTTCTTCTTCTTCTTCTTCTTCTTCTTCTTCTTCTTCTTCTTCTTCTTCTTCTTCTTCTTCTTCTTCTTCTTCTTCTTCTTCTTCCTTCTCCTTCTTCCTTCTCCTTTTCCCAGTTCTGGAATGTCATGTTTCAAGGTTTGGTGAATTTGAACTGATTGAGAGTGGCAAGGTGCTTTCTGGGTTCAATTCCCTTTTGTAATGGGAATGTAAATTTTAAAGATCTTCCCTGCCCCTAGGCTAAAGTGCACCTGGAGCCTGGGGTGGGAGGCTTGTTTTTCAGTAGATACTTTTTGATTGGCCAGTGGGTCAATAAGGTTGTTTCATTCTCTGAGCCAGGAGAAGGCTATATAAGCCCTGATGTATAGCTTTGTTTTGGGGCTCACTTTGAGAAGTGTTCTGTGATTTGATCAGATGAAACTCTGGAAAGTCTTTGTCCAGAGCCCCCCAGCTTTGAAACCCAGATGTTGTTTGGTATGGATATAATGGTTGGACAGTTTGGAATTCTGTCTACTTGATCTGTGTTTGTCTTGATAATTCTGCCTGTATACTTTGAAGTTTGGGGTGCTGACCTTTTTCCCCTGAACTAGGTAAATGATACATATTTGACTGATTAAAGTAAGCTTGTTAACCCATTTTGAGTTGCTTGCCTTTAACAAAGCAGATCCAAGAACCTTTGTTGGCAGACACCCTGGGGATGCTGGGGTGCTTGCTGCTACACTTTTTAAATACTTTTGTTCTCTCTCAAGATGAAATTTATTCTCCTTGATGAAACTGAAATAAAATTAGGGTTAAGTAACTCTATTTCCTCTGCTATCGATTATCATCATCTCATTTATCCTGAATGATAGTCCTTTGCATTCTCTTGTCCTGAATGTGGATTTTTGCAGTTTTTACTTTTCCTTCCAATTCTCAGCTCATTCTGGGGTTTAGCACTACTATTACCATTGAGTTACAGTTAGGTGGTGAAGTAGATAGTGCACTGGGCTTGGAAACAGAAAGACTTATCTTCATGAATTCAAATCTATCCTCAGGCACTTAATAGCTGTGGGACCCTGAGCAAGTCACTTAACCTCATTTGCCTCAGTTGTTCATTTGTAAAATGAGCTGGAAGAAGAAGTGGCAAACCACTATGGTATCTTTGCCAAGAAAACACCAGGATTGGGTCATGAAGAATTGGACATGACAGAAACCACTGAATAACAATCATTGAGTCAACAGCAGTCAACAAACATTTGTTAAGTACTTACCATGTTCCAGGCACTATGCTAAATGCTTGGGATAAAAAGAAATCCAAAAAGAAAAAGGAAACAAGAAGACAGTTCCTTCCCCAAAGGAGCTCACATTCCTGTTATCTAGAAAAATTTCATGAGACTTCATGAAATAGTTCCTCTTCTGTGTCATTTATAACATTAACTACGTAACTGATGTATAACTTATTAGATTGTCTGTATCAGTTATAATATTAACTATACAACTGATACATAATGGATACCAGGTAAAATCCACTGATAGCATACCTCTAGGTAAAGAAAATCACCACATATCCTATCTTTAGTCTTCTGGATCTAAGCTTTTGTTTTCAGAAGAAATAACTGCTCCCAAATTCATAAGTGCTTCATCCTCCCCCCCCCCCCATTTTTGGCATGAAACTGTACTCCCTACCCATGTGCTTTCTCTACAATTTTATTTCTTCCTTCAGAAATTTCTAACAAGTTAGTTAGCCAAGATTTTTTTCCCTTATAGAAATCAAATTGCCTTTCATCCAGTGGGTTAAACTTGCTTAATCTTTTGTTTATCCTGCCATTTTTAGAATTCTCCTTATAGTTTCTACCAAGTACAGATGTATGTTTTCAGGGTCTATAGGTTCTCACCATCTTTCCTGGTAGCTTTCCACAGGTAATGTGTCATCATATTGACAACCCCACCATCCTATGGTAAAAGTAACTATTTGACACAAGTTTATGTTCTGCTTAATAGTTCCACAATTTCACCCTTGATTTTCTATTGAATTCTTGAATGAATGCCATCTGGTCTCAATGATTTATTCATATCCAATTTGTCAATTAGTTCTAGAACATCTGGGAATTTACCAGTAATTGTTCTAAAACTTCTGACATGCCTGTTGCAGAAGATAAAATTTGAGAGTCAGAACAGCCTCAAGGGCTAGCTCAGTAAGATTTAAAGCAAAGAATTTAATAAATCTCCCTACTAAAGTATTTTTTTTCTTCTGAGCACCCTTGCAAATAGATCACTTCCAGTCTAACTTCCCCAGTCACAACTTCCTTCTGCTTTGTATCTCTTAGCCATATCTGCCCATTCTGCTTTCCTAAATAGCACACAGACAGTTCTAGGTATATCTATGATTCTAATTCTCTATACAATAGCTTTACCTTCCTTTACCTCTAATTTGATTTACTCCCACTCTGACCAGTCAATCCCTGTTGTAGCTAAAGTCACCAGCCCAAACATATGATATTCTGAAGTAGAAAGTATAAAGGATCAAAGTCATTCAGAAGGGCTTTACAGAAAATAGGCAGGGTGTCAAATAAAAAGCAACTATTCTCTTGTTCACTTGGAGAAGGAGAGATGTACTACAGAATTGGAAATGGACAAATATTGTGTAATTATCAAAAAAAATTGGAATGGATTTTTCTAAGCTATAAATGAAAGAGTTTTCCTTCAGTTTCTCAAAACATTCTAGAAGATAGTCCTAGGAGAACTGTCAAGGGACAAGATAAAAAAAATCATGATCATAAATAATCAACATAGCATCCTCAAGAACAGGCCTCCCTTAGACCAAAGTCATTTCCTTTTTTCACATGATTAACAGACTTAGTAGATCAGGATATTACTAAAAATATGATATACACAAATTTTAGCTAAACATTTGACAAAGTCTCTCAAATTATTCTCATGGAAAAGATGGAGAGATGTTGTCTAGATAAGGATAAAATTAAATGATACTTATTGAATAGCTGGTTACCAAAAGAGTAATCATTTGTGGTTCAACATCTACTTAGTAGGAGGTCTTTAGGAGAATGCCCTTCAGTGACCCGGGCTTTACTCTAGTGAATAATTTTTTTTCACATTTTAAAAAATTAAATTAATGGTATAAAACAAACATTTGTATAATATAGCAAAATAAAAATATTTTATCAATGATTTCTATAAAGGACTAGATGGCATTACAGATGATAAAAATCTAGAAGTAACTAAGAGAGTGGATGCCAAACTCAAACCCCACAAAGACCTTGACAGGTTGGAATATGAGACTAAGATAATTAGATGAAACTTAATATGGACAAATGTTAAATGTTACACTTGATTTTTAAAAAATCTTCACTAACTTAAAAGTATAACCAGAATGCATATTTGCTGACTGTCCCCCTTCCTAGAGCTCTCTCCCTTCTCATCTTTTCTTCTTTTCTTCACTGGATTCCTTTACATCTCAGCTAAAGTCCAGTTTTTTTGCAAGAAGCCTTTCCAGACATCCCTTAATGCTTATGCCTTCCTATGGGTGATGGTCTCCAGCTTATCCTCTCTATAGCTTGTTTGTACATATTTGCATGTGCCCTCCCCGCTCTCCACTATGTTGTCTTTCCTATTAGATTATGAATTTCCTGAGAGCAGGAACTGTCCTTTAGCTTTTCTCTGTATCTCCAGAGCTTAGCACAATTCCTGACACCTAGGAGGCACTTAATAAAGGCTAGCTGTCTAACCTGAAAAACAACTAAGGGTTTCTATGTATCATAAGGTTGATATGAGTCAGCAATGTGATATATAAGAGCCAAGAAAACTAATGCAAAGTGAGTTTATTTTGAGGAGACATAGAGTCTATATCTATGGAAGTGATAGTCCTTTTGTACAGACCACATCTGGGGTATTGTTTCTAGTTCTGAACACTAGTTTCCAGTAAGGATATTTGTAAATGGGAGAGAATCAAAGGAAAGAAAATAGAATTGCTAAGGGTCACTATATGTCATATAAGAAGTAGTTGAAAGAAATGGGTATGTTTTTCTGGAGAAGAAAAGATATAATGGGTATATAATAGATATCTTCAAGTTTTTGAGGCACTTTTGTGTGGATTATGGTTGTTTACATTGGCCCTAAAGGTAAAAATCAAGAATAATAGATGTTTTCCATTGTTGGAAAGCAATTTGGAATGATGCAACAAAAATGATTAAAATGTCCATATCCTTTGAGCCAGCCATTCCTCCGTTAGATTCATGCCCTGAAGAGGTCAATAACAAAAAGGGAAGTCCTATATACACTGAAATATTTATAGCAGCACTTTTTCAGGTAGCAAAGAAATAGAAACAAAGTAGATATCCAGTGAGCAAATAATGGTTAAAGAAATTGTGGAATATGGACGCAATGGAATATGAAGTTTAAAATTCTCTAAGAAATTATGAGCATAATAAACAAATGAAACATGGAGAGCTTCTCTGAATTGATGAAAGTGAAGTTAGCAGAGCCTGGAAAACAATACACATAATGATTACAATGATGCACATGGAAACAACCAGAAAACAATCAAAACTAAATGTTGCAAAATTATAAAAACTAAACTTAGACCCAAGGAAGGGATATGAGGAAACATCTCGTACCCCACTCTACCCTCATTCCTTTACAGAAATGGGCATGACTGGGCATAGGACATGCCACGTAACATCAGATTTTTTCCATGTGTAGACCGGTTTTGCTTATCTTGTTTTCTTTTTATCCCTTTCTCTCTCTTTGAAACAAATTTTTTGTTAAAAGTGATGGTTCTCTGAAAGGACGGGACAGAAGGAAGATGGGGATATAGAGATGATGTAAAAATAAAGGAAGTAAATAAAATCTATTTTCAAATGTTTACACAAATTAATGTTAAAGTAATGAAGGACAGGGGCAGCTAAGTGGTGCAATGTATAGAACACTGGCTCTGGAGTCAGGAGGACCTGAATTCAAATCCAGCCCCACACACTTACTAACTGTGTGATTCTGGGCAAGTCACTTAACCCTGATGGCCTCCCCAAAATTCCCCAAAACAATTTCATCTATCCGTAAATGCAATGAGCTGCCTCAGGAGATAATTAGGCTCCCCTTCACAAGAGATCTTTATGGGAAATCTAGATGACCATTTGTCAGGACTATGTCAGAGTGAATAACAAGTGCTGCATCTAATAAGATAAAATTTAACAGGGGTAAATATAAGTTCTAACAATTATTGTAAACAAACATGGAGGAGACATGACTTGATAATATTTGTCTGAGATTCATCTGAGCATTTTTTTGTTTGAACATTTTCCTATATATTTAGATTTTTCATTCGCCCATTAAAGTGAAATATTTTTCTTTATGGAAATAATAATTCTATGACATATTTAATCTTTTTTTCACTGATTTCATTTTTAAGCCCCTCAATTTTTTCACAAACATTATGTCTGATACCCAAGATAACAATTATAGAATTCCCATTTACAGTCAAGGGGTACAGATGAGTGCCTGCCATTTTAAACAGGTGGATCTTACAACATGGCCTGAAGACAGAAACAGAACACCTGGCACAATTATGCTAAACTCATTAAAGGTCTATTTCTAGTGTGTTCATTACAGAGAAACATCAGCACATTCCTCAAGGAACAAACAAAATGCACATTATATATAGGGAATTAAATAACAAGATTCTAATAAAGGCTGGAAACGTCCACCCATCCCCAATATAATCATCCTTCTAGCAATACAAGTACAAGAGAATCACTCTGACACACACAGAGAGAGCTTAAGTTCAAATATATAATAAAATCTAAGTAAAAGAGGGAATTGCATAATATCAGAAATGGAAAGGATCTCAAAGTCCATCTAGCAATACCTGAAAAAAAAAGAATCCCCTGTAAAACATATGTGACAAGTCGACTTAAAAAAGTATCACTATCATATATATCACGCCTTAAAATTTGCAACATACTTTACAAATATTATGTCATTTTAGCTTCACAGAAACCCTAAAAGGTAGGTGCTATTATTATCCCCATTTTAGAGCAGAGGAAACTGAGGAAGACTTGCCCAGGAACATACAACTAATTAAGGATCTGAGACCAGATTTGAAATAAGGTCTTCCTGACTCCCTGTCCAAAGCTCTACCCCTGTAATATACGTAATATATGTATAACATTGCATTGGTCATGCCTTCTCAAGGGCTTCCAAAGAGATTAGGACCTTCAAGATAAATATGTTGCTGGTCTAGCAGAAATCTCTTGACTCTCAGGGAGTTCAGCCCTGACCTTGGAATAGCTGGACCAGGCTTTAACTGACAAGCTAACCTTCTCATCCTAAGGAATTGTGGAGTGGAAAAACCCTACAGGAGTTGAGGGAAAGAGACCTGGAGAAGGGAAGTCATGAGGTAGAGATGAGGGAAGAGAGGGAAGGAGAGAGCAGCCATAGTAAAGACCTGGGCCTGCACAGGGTAGGTTAATATGATCAAATCATGTAAGCAAAGATGCTAAACTCCTGAAATAAGTTAGGATTCCTTAAATAGAAGCTGATAGTTCTTCATTTTCCTCCTTTCTTCCTTTGGTTTCATAGATTAGAGGAGGCAATAGTTGTCTGGGTCCTGGGAATGGGAGAAAGATTTAAAACTTAAGTATCATGCTAGAATTCCAAATGCGGTTAGAAGTTCTGGACTAAGACATTTATAGAGTCAGTTTATAACTTTCCAGGATGTAAAGAGGATATTTACAGTAGAATACCTCTGTTTTTTTATGTTTCTTGTGCCACAGCCCCCATTTGCAGTCTTTTGAAGTCTATGTACCCCTTTCTCAGAATAATAGGGGTTTTTTTTTGCTTTTTTTTTTGGAGGGCAATTGGGGTTAAGTGACTTGCCCAAGGTCACATGGCTAGTATTTGTGTTAAGTGTCTGAGTCCAGATTTAAACTCAGGTTCTCCTGACTCCAGGGCCAGTACTTTACTCACTGTGCCACCTAGCTGCCCCGGCATAATAGTTTTTAAACAATTGAAAGAAATGCTAAATTTCCTTTTTAACCATCAATTTACAGGTTAATAAAAATAAATGTCATTTTTCCCCCATTCAAGTTCACAGATCCCTTGAAATCTGACTATAAACAGAGTTTAAGAACTCCTACCTTAAGAATGAGTCAGAAGTCTTGGCTACCTAATGGACTAGCCTGGCACTGGGGGCAGAGGTGATAGTGGAAGCTTCTTTGCCAGGTCTAGTTTTCAAGACAAGTCACTGACAGGAGAGAATGTCAGACACAAGGGAAAGATGGTCTATGCAGGCAGGGACAGGTGTGAGTCAATGACAGCCCTACCTGCCTGTTATCCAACACGGCAATGACATAATGAGACAGCTAGAAGGAACAAAGTATATTTAAAAACTAAATGTGAGGGGCCAGCCAGGTGGTGCAGTGGAGAGAGCACTGACACTGAGCTCAAAAGTGACCTCAGACACTTAGTAGCTGTGTGACCACAGGCAAGTAACTAAACCCTGATTGCCTCAAAAAACAAAAAAAAAAGCCAAAAAAAACCCAAAAAACTAAATGTGACCTTGTATTGCCCAAGATATGTGATTACTCATATTTCTATTTCTTGATCATATCCATTTTCTACTTTTAATTTTATACCAGAGGATCTCAAAGTGTGTTCTATGAGTTTCACTAGGTATGCCATAAAATTTTTATTGCTCTGTTATTGTTGAAAAAAGAAAATTTATAAATTAATTTTTTCTTATCCAAGATATATAGTACAGTAACTATAATATTTACAGAACTAAACACAATTTGCCTATTACATGGACGCATTAATTTCACAACGTATCAGACCTCAAACCTGCAATGAATATAATAAAAATGTCTGTTCTTGTTAAAGAGAAATTGTGTATATGCAAGTCAGGCTCTCCAATAGTGTTGCCAACTTAAATATTAAGGATTCTGTGATTCTTCACAGCCAAGAATACTGTGCCATGAGCAAAAATCAAGTTTGAGAATCACTGCTTTGCACTATAAATCCATTCCTAAAATATATGTGTATCTCAGGACCTTAGTTATTGTTGTTTGTCATTCTTGTTGGGAACATGTGGCTTTTTGGCAGTAAAATCATAGGTTAGGTACACTACAACTTGTCATTTAAAGAAAAACTATGGTTTTAAACAAAGGAAATTCTTGCCCTGTAAATCATTTACTGTGCAAACTAAGTTTTCATAAACTGAATTTATACTTATTTAAAGTATATTTCACTTGTAACTAGAGTACTGGTTGCCAGGAACCATGTCTTGGTAATCAAATTTGGTACATATCTAAAACAGTATTTTACACCCTATAGGTATTTAATAAAATAAGGACCACCATCACAAGCCTGGGGCATCAAAGTTAAGAGAGAAAGATATGAGTCATTCAATCAACAAGCATTTATTATTTGCTATGTGTCAGGCTCTGTGCTAAATGTTGAGGATGGAAGGAAAGGTAAAAAAAAGTCGCTCCTGCCTTTAAGGAGATCATAATATAATGGGGAAAACAATGTAAAAAACAACAAGGGATATACAAGATGTAGAGAGAGTAGGTAGAAGGTCATCTCATGGGTAAGATGATCAGGAGTGTGGGAAAATGGGGAATGGTTAAGGCATCTGCCATGAGGTGGGGTTTGAGCTGAGGTTTGAAGGAATCCAGAGAAAATGAGAGGTGAAGATAAGGAAGGAGAGTATTCCAGGTAAGGGAAAGAGACAATACTAAGGCACTGAGAAGATGGGAGTGCTATGATTGAGGAACAGCCAGAAGGCTGGTATATTTGGGTTCTTCACCAATTTGTTGTTCTATTGTTTCAGTCTGACTCTTCCTAACCCCATTTGGAGTTTTCTAGGAAGAGATACTGGGAGTGGTTTGCTATTTTCTTCTCCAGCTCATTTTACAGATGAGGGAACTGAGGTATACAGGGTTAAGTGATTTTACCAGGGTCACAACTAGTAAGTATCTAAGATCAGATTTGAACTCAGGAAGATGAAATCTTACTCACTTCTGACCCAGCACTCTATCCATTATGCCACTTAGTTGCCCCTGTCTATCAAGTAAAGGATGATAAAATATAAGATGCCTAGATGTAAAGGAAGGGGATTGGTTACAAGGAGCTTTAAACAGAGGAATTTATATTTGATTTGGGGTATAACATTGAGACACTAGAATTTATTGAGTACATAAAGCCAGTGTTTTAGGAAAATCACTTTGGCAGCTGAGTGAAGATGGTCGGGAGTGAGAAGAGATCTGAAACAATTAGATCAATTAGAAGGTCCTTGGAGTACTTCATGTGAGAGGTGATGAGGGTGTGAAATAGGGTCTCAGTTGTGAGGGAAGAAGGGCATGGATATGGGAGATTTTGTGAAGGTAACCATAATGAGATTTGTCAACAGATTAGATACGTAGGATTATTGAGGGTGAGGAATTGAGTATGATATCAGAGGCATTTTATTCATTCCATAAGACTGTAGTAATCCTTTGTTATATTTCAGACATTGGTCTGATTTCTGGGGCTATAGAAGCTGTCACGAAACAATCTTTGCCCTCAAGAATGGTAAACATTTTTACATATGGAAATAAGTATCAAATATATACAAAGTAATAATGGAGAGGTGAGCTTTTGAAGGAACCTAAGGGTTCTAAGAGGTAGAAGTGAGGAGTGAAGGCATTTCATATATGGGGGACAGCCTGTGCAAAGATGTGGAGATGAGAGATGAGAGGCAAGGGGCAACAAAAGACCGGGTTTGCTGGAATACAGAATGCACAAATTGGGAGGGAAGGTTCCAAAGGATTGTTGGAGCCTAATTGTGAAGACTTTAAATGCAAATCAAGGAATTTATAGTTAATCTTACAATCAATAGGAAGCCACAGGATCTTTTTGAGCAATGTAGTGACGTGGTTAGTCCTCTGCTTTAGGATTAATAATCTGCCACATGCAGGGATGAAATGAAGAGCTTTGAGGGCTTCCCAATTATAGGAACAGAACTTCCTTATTCCTGTCCATAGTATCCTAATAATTAGAATGGAAAGGATCTTAGAAATCATCTTGTTTAACCCCTCCCTACCTTTCTTTTTTTTACAAATGATGATAACAAGAACAAAACAGGTAAAGTGATTTGTCAATATTATTTAGGTAAGCAGTACAATTCACACCTGATACCACGACTCCAAAGCCACAATCTTTCCAGTAGACTCCACTGCTTCCCATAGTCAATAACCCTTTTTGACACTTCCTAACTGGTTTCCACCAGCCCATAACTTGGAAGAGTCATTTTTTCCACTTATCTGACAGAATAGAAGTCTATGCTCCTTTCTGGTTTCCATATCTCTTTTGGTTTTTCCGACTGACTTGTCTCAGTTGAAGATGTCTGTATTTATTCAATAGATGCAGAGTTCTCTATGTCTGAGTGTGGAAGAGGAAACATCTGACTAATCCACTAAGAACTGACCCAATGAAAGAGACTCATATCTTGATCCTTTTGGGGTTGGAGAGTGTGGGGCATAGCACTAAACTATTCCCCTCCTATCCCCACACTGCTCTTGTCCTATATTTCTCCTGCTTCACATCTCTAGGTGAAAGCTTCACTCATCAGGGAAGACCGCAACAACTTTCAGAAACCCATGGGACTTGAACCCTGCTGCACAGAAGCAACGTATGTAGATTTAGATGGGAAAACATTAAGTCATATCTTTCCTTGTCATCTACATGCTTCCCTTGGCCTTTCCCTTTCCCTTTATTTAGATGACTTCAAAAGAAAATGGAATCATAGGATGCCTCAATAACACCTTTTTTCCTTAAGAATCTTCCCATACTAAAGAAATATCACCTTTGAAAGATATTCATTAAATACCCTTGAGTGTATCATGCATCATGCTAATGCCAAGTAATAACCCAAACAAATTAGATAGTCTTTGCTTTACAATGCTCCCATTCTAAGCCAATCCACACTGTCATGGGCTGACAACAGTTACAGGGCAATTAGAAATTTACAGTATGACATAATGTACTATAAAATGTTACCAAACTTAAAGAGTTGGACTTTGTACAGATATATAATTTGTGGGTATCTTTTGCATGCAGCATCTATTTTTTTCTCCATAGTTCACTGAAGTGGCATAGCTAACTTTCACTGAATCAAAAAAGCTTCACTGAGGGAGTGGACCTGACAGCCTGAGAGTGGGAGGGAAGGATGGCCCAAGTATAGGGATCAGAAAGATATCAGTCTTGATACAGAAAGTAATATGCATAATATAAATTCATAATATACATACATTAAATGTACATATAAATATGTCAACAGGAACAATTAAAAATTTCTTGACCAATTTTATTTACTTCACACACTAGTATCACCACCTACTTCTACCCCGTCCTCATCACACCCAATTATCCCTTTGAGTATAATACACATAATCCTCAATACCCTGATTCTATCCAACCAATTTATACTTATTGC
>NW_027187419.1:70270802-70337840 GCF_028583685.1 Petaurus breviceps papuanus
CCCTGATTCTATCCAACCAATTTATACTTATTGCATCTTTAAATATTGAGAATAGATGAACATCACATCATCCTTCTGATTAAATATTTATACTTAGTGCCATATTCCATGTTATTCCAAAATCAGCTGTCATTCTAAACAGACTCTACCAATAGAATTATGCTGGATATACAGTAGGTGCCCAAAGTACACTTGTCGATAGATTAATTGATGTGAATAAACATTGAGAGATGAGGGGAAATGTTGATACATAAAACTAGTAAGTAATTGACATGATACACCATCAGGAACATAGTGTAAAGAATTCAGTAATGTTGAAAGTTCCAGCATGGTTATAACTTTGTGAGCTATTTTCCTTCTAAGTTAGAGGACTCACAAAGTAGTTCTTAGAAAGTGGGAGATTACAGAAATATTTCAGAGATTCCAAATATAGGGCAAACTCAGTAGAAAATGAGGAGATGAAAGTGGGATGAATGAAAGAATTGAACCTGAACAAATTTGTCTCAGGGATAGAGGGGCAAAGTTATAGAAGGAAAAAAAGATACAAAAGAGTAAAGTTTCTGCACTTGAAACAGGATAATTGAGTTAGTGTTTGGTTTCTTGTTTTTTACATATAGTTAAGACTTCATAAATTGTGAGATTGTAGGATTCTCTAAGGCAGGGGATCTTAAATTGAGTTATAAGAACTCTCAAGAATTTGGGGGTTGGTTTCAGGAGGTTCCAAAAATTTATATGGAAAAATGAAATTTGAAGCAACTGTCTTTCAAAATTATTTATTTCCTATGTAATATTAAATATGTTACTTTATGTATTTAAGAACTTTATCCTGAAAAAGGGTATAAATGCTTTATCATATTGTCAAAGAAGTCCATAACACACACACACATACACAAAATGGTCAGAAATAGTTGTTCTAAGGGGATATATAAATTGGACAGAAAGAATAATTCTTCATCTAAATTTCATTTCAGGTTGTATAGGTCAAGATGTCAAAAAAAACTGGGAATGGAAAGATTTTTCCCTTTTAAAAATTAAATTTAAATGTAATAAATCAATAAATATTTATTAAATACCTACTGTGACCAGACACTATGCTAAGTGCTAGAAGAGACTCAATCATTCTGAATCTGAAATAATAATAATAGCTATAACAATAGCTGGCATTTATAAAGCACTTTACAAATATTGTCTCATTTTTACACTTCCCAACAACTCTGGAATGTAGGTATTATTGGTTCCATTTTATACATAAGGAACCTGACGTGGAGAGGTTAAGTGACACAGGATTTGAATTCAGGTCTTTTTGACACCAAGTCCAGCACTCTGGAATCTGATTGCAATAGATCAGTCAATAAACAAACATTTATTAAGTGCTTAGTGTGTGCCTGGCACTATGCTAGGCCTGGAGATAACAAGACAAAGATAAAACATTACTGCCCTCAAGGAGCTTCCGTTCTATCAGTGGAAATTACATGTTCACTAATAAACATATGCACATAAATACAAGGTAAGTTTGTACTAGCAGCTGAGAGAGATGTAGAAAGGTTTCATGTAAAAGGTGGCCTTTGTACAGACCTTTGAAGGTATATTTAAAAAGCAGAGGTAGAGAGTTCATTCCAACCTCAAAGGATAGCAAGGGAAAAGGCACAAAGATGGGATACAGAATGCTGAATATGAAAGACAGCAAGGCTACCAGTTTGGCTGGACTATAGAGTATGAGAAGGAAAGCAAAGTGACATACCATTAGAAAGGTAAATTTGGGCTAGGTTGTGAAGGGCTTTAAAAATCAAACAAATGAGCTTATATTGAATCGTAGAGGCAATAGGGACCCATTGAAATTTATTGAATAGAGGAATGACATGGTTAGACCTGCACTTGAGAGAAATCACGTTGGCAGCGGTATGTTAGAATAATTGGAAAGGAGACAGACTTAAGGCAAGGAGACCTATTAGGAGGCTGTTGTAATAGTACAATTGAGAGGAAATGAGGCTCTGAACTAGCGTGATGATGGTGTGAGTAGAGAGAAGAGGATGATAAATATTTGAGTTCTCAGCTTCAAAGACTGCATATACAACAAAACCTGGAGAACCACAGGTCTCATAAGTAGCCTGTCAAACAAAATGACTGGCTATAGACTCAAGCAGATGCTGCATTCAGTAGTTTGTCAGGCCCTAAATTCATTTAATTTGTCCTTGTTCTAGCCAAGCATGGATAGGATTAAGTACTGTCATTCACATGAAATGGCTAGGAGTGCTGGTCTACACGTCTTTACCCATCATGGATATTGACTCACTGAGCACACTACATTCAACCTTTTAGATTTTCATCCCTTACTTAGGAGAGACACAGGTAGGTCTCATTTTCTCCCATTATTCAAAAAATGCATTTTGGATTTCAAAGCAGGAAGTAACACTGTGTGATGAATTAAACCAACAGCTATATTCACTTCAGGATTTGGTTGAAAGAGATACCAAGCTAGAGAAAATGCAGCAGCTGTCTCCATTTGTCTGCCTAACTCTTGCTGGAGCATTTTTTTTGCCAACACACTGCTACTGATCCTCCTGCCCATCCTTAAGCCAGGCATCTTTGTGTAGGCATGATTGAAGTGGGCAATTAGAATCTCCTCTTAGTTCCTCTTCATTTTCCTTTGGCAGACATTTATTCCTTCCTAGTGCATGAAAAGGAGTTTAATAGGGGAAAAAATCCCATTTCATTTCTTATTTTGATTCACAGATTGTGAAAAAAAAAACCATGTATGTTTTCTGGTTCTGTGATCTTTGAGAAGAGGAAGATAAAAGTAATGTTTTGATCATGTAAGGAAAAGGAAAAATTGGATTTTCCCCTCGCTTATGATATTTTGGTCCTCCTTGCTGTTCTGCCCCCACCCTCATAATTTACAATTCACATATTAGCTAGAAAATGTTTCAAAGCTGTAGGCTTCAAAATATCCTAATTATGAGCTTTTTGCATTGAACTCTCAGCTGATCATCGATACTGCACCAAGGTATTCATCCATTCATCTCTAGCTTCATCAGTAATTAGAGAAATATGTAAATTGAGACTTTACACCAAGGAGGTGCAGAAGTGCTTAAAAAAAAGACTTCCTTTTTTGGCATCCTTTTTTCCAACTATCCTCCTTGTCTTCTTGCTCCATTCACCAAGAACTTCCTCCTGTTAATTAATAGAACACTCAATGAGAACAAAACACTAGGAAGCATTTCGGTAGCTCTAAACCCTTTCCAGGATCCCCCAAGGAGCAGGAGAGCTTTTGCTAGCAGGACTGAGATCTCTGAAACCAAACCTGACATGTTATGAAAGTTTTCCCATTGATGCCATAAAGTACTTGATTTGTTTTGTTATGTCTTTCTTGCCCTTCATTTTCCAAATTCCCACAGGGCACTAGCAAATGAGATTTAAATTGAAATCCATTGACCTAAACAGATATTTTCCATCTTAATTTACCAGTGACAAACTTAATGAAATCATAGGGGTGACACATATTTACTTACCAATTAGCCTGCTCGTGTTGGCTGGCCATTTCTTTTGTTTTTGTTCAGCTGCAGAATTAAGAAAATGAATGAGTCACATATGAAGCAAAGTGACTGGGGTAATATGCTACTGATATCATTTCTAACACCACAGCCTTCCTGTATATTGATACTGTGGGAATGTTGGCTGTTTCTATCCTTCCTGTCACTGTCTGTGGTACTCACCTGTCTGCACCACAAATGCTTCCAGGTCACTAGAGAGCTTCATCATTAGTTGCAAAAGCCCAGTCTTAGGGCCTGGTTGAAGGTACACCAATTGGAATAATATGACATTATTAATGTTTTGTATTACTTTGTACATAGGGATTCATTATTTTCTAAGCACAGAGTCTAACAACGTAATTATCCATGTGTGGAATATCCATTAATCTGTTAGCCCTGTCACATTGTTAATCCTGGCAGGCATTCTCTTACCACACAGTATACAGCTGTACAACCTTCCCCTATTATCAGTCCCTGTGTACCCAGGCAAGGAATTCAAGCCATTTTTAATATTAGCCCAAGTCAAATTGTTATTAAAATAAATCTACTGGGGAGAAGAAGGTACATAGTCAAGGTCAGATAACTTCAAAAGACAATCAGGCCATACAGGTGGGAGAATTGTATGTTTCTAGTAGCTCTTATAAACTTAGAATAGCAGCCTGGTGATGCCCAGTTTTCTCTATGGAAACAGCACGATCTTATCTCACCAGTAGTGTAGTACAGACAGCAGGAACAATGACCTCAAAACAGAATGACAGGCTATGTAAGTTTGGGAGAAAAGTGTCACAATCTAATGTGACTTTTAAGAAAAAAGAAGCAGAAACTGGGATGCAGACCACTTACTCTAGGACTGGGCCAAGTCACATGTCCTACTGCTTCTGAGACTTCTGTGAACTTAGGGTACAATCAAGATAACTGAAGGATAAAGGTAAATCGACTTTTTGAAGGAAAAAAGTGACACATTATTTAGCCTAAAAACTTGAAGAATAAGAAAATATTTACTCACCAGGAACAGTGGTAGTCTCTTGCTTGACTATTAAACTGTAAGGACCTGACATTAAAAATCCATGCTCACCTCAATGGTTATGCCAACAACAATGGGCTCTCAGGTGCAGTGTCAATCTCTCTAGGATTTTCAAAGAAATCACTACCTCCATTCTCAATTGCATTCCTTTTGTGGAAATCATGACACACCTTGCTCAGCTAGGGATGTGTTTTATGTGGTTGTATATATTGGTGTCTTGGCTCAGCCCCCACCTTGTGGGAGAGTTTTTACGTCTTCTCTTTCTGTTGAGTTTCAATGGACCCAATCATGCAAAAATGACATAATGGAGACAACAATATAAGCATAGCTCAGCTGTGTGTAATTCAATATTTCTAACAACAGAATTAAAACAACTATTGCTTAGGCTCTGCATCTGTGATTCCCCCTGCACCCTCACCAGTCCTAGGCAACACAAACTCAGGCTATCAGTAGTCTCAGGAAACCCAGAAGATTCAAGAATACATTTCTAGTATCTAGACTAGGACTTACTACTGCTGTTGTTGGAGGTAGAAAGAAGTCATTAACTACTTAGAGGGTGATGACTATCTAAACAAGTTGCCAATAATACTCCACAATGCTTTACACCAGCAAATGAAGTGGAAATAAGTCCCCATAGGACATGACCAGTTAAGGTCTCCCAGACCTGTCAATTGGCTAAGAGGAAATATGCAGAGGCACTCTATGTTCCCTATTACCCATATTCCCCACATCTCTCTCTCCCCTTTCTAAAGGTAGCCCATAAGCCACATCCCACATCACATCTACCCCCAAACCATTCAGATATTTTTGTACCATCCTTTGGCAATGAAAGGTTAGTGTGCACATCTAGTTCTGGAAGCTTGAACCAGTCCCAGACCCAAGACACAGGATTGTTCCCTTTTGCTCTTTCCTGTCCCTTAATCAGTCAAACAACAAATATTTATTAAGTGTTTGCTATGTGACAGGCACATGATAAGTATGAGGGATAAAAAGAAAAAAAATTCCCTGCCCTCAAGGAGCTTAAATTCTAATAGAAAATATAACATATAAATGAATAAGCACATAAAAGGATGTATACAGGTGAAATGTAATCTTAGAGAATACACTAGAAAATAAGAGGACAAAGAAAGACCTAAAGGAAGTCAGATTTTAACTGAATCTTGAAAAATTCCCCAGAGGAATACAACCAATAATACTGTGGGGGAAAGGGAAATGGCCATTATTGCAACAAGAGGAAGTTAGGAAGAATTTAAGGAAGAACTTTCTTATACTAGAATTGGTTGCTGTAGAATATATTCTGAAGATCTTCAATTCAATAAATATTTATGAAGCACCTACTATATGCCAAAAACTGTGCTAAATTTGGGGGATAGAAGTAATAAATACAGTCCCTGTTCTCAAGGAGCTTATAATCTAATGGGGGAAGACAATACAGAAAAGTAAGCTGGGAAAGGAAGCCAGGCTACCAGGGAGTACCTAGGGGCATCATGTTCCATGGAGTTCAAATGAAGCAGAGTTGCAGATGGCAAGTGGAAAGTTATCAGGGAAGTCCAGATTCCAGTCTTCTATAAAGGAAAACCTTGGAAGGAATTTAACACTCCACCCTCCAGCACTGTCTAATCAGGGGGAAGAAGAGGCTAAGGGAGTTGAGAAGAAGTCAAGTATCCAAAGCTGAGTTAATATCATGATGATGACCCCTTTCATTCAATAAACATTTTTTTTAATTTTTGTAATTAAAGTTTTATTGATGCCTTTCATTTTTTTTGCCTTTTTTTGGGGAGGGCAATTTGGGGTTAAGTGACTTGCCCAAGGTCATATGGCTAGTTTTTGTGTTGAGTGTCTGAGGCCAGATTTGAACTCAGGTCCTCCTGACACCAGGGCTGGTGCTCTATTCACTGTGCCACCTAGCCACCCCTCGATAAACATTTTTAAGTGTGTATTATGTACCAGGAACTGTGCTGTCTTTAAAAATGAAATCTATTCTAAGCAAATATGAATAGTTTAAATATAGCCCTGCCTGAAGATGAAAATAGGGCTAAATCATCTTTCAACCCTAAGACTCATGGGTTGAAGATTCATTCTTTTTGACTTTTAGAAATCCCCATCCATATCACATAAACAAACATGTAAAGTGTTGTTGAAAAAAATATTTTTTAAGAAAATAAATGACTTGACAAATATATTCTGCTCAGAGAGTAAATCGATAAGTCTAAGAGCCCACTTCTCTAATTACCAGCTGTTTGATAAAGGTTATCAAAAAAGTTTGGTGCTTTTCAAAATTGCTCAGTTTTGTGGATTCTTTCCACCACATGCTTGACTCTGTTACGACCAAAAATGCCAACTGTCTTCGTTTAATATCAATTACATATTAAATAAACATTTGACATCTCATTTAATGGTTATTTTTGAACACTGAAAAACAATTTGTTGGAAGAACTCCATGGAAGCCCTTCTTTGATCTCTCACCACAGTGTGGAGGTGATCCTGGGTTCTCTACATATCAGCCTGGGAAGAAGAAACTCTATTAGGTCATACCATGCTGAAAAGATCTTGAGGTAAAACTCAGTAAAAGACTACATGTTTATTATCCAATCTTAGTTAAGTTTAGAGAGGCTCATTGACAGTCTGTCAGCGAGATGACTTTTTTTGCTGGAACATTTATCTTAAGACCATTTTCTAAATGAGTGAAGGGCTGCAGTTTGCATCAGTTGAAAGAATATTCACACTAACAAAATCTCATATCTGTATGTTTTCAAGAAAATATACCTTTGACTCAGTAATCAGGGGAAAAGGAAAAGAACCTATATGTTCTAATATATTTATAGCACTTTTTTTGTAATGATAAGAACTAGAAATTGAGAAAATTTCTAAGTGGGGAAGGGCTAAGCAAGTTGTGGTATATGGTTGTGATGAAATAACTATTGTGTTATAAGAAATGATGAGCAGTATCTTCTCAGGAAAACCTGGAAAGACTTATGTGAACTGATGCAAAGTGAAATGAGTAGAACCAGGAGAGCATTATACACATTAAAAGCAATATTATTCAAAGAATATTTTGAACAACCAAGTTATTCTGAGTATTGCAAATATTCAAATCATCTACAAAAGGCCTATGAAGAAAGATGCTATCCACATCCAGAGAAAGAACCGATAAATATGCATGAGTATGCATAGTATAGTTTTACATATGTTCATACATCTTTGTCAACTGGAGGCCTTCTCTAATGCTGGACTGGAGAGAGAGGGGAAAGATGGTTTGGAAATTGAAGTGTAACAAAAAAAAATTAATTATGTTAATTTATTTTAAAAAGAAAGTATAGCTCTTAGTCATATCACTGTGGAGGTAACTGGGCTGCAGCAAAAGTGTCTTATATACTAGTAAAATATTATAAACACCTATTAACTCGAGATGTCCAAACACTTTAGGAGTTTAATATGTCTTATTTGCAAAATAGGAAGTCTGAATTCAAGTCAGACTCAGTTATTCATTGGCAGTTATGAGTCAAATCAACCTTAGAACACAGAGTATAACCCCGAACTGCTTATGCCTAGAAAATAGCCCCAATTCTATACTGGTTTCACTGAAAGGTTAAATCTTTCTACTTTGCATCACTCAGGTTTTAATTTCTCCTTTAGCATTGCCCAAGAAGGTAACAAAACCTTGATGTCCTTCAAAAGTATGTATATAAGGTGTGCCAGACATGTCCAGGGCCTGCCTCCCTGGTGGGCTAAGAACGTTCTAGTGATGGTGGGGCTGTCCAGGAGCAAGAACTCTCTAGGTTTGGGGGCCACTTAATCCTAGTTGCTCTAGGCACTTAGTCCTCCTGCTACTCCCTAATCACTTGTCCTACACCACCCTCCAGGGTGGGAAGAAGAAGGAAGTATATCTATTGATTTGTTCACCCCTAAATCTAATGCTTTTCTCTGAGCCCTCTTCCAGACTCTATTGATGGTGCTGCTTTGCATACTCTGATAGTCCTCCTACTTGGGGAAACCCAGTTATTGTCAGAGTTCAGGTGGACTGGTGTGCTTGCCTCCTTCCAATCCAGGGGACCTTCTGTTCTTAACCTGGGGACTGGAACCAGCTGTATGTCTAGTCAGGGAAAAATCTATTAGACATATTTCCCCCTTTACCTCTTTGACCACTTTGCTTTCAGTGGTTCAGTCTTTTATTATCTGATGCTAGTTGGTACTGGCAAGGAAGGAAAAAGGTCACAATTTTATATTTTAAAAGGATGGACCTCTAGTCACCACCTCTTGACTTGGATGTCAAAGATCAGGGTCCAAATAGAAAGACATTTTTTTTCATCATGAAGAAAAAGGTTGTTCTGTGTTGGGGGTAAGGATAAGGATAAAGGTTTGATTAAAAGGAGCCCTTTACAGACCTGCATTTTTTAAAGTAAAGCTCAGACTGTTTTTTTTTCACCAATTCAGTTGGGTTTTAATATCTTTAGTTTGATTTAAAGAATCCTTTTTGAATGAGTATTGAATATATGTTTGCCTTTTTTAATTGAAAAATACAATTTCTTGGATGTATACATTTATGATATCCTCTACTGTCAAATATGCTAGTGGACTTTATAATAATATTATCTTATCCATAGTCACATTTTATTGCTATTATTGGCTTGTTTGAATGAATGAATGAATGAAAGAAAATAATTTAATAAGAAACTACTATGTGCCAGGCATTCTATTAAGTCTTGAGGATACAAATATAAATAGAAAAGGAGAGAATCATTGCCCTGGAGGAATTTACCTTCTCATAGGAGGTCATAGATTTGGAATTGGAAGGGACCATAGAGATCATCCAGGCCAACCTCCAAATGCTATAGATAAACAGAGACTTAAAGAAGTTATCTGTTCAAAGTCACACAAGTAGAACATAGCAGTACTTGGTTTGCAAACTAGATCTTCTAATTGGAAATTGAGGACATGCCCAGCAATTGGGATATGATTGAACAAGTTGGGGTATGTGATTATTATGGCATACTATTGTGATATGGGAAATGATGAGCAGGAGGATCTCAGAAAAGCCTGGAGAGACTTACATGAACTGATGCAAAATGAAATATATTGTGTACAAAGTAACAGTAATATTGTAAGACGATCAGTTGTGAATGACTTAGCTATTCTCAGCAGCACAATGATCCAAGACAACTCTGAAAGACTTATGATGAAAAATGCTATCCATCCCCAGAGAAAGAACTGATGGTGTCTGAATAAAGATTGAAGCATACTTTTTTAACTTTATTTTTCTCAAAGGGTTTTTTTTTTTGGTTTCTGTTTTCTTTCACAACATGACTATTATGGAAATGTTTTGCATGACTACACATGTATAAACTGTATCAAATTGCTTGCCTTCTCCATTAAGGGAGTAGCAAAGAAGGATGGGAGAGAATTGGGAGCTCAAAAGTTTTAAAAACTAATTTTAAAAATTGTTTCAACATGTAACTGGAGGAGAATAAAGTTTAAAAAAATAAAGTTTCAAATTATTTTCCAAAAAAAGAAAAAAACCTAGATCTTCTGACTTCCATTTCAGGATTGTCACATTGTACTCTGCTGAACTGAAATACGTAAGAGAGTGGATCTATGGAAGGAAGCTTTGATTTGACAAACCAAGGAGAGTGAGTTGATGTATTGGACAATCATTTGACATGCCCTTTCCAGAAGCAACGGTATAATTGTTTTAATTACTCTCTTCTGAATAAGAGGTGAAGAGTGGGGGTAGGGAAGATCGAGGGACAATGACAGTGTTGTTCTCATGCAAATGTCAAATTTGCCTGGGTAGACTGCTGAATGAAACATAAAGATAAAGCATAGGGTTTGAGAGTTAATTAGATATAGGGGACTAACTGCACTACTTCCTTTATCACATTTTCCCCAACCTGCCTCATAAAACTCCTTTATGAGGCTATGTTATAGAGGGAAATCACTTGTTTTGAAGGAGGCTTTCCACCTGGGGTCCATGAACTTGTTTTTAAAAAACATATTTCAATATAAGTGGTTTCCTTTGTAACCTGATATATTTAACTTAAAAAAATGATTCTGGGGGTGGCTAGGTAGCACAGTGAATAAAGCAGGGGCCCTGGAGTCAGAAAGACCTGAGTTCAAATCCGAACTCAGACACTTAATGCACACACACACATACACACACACACACAAAACTAGCCATGTGACCTTGGGCAAGTCGCTTAACCCCAATTGCCCACCAAAAAGCAAAAAGAAATATATATATATATTCTGAGAAGGGGTCCATAAGTTTCACCAGACTGCAAAGGCATCTATGACTCACACAAAAAAGGTTAAAAACCACTGGTTTGGATTCTATAAGGCTGGCTTCAGCTTTCCCTTCTACAATTTGCTACCTATGTAACCTTAAAAAGTATTTAGCATCTCCAGGACTCAGTTTCCTCATATATAAAATGACAGTGATAGACTGGATCATCTTCATAATCTATCCAACCTCCTAATTTTCTAATCCTATGACTAACTTTATCCTTGTTATATTTAATTTTTTTATTTTGACTTATCATCCAATCTACCAAGATCTCTTAAAATCCCAATTTTGTCACCCAGTTTATTAGCTGTCATTTTTTTCACTCACCAAGCATTTATTAACAGTCTATCATAGCTAGGCTTTATTTTGGTTGATAGAATATGAAGTCAAAAATGAAATAGTCCCTGCTCCCAAGAAGCTCACATTCTATCTAGGGAAATATCACAAGTACACAGATGAGTAGCAAATGTAGTAAATAGTAAATGGTAAATATGTCATGAGTACAGGGCTTTGTGAAAGCTATATCTCTGATAAATATATTTATTCATCTAATTTATTGATTAAAATGTAAACTAGATTTAGGAATGCCATTAGATGCCACCACTCATGTTGAAATCAATCTATTAATTGACTCTATTAATCTTATAGCATAATTGTTTAAATAATTATAAATCTGCTTATGGATACTATCACCTATACCAAATTTTCCTCAATGATATCATATTGACAAATACTTCATGAAAAAAATTGTCTCTGCCCCTGGTGAAATGAAAATACAAGGATTAACAATAGATTACATGAAAGACAGCTAGGTGACTTTGAAAGAGGAAAATAAGTTAATGTGGCATGACTTAGTCAATCTGTTTGACATTCTGTTGGAAAATTTGAGCAGGAAATGATATTCTACTTACAAGTCTATAGTTTCCAGAATGTATCTATTATCTTTTATGAAAACTGGGTAATATTTTCAATTTTTCAGTCATTAAGTATCTCTTTCATTCTTCATAATTGATCAGATTGCTACCAGTGGTTCTGTAATATGTTAAAGTACACTCAAGATATAATTTATCAGACTCACTTAAAGGGGTTATATGTTCTCTCACAATCTTGGAGCAACTGTGCTGGACCCAGAGTCATGAAGATTCATCTTCTTTAGTTCACATCTGACCTCAGACATTTTCTAGCTGTGTGACCCTGGGTAAGTCACTTAACCCCGTTTTCCTCAGTTTCCTCATCTGTAAAATTATCTGGAGAAGGAAATGGCAAGCCACTCCAGAATCTTTGCCAAGAAAACTCCAAATATGGTCATAAAGAGTAAGACACATCTGAAACAGCTGAACAACAAAGATCTCTTTACCTATATTGGGTTCTCTAAACTATGTTTTACCATTTCAGTTTAAAGATAATTTTTCCCCTTGGTAGAGAAGATTGAAGCAGAAATGGAACTGAATAAAATATCTTTGCCAGGAAAACCCAAATGGGGTCATGAAGAGCTGGACATGACTGAAATGACTGAACAACAACAAATGTTGCTTTCTCTTTGTCATCTGTTAACATTATAAAATCTGCCACCAATTTGCAAATTTGTCCCTCCTTCACTCTTTTTGCTTTGAATATAACTTTTAAAGCCATTATTGTTCTTTGGATATTTTTCATACTTTACCTCAGCTCATTATGGAATTTAGAAAAAACAAATGCTGTTTTTTTATATTATCAGAATGATTTGTGTTCCCAGATCCTTCAGTTTCTTGCCCAGGACTTCAAAATCACTAGAGATGTATTAATCACATATTTCTTCTGACAGTATCATTTGTTCTCACATGAATTACTGGAATCAAGTAGTGATCGGAGGGTTCTATTACAGTGTGAATGCCTATTTCAGTGAAGCAGCTTTTATCATTTGCCATTTATGGTTAATCAAACTCCCTTCAATTGAATTCAACAAAAAATGTGTTGAGTGCCTACTATGTACAAGGTCTTATGTTAGGTGCTAAAGATTCAAAAATAAAAATGAAATAACTCCTGACCCCAATAACATTTCATTTCACTATAGGAATGGGAAGAGGAGGTAGAAAACTATGTACTCAAATGGGTCTGTGATTTTATTGAAGTGTCTGTGCTCTCTACTGATGCAGATTTCAACCTATCCCAGACTTCCCGTCCTATTTAACTCTTGTTCATGTACTTCTCTAAGTTCGCTACAGAAGGGTTAAACTCAATATTCTGGGAACTTCTCTCTTTTTCTCTTGATATCATGAGGATACCAATAGAACACACAGGTTGACTAATAACTGTTCTGCCCTCTTGTCATATAACCAATCCATATGTTTTTCACTCATATATTCCTTTGTTGACATACTGTCCACTGCTTTTCCTTTACATTACCTTGTTTGTAATGTGTTACAAACTGATTGTGTCCCCTATTTTACTCTCTATTTCCCTCTGGATGATTTTTCCATTTCAATTCTTTGGAGACTTTAGTATTCTATAGCTCAAACACACACAACAACAATACCACCACCAGAAAAATGTCAGCATTTTTTTAAATTCTTTTTTCAAAGAAGCCTGAGATCATTAAAAAGAACTTTATAAAATTCCCCAAACATAAACCAGTAAGTCAATGCATTTATAAAGTGCTTACTATGTGCCAGGCATTGTACTAAATGCTAGAGATACAAAGAAAGACAATCCATTGCCAAATACTGTCACTTCAAGGAGCTCACATTCTAATGATGGAGACATTATGTAAATAATTAGATACACATTTAATATATATGGCTTAGATGGAAAGTAATCTCAGAAGGAAAGACACTAGAATCTGAGTTAGTAGGGAACAGGGAAGACTTCCTGCAGAATGAAGAATCTGAGCTGGAAGATTGAAAGTAGAAGGACTGAGTATACATAATTTTCTACCCTGTCCTTCTATTCAATTCTGAACCCAGTTCATGGCCTGTTTGCAGTGGGCAATGTAGAACCCACCACAATTGCTTTTTTAAGATACATATGCTCAAGTACCAGCTATATGAATTACCCATATAAGTAAATTTTATAGTCTAGACAATTAGGTGTTCTTCTTACACTTTGTTTTTCTTAGCTGGATTGTTTGCCCAACCTCTTTATAATGATGACAAATCTTCTTTAGAAGGCTATGCAAATCTTGATTTAATCAGTAGCATCTGAAGGACCTCACCATCTAAGGGCAATTGCTCTTCAACCTTATTGAACCTTCTTCTTGACAATGACAAGCACATTTGTTGGGCACATAGCTCCTGTTTTTTCCCTCACTTGATCTTTTTTTTGATTCTGAACTTCAATAAAACAGGCATTTCCTTAACATAATAGACTAGACAAAAAGATGATTGTACATGAAATTACAAATCTAACTTGATCTTAATGACCAAGAGGTCACTGAAGAAAGTTATCTCCATTGTTACATCTTTCAAAGAATCATGTATAATTTTGACATATGTATGGAAGACCCTCTCATTGGAGCAGAAATTTGCCATACCAAATGAAATGCTTTTGTTGTAGTCCATAAACAGTAAATACAGCAAGATCATGAATTCTCTGTATATTTCAGTTAATTGTATGATGGTAAAACTATAGTCTATAGCAGAATATCACTTATAAAAGTCTACCTGCATCCCTATGAATCAGTGTTCTAGGTGTGTATAGATTGTTTCTATACAAATTTCATGTGGATGGAAAAATGAACATATAGGTCTAGAGTCACTGTTACTCTTATTGTTATCTTTAAAAATAATAAGATCTGAAATTTCCCCATACTCTTTGCATCTTTCTTTTGTTCAGTTAACTTGAGAATTGATTTCCAACATCTACCTACTGTCTATGCTCTCTCTAGTTCTGCTGTTTTCCTCACCTTTAAGGGACCCCCTTGATACTTCCTTGGTGCTATTTCATCTCCTCTATAAACAGATCAAGGAATGTGATATTAAAGGGCATCAGGGCTGTCTCTACTGCCTATAATGGTAACAATTAATTGTTAATTAATTTAAATTTAGTTTTATTATTATTATTTATTATTATTAATTTAAATTTAAATTAATGGTTAAAATAAATGCTAAAGTTTTTCATCTTTCATCTATGTTTTTCAGTTTCACACTCAGGATGAATTTGTGTAATTGAGTACTTTCTCACACTTCCTTTAAAATTATTCTTCCCTTCATTGCTTCTGTTTTTATGAGGAATCCTACTAATAATCATCTAGCATTCTTTGCTATAAGATTTTACAAAAGAATTTATATAGTAAACTGGTGTTGCATATGGAAGACATGTCTTTCCATATAGGAAGGAAGGAAGGAAGGAAGGAAGGAAGGAAGGAAGGAAGGAAGGAAGGAAGGAAGGAAGGAAGGAAGGAAGGAAGGAAGGAAGGAAGGAAAGAAGGAAGGAAGGAAGGAAAGAAGGAAGGAAGGAGGGAGGGAGGGAGGAAGGAAGGAAGGATTAACTAAGCATTTACCGTGTGCCAACATTTTGCTAACTGCTAAAGATACAAATACAAACCAAAAAGGAAAACAGCCCTTGCACTCAAGGAGCTAACATTCTAATTGGAGAAGATAACACATAAAAAGGAGCTGAAAAACGTGTAGGGGCTGGGAGTGAGATGAAGATATATGGCATGGGGGCATAGTTGTGAAGTCCAGAAACACAGGAACAGCACCAGGATATGAAAGCAGGATAGCCTAGGCCCCTCCACAATGTGAATTCTCCAGAAGGAAGTCACCAATGGGAGAAGGCCAGTAGGCTTTGAGGAGAGATATTCTAGAGTAAACAGGCAGCAGGAGTGGCAGGTTATCTCAAGTTGAGGAGGCCCCAGGCATTAAGAAAAGTAATAGGAATTAAACTGCAGTAGAGGTATGGTTTTGAAGTTTAAAAAGACAAACAAGGCTGATAAGGAAATAAAGGCAGAAGAGCCTAGAACCCTCCACCAAATGGAGGCTCTCCACTAACCAATGAAGCGGAGCCTTGCAATGAGACTTCCAGAGTGAGTTAGTTGCTGAAATAAGTTACAGTTTGAGACTGCAATAGAGGAATGATCTTGAAGTGCAGAAAGTCTGGAACAAGGTTAGGAGGGGAATGGAGTAAATAAAATAATATTTAGGTTCTTTACCTTCTTATGGGGATTGATTTGTATCATTTGACCTTCCTCAATTTGAAATTTGTCAGTAGGGTACAGTCTAACACTAAAATCTTTAATCTTTTTCTATGTTATTTTGCTTGAAATCATTTCCTTCACAATGACTGGCTGCTTTGAGAACTTTCCCTTATCCAAGATTTTGTAGTAGTAACACAGGTACACAGCACTGAAGACTGGTGGTTGGGGTGGGAGGAACTAAGCTCCTGTCTTATTTTTACCAGAGTTAACCCTTGTCTTCTTCCTCATCAGAATTGATTATTGGACACAAGGTCAGGTTCTTCCTCGTGGGGTAATTCCTATTCACCACTTTGCTAAAGTAACATGGGCAATATTTGTCTGTTAATTAAGTGATGGTTCAGACTATGTGCATTAGCTCAGGCCCCAGAGTGCTTTCAAGTGTTTGCTTATGTGCCTGAGGCCATGACTGATTTAACCACAGAGTTTCCACATCTTCTCAATCTGGAAGAAATGTTTCCAGTCACTGGGAAAGAAGAAAAAGAAGCTGCTCCACAAATTTCAAAAGACCAGAGAGAGGAGAGAGCGGAGCAAAGACTAACCTAACATCAATTTAATTCTAGGAAGAGGGGTGGGAGGAAAAGATATCTAACTTAGAATTGGGAAGACAAGGTTCAAGAACTCATACTATTTGTGCCACTATGGACAATGTGCTGAATATCTCAGACACATCTCTAAGGAATACATTTCAGGGGAGGTGTTCATTCATCTGTAAACACTTCCTTCTGTGGAATTCCCTCCGTGGAAATTTCCTCTACCGATGCAATCAAAATTCTAATTTCATCTCATCGCATTGTTATAGTCAATATCACTTGTCCTTTACTCCATTCATTTCCCAACTTTTTTTGCATCAATATGTCAAGTTGGAGTTGTTTTAATTGCAATATTATGTGTATATATATATACCCATGTATATGTATGTGTATGTATATGTATATACATATACATATATATTCTTATTTGCATTCTTTTTTCCTAGCTTTTTATATATTAAAATGTCACTCTTACTTCTCACTTATTAAAATGTCAGTTTCAAGTTGGTAATGGTATTTGGTGCTTGCTATGTTCAGTACTTTCTGATTTTGTAATATATACACATGGTTTACAATATATACACATGGTTTCTATACAGTTTACAGATTTTTGGTTTTTTACATTCATTACTACTGGGCATGTTTCAAATTTTTTTTTCCTCTGGATCAAGTGCTGGACTTGGAGTCATGAATACCTGAATTCAAATCCAGTTTCAGATACTAACTTTGTGACCCTGAGAAAATTATTCAACTACTGTTTGCCTCAGTTTCCTCAACTGTAAATTGGGGGTAGTAGAACCTACCTCACAAGGTTGTTCTGAGAACCAAATTAGATATTTGTAAAAAGAAAAGAAAAGGTATTTAGCACGGTGCCCTGCATATAATAGACACTATACAGACTCTTATTCCCTTCCCTTCTGTGTTTACCTATTCAATATTTGCATTGATATTATTGAATGTCTTATTTCGTTTAATTTAGAGGGTCTTACTGTTTTTTATAAAAGTTCTCTATTTCTCCATCCTCCAAAAAAAGATTGTTAGCAAATAAATGGTAATTATTTAAGTGTTTGACTTTTTGGAAATTCTTTTCATGAGCACTTCAATATGAGATGACCAATGTGCCATGAAATGATATTTCTTGTTGCCTTTGGACATAAAATATTTGTTCTCCAAGTAGAACCAGCAAGCCATCCTTCTATTTACCTATAATTTCCTGTCTTCTGGTTTTGCATACAAGAATGCCAAGATTTAAACAATTAAGTCTGTATACTATTACAGACTTTGATTAATTTCTATCATATTTTGGTTAATTTCTATCATGCCCAAAAGCTAGGTTAGTGTTCACAGAGAACAAAAAAATAACATGATTCTTTGCATTCATTTCATCTTCTTGGCCACTTTGCCATTATCACAGCAGCAGCATGACTAAGAGCAGTTTTCTATTTTTCTTTGTTTCATAGGTTGCCATACCAAAATCACTGCCAAGTAGTCAACCTACTGGTGATAAACCTCTCTGAAATTAGCAAGACTGAGCATCAAAAAGCAGATTCAATCTTCTCTAATTTTGTAATCAAAACCTTTACAGAATGGTAAAATCTGCCATATCTGAATATGGCTACTGGTATAGCTTTCATTAATCCAAGGTCACTTCTACACTATAATGTTGCATTAGAGTAGGTCCTTTGAGGAGGGGGCATAGGTTACTAGTAACATGTGCAAAAATAAGCATAATATGAAGTAAATTATAGAGGGTCAGATCAACAACACTGGGAGGGGTGGTCAAGAAAATTTCATCTGACCTGACTCTTGAAAGAAGGTGAGGAGTCTGAGAGAAAGAGATGAGAAAGAATGACCTTCCAAGTATGGGAGAGTTATATTGTGAAAAATTGAGGCAGAAGATGAAGAACTGAATTAAGATCATGGTTGGTGGTGCAATGTGGCTAGAATATAGTATGGATTGTTGTTTCTTTGTCCTTCATTCTAAAAGAGGACCATAACACCAAGAAGGTGATACCATGACTTGCAAGTGAATTGGATTTAAGTGAGGGAGGGCTATGCAAAGTGACCGGTCTCACTTTCTCCTCTGGAGCCGTCTTGGTCCAACTGGAAGATATAGATCAGGACAACTGGAGATGACCTCAGATGCAATGTGGTATGAAAAGAGTTTGTTAGACTCCTAGAGCTGGAATGGTAAGCAGAAACGAAATTGTATAAGAACTTAAATTCCAAGATAAGGAGCTGGTATTTTTTTTTCTCAAAGAGATGGGGAGATACTAAAGGCCTTTCAACAGAGAAGTGACAGAATAAAAAATGAATGTGATTTAGGTATTGGAGAGGGGACAGACAGGAATCAGAAAGACCAATGAAAAGACTAATGCAATAGTCTCGGCTAGAAGTCATGAAGTCCTGTATTAGGGGGTAGCCACATGTATGAAAAAAAGAAAGTAGATGTCAGAATTGTTGCAAAAGCAGAAGAAACAAGACTTGACAAATGCCTGAATATGATGTATAGAGGGAAAGAAGAGGAGCAAGAGGGAAAGATTATGAGTCTCCGAAGTTAGAAGGGTTCTGTTGGCCTCGACATAAATAGGGAAGCTTGAAAGAACAGTACATTCAGAAAGGACTGTGATGATTCTGTTTTGCTCACATTCATTTTGAAATCTCTATAGGACATCCAGGAATAAATATCTAGCAGGCAGTTGATTATGTGAGATTGGAGCTCAAGAAAGACTTATGGATGAATATTTAGAATTGGGGTCATCTGCATGAAGAGGACACTTGAACTTTTAGGATCAGATAAGGTCACCAAAATAGAAAGTGTAAAGTATGAAGAGGAGAGGCCAAGAAAAACCTTTACAGGCCCGCCCACCCAGATATAGGGGGCAGGGCATGGATGATGATATAGCAAAGAAGAAGGAGGGGTGGTCACACAAGTGAAAGAAAGACAAAATGTCCAGGAAGATCAAATGGACAACAACATCAATAGCTTCATGGAGTACAGAAAGCATGAGGACTGAGAAAAGGTCATCAGATTCAGGAGTTAAAAGATTACCAGATGGGGGTGGCCAGGTAGCACAGCAAGTAAGTGTACCGGCTCCAGTGTCGGGATGACCTGGATCAAATCCGGGCTCAGATACTCAGCACCCACCCAGAAATAACTGGCTGTGTAACCTTGAGCAAGTTACTTAACCCCGATTGCTTTAAAAAAAAAAAAAAGATTACCAGAAACCTTGCAAAATGAGGTCTCAGTTGAGTGGTGAGACAGAAGTCATGTTTATAAAATTGAGAAGTGAGTAGGTAATGATTCCATCCAAAACTTTGGCCATAAGTTTGCAAAAAAAAAAAAAAGTAGTCAAGACGTATTAGCTGTGGTAAGCTAGCAAATATTTAACAACTAACTTTGGGGGGAGGAGGGGATGTGTGCATGGCACACTTTTTTAAATTTTAACATTTTCTCCATTACTTTATTGTCTAGACAATCAATAAAACAATAAATCAAGCCTTAATTTATAGAATTTGCTGATTTCCAAAGTACAAATGCTGAAACTGAAAACTTCACAGAAACTGGTGCAATCTGGGTCTAGCACATCACCAAACACCATTAGCCATCTCTTCCTATGGTTGATAGTAGTACTAGACACACTGTCTGGTACCTGTAAAGCTTCCTTATTTTGTGAATCATGGTATATGATTGCTTCTTCAATAGGGATTGATTTTCTTTCTATGGATAAAGCTTTTTAGATGACATATAGCAACAAAGATTCCAGGGTTTGTTTTCCTTCTTTACTCCATTTTTCTTCTGTCACATCTTCTACCCACCAATCCCCAGATGCTGAATTTGACAGACACACACCCCTTCTCTACTTTAGAATATTTTTTCTGGCTTCCTTCCTGAATTTTCCTTTTAATCTAACATAGGAGCACGTAAGTTCAGACACAAAGAGATATTTTTCAAGTTATCTCATCTTTCCTTCTGGCATGAAAATCAGTCTACATTGATATCAGTCATAATTGGTGAGCACTGTTCACAGAAAGACAAATATAATGTAGACCTTTCAGATCACTGCTAAATTTCCCATTGCTCCTTACCTGATGGTTTGGATAAGGATAAGAGAGGGTCCTTAATGAAATATTTATTAAGGAAGTAGCAGCTTTATGATCTCACAGAAAATGACAAAATAATATACATGTGCACAAATATGTATTTAAAGGAAAAATTAGCAAATCTAAGTGTGCCTAAGGGAAGGTTACAAAGATGATAAAGGATTTGGAAACCATTCATTTGCTTATTCAATTTTAATACCTAAAATAAAGATAGTGAATTCTCAGCATCCTGCTACCTAAGTTCACACATCACCCACGACATGACACATCATTGTGTTTGGTAAGATGGCAGAGTAAATGTTTTCTACAACCCAGCTTCTCCAACATAAAAATCTCCTTAAAATGAGTTATGTACCATATATAGAGTAAAAAAAGATTCATGTACAAGATGAATAGACAGAATTGGTGAACAGGTGTAAAAATTCCTTTTGAAGTAACATTGGAGAATTTAAATACAAAGGGCTGCCTCTTAATAACACCCCCCCCAACCCTTGCAAAAACAACAATAACAACACACATTTTGTATACTGGGTTCAAGCAACCTCACAGAGTTGTGCTTCAGAGTTTGGTTGTAGGAAACACTTCCTGGTTCCTCTCTTGGCAGTGCCTCAAATGAAATCCTCCCTATATCCAACAAATGGTATTAGACCCTCATTCTGCCCAGCCTCATGAAGGAAAAGAACTGGATTGAGATAAGAAGATGTCAGCAATGAAGAGACATGGGAAGGACAAAGCCAGATAATGAAAATTTCCTCACTTGAGGGAAAGGAAACCATGAGATTTTTTCCCTGATCCTAAGTTTGCTCTGGGCAGGACTTTACATCAGGTTACCACAATCTGCAATGTGAAAAGGTTGACTGTCCATATTCAGAAGAATCTTTGCAACAGGGAAAGGGGAAGGGAGACAAAGAAGGTGGGAAGGCAAATGAGTAAAAAGTAAATGGAAAATAAAAGAAAGGTTAGAAGAAAAGTTAAATTAAAACCTAAATTAATTTTTTTAACATTTACAAACTTATGAACCAATAAAGGATTATAAAGACAAAAAAAGAAAAATGAGTAAAAATACAAACACAAGACAATGATAAAAACATTTTTACTATGATGGAACCTGAACCAATATTGCTCAATTAAAGAAAAAACAATATGGTCTCCCAAGAGATTGCACAAATAGAATAAATTCTAGTATGGTTCACAATACAAATAGAACTTTAAAATAAGGTTTTAGGAATAAAATTAGGTCAGAAACCAGAGCTCCTAATGTAAAATATAAAAACAAAAATAAAAAGATAGAAAAATAAAGAAAACAGAGAATCTCAGCAAAGAAAGGCTCTGAAAGCAAGAATTACAAATTTAAAATGCAAAAAATGCAGAAGTAGAAAAAATTTGGAAGAAGGAAAGCAAAGAAAACATTTTGAAAAAGAATACATGAATTTTATACAAATCAGTTATTGGCCTTGAAGACAGTATGAAGGGAAGTAATTTAAGGGTTATGAATCTCTGAGGAAATGATAAATCAAGAAATGTGTTTATTTATGACATGTGACATGGTAGGGAACAATGCAAAATGCCCAGAACTTTTTTGAACATGGACAACAAAGTGCAGATCAAAGGCATACAGAGAAATCATTGAGATAAATATCTTTTGAAATAATCATCTATAAACAAAAAAGGCAGCTTTGTGGTATAGTGGATAGAGTGATAGGCTTAGAGCCAAGAAAACTCATCATCCTGAGTTCAAATTTTACCTCAGATAATTACTAGCTGTGTGAACCTGGGCAAGTCACTTAACCCTGTTTATCTCAATTTCCTCATCTGAAAAATAAGGTTGAGAAGGAAATGGCAAAACATTCCAGTATCTCTGCTAAGAAAACCCCAAATGAAGTCATGAAGAGTAGGACATGATTGAAAAAATATTAAAATAAAAACTAAAGAATATTCCAAATGCCTCCTTTGCAAAAAATTATTTTCATGGTGGACTGGACTTAGCATTGCAAAATATATTCCTTTTGTTTGCACATAGATGACAAAGGGGAAATAGAAATGCCCTGCTTGGTACTTTACCCAAACATTTCAGGTCACCTGCATTTTAGTCCAACTATCAAGAGACTAGAAGATAAGTTAAGGCACAGTGCTAAATTTACAATTTAAGCAAAGGCAAGAAACTTGTGAAAGCGTAGATAAGCAGGAGCAATTTGGGAAAGAAAGGGAATCTGTGGCAACACACTAGCATCCAAGTGGTATAAGCAAAACTGATTCTTAATGACAGAATGTTGTAAGAAAAGGTAAAATCAATGTACAAGAAATATATGGAGGAAAACACAAGCCCAACAATCGTAACCTTAAATCTGAATTCTTAACCAACCTAATTTAGAGGTGGGGAACCTGGGGCCTCAAGTTCACACATGGCTTTCTAGGACTTTAAATGTGGCTCTTTGACTGAATCCAAAATTCACAGGAAAAAAAAAATTGCCTTAATAAAATGATTTGTTCTGTAAAACTTGGACTGAGGGGCAGCTAGGTGGTGCAATTAATATAGCACCACCCCTGGAGCCAGGAGGACCTGAGTTCAAATTCAGCCTCAGACATTTATCAGTTATTAGCTGTGTGACCTTGGGCAAGTAACTTAACCCCAATTACCCTGCCTTCTCCCCTCCAAAAAAAAAAAAAGAAAACTTGAACTCAATTAAAAGGCTGCACCTAAGGACCTAGAAGGCCACATGTAGCCTTGTATCAGCAATGCAATATTCACAATGCCTACGGCAATTATAAATATGCTGATGTAGTTATTAATCACAAAATATATCAGGCTTTCTATATGGGGGAAAAAGCTAGAACATTTATTAAAATACCAAATGACTGAGTCCCAAAACCAGAAAGTCAAAGCCATCAGAGTAGTTATGAAATTGGCACAGATAGATAAAGTAGAAAGCACCCACATTCTCAAGCCTTTAAAACAGAACAGGCTGCCTCAGGCAAAGGTTTTCCTCTCCCCACTCACAGCAACTACTCAGGGTCCAGGAAGTGTGCTCCTAGCAGCTCCGGCCCCTGGCAGTCCTCAGCAGGAGTCCTTAGCAGAAATTCTGGCTGGCTCAAAAAGGGGTTTGCACCTCCACCTCGGCACTACCGCTACCACTGCTGCTGCCTCTGCTGCTGCTGCTGCTGTCACCGCCACTGCGAGTCACTGCAGGAACTCTAGCTTGGCTTCCGCTTCCTCTTGCCCCACCCCTTCCTGCTATGTCAGCAAGTCCAATGGGGCGTGGAAGATCTTCAAATCCCATAACCCTTACATTCGGCCCCAAGTTCTTTCATGTCCCTTACTTGGCAAAATTACATTAGGAATAACTGGTGTCAACAGAATTTTACAACAATATAACAAGGATAGCACACAATAAACACAGAAAACCATATTTTAGGGTGGGGCTTGAGCACAAGCTCCCCATTATTCCCCCCACCCCAAACAAATGGGGCCCCAAAATCTTGGGGTAAGAGATGAAGGTCTCTTCTTCCATCACTACTTGCTGCTGAAATTGGATGTAGAGCTATCTCTGTTCCAAGGGTTCCCATTTGAGAGGTCATTTCTAAATATGCTTGATTCCAGGTTCAAGGGTGATACATCACAGTTGCAGACAGGGGGGACATCCAGCTTAAGCTGTCAGGCATCTAGAGGTGGAGGGTACCAAGCCTGCAGAAACAAATCTAGCAAACAAGGTGAACAGACAAAAAGTCAAGAAGAAGCAAAGAGACGATAACCAAACTATTGTAGCCTCACTCACAGTAGAATAAATGAGTTAAGGGTACAATTTTGTAATCATCTTCTCCAGAATAAACAATAGTTACAGTGTTATCCCTCCCATGTGCTATAATCTCTGCAGCCTTTGGAACATCATCTGGCTTCTGTTTTACCCATACTTTAGCTCCTGATTTTATTCTATCAGTAGAACCAAATCCTTCAGTTCCTCTGACAGTTATTTTGGAAGGAGGGTCAGTTTTTACAAGTGGTATTGTTTTACAAGGAACGATAATCATTTGAACTATCCTATCATTTTTATGAATCTGTATGGGCCTTTCACCTAAATTATGGAATGTTACAACAATTTCTCCTTGATAATTAGAATCTATTACTTCAGCCAATACATGTATTCCTTGAGCTGCTAATCCTGATTTGGGTAAAATCTGTCCAAAGTGATTTTTTAGGGATTCTTATGCATATCCCAGTGGAGATTTTTCTTATTTCTTTTCTGTCCAACAAAAAGTCCTCTAAACAATGTAAATCATGCCCCACTGAACCAGGTGTTCCTGGGTACAGTGCTGGGACATCTGGCCTCAAGGTCCAATACTCAATATTTGGGATCTTATGTGTTTGTTGTTTTCTAATTTGCAGATTGGGGTGATCATTCTGGCTAGAGGTGTACTTCCTCCCAATGGTCTATTATTCAAATTATGTAAAGCCATCAACAAATTATCCTTCCAATGTTGATATGAATTATTGGAACTTAACTTCCTCAACTGTTCTTTCAGTAGTCCATTCATTCTTTCAATTAACCCAGATGCTTCTGGATAATGTGGAATATGATATATCCATTCTATATTGTTTAGTATACAATACTTCTTCATTTCATTGCCTTTGAAATGTGACCCATTGTCACTTTGAATCTGCATTGGGGTTCCATAATATAGACTTATGAGATCTAGAGTTTTACAAGTGTTTTTCTGGGTTGCATTCTTATAAGGACAAGCTACTAGTACACCTGAATAGGTATCAACACAAGTACATATAAATCTGCATCCTTTATCTAGTGGTAGTGGACCAATATAATCTATTTGCCAGATTTGGGCTGGGACTTTTCCTATTGCTATCTCTCCAGTTACTTCCCAAGGAACAGTTCGCTCCTTTTCCAATTGACATATATGACATTCTTCTGCTATCTGTTTTAACAGTGAATGAGAGATTCTAATACCTCGATCTTGAGCCCACTGGTGTGTGGCCTGGACCCCCAAATGGCCTGCTGTTTGAAGGACCCATTTTGCTAATTCCGGATCATCAGTTGTTGTCAAAGTAGGGACAATATGTTCAGTAGCAATCTTTGCCAGTCTATCAGCATGAGCATTGTATTCACATTCTGGCGTGGTGAGGGCCACATGAGCATCTACATGAAAAACTGACAAGTCAGTGACCAAAGACGTGTTCCAGATATCTTCCCATAATTTTTTGCCCCAGACTTGTTTGCCATGAATTTCCCAATTTTCATTTTTCCACATGGGCATCCATGTAGCTAACCCATTACCTACTGCCCATGAATCAGTGAATATATGACACTGTCCTCCTTGTTCTATTTTGATGGCTTGATATACTGCCATAAGTTCAGCATATTGGCTACTTGCACCTATCCCAGTACTTTCCAAAGTCCTTCTAGTACATGGGTTATAGGCCACTGCTTTCCAATGTCTTTTTTGGCCCAAATATTTTGCTGTCCCATCAGTAAACCATGCATGTCTCTTTTGTTCCTCAGTTAATACATCATATCCCTCATTCCATTTTACAGTGGACTGTACCAACTGTTACTTTGGCTCAGGGGGTGTGTCATTCCTCTCAATTTCTATGTTTGCTACAGATTCATATAGAGCAGAGACTCCGCTTTTGCCTGTTTTCGCTCTATTTTGAATATACCATTTCCATTTGATTATACTAGCCTCTTGGGCATGTCCAATTCTGTGAGAAGCTGGGGTACTCATTACCCAGGTCATAATTGGGATTCCAGGTCTTCATATCACTTTATGGCCCAGAGTCAGTTGTTCAGTCTCCTCCAAAGCCCAATATGCAGCTAACAACTGCTTTTCAAAAGGTGTATACTGGACTCCAGATGAAGGGAGTTTCCTACACCAAAATCCCAAAGGTACATTTCGGCTTTGTTGTTTTTGCCATAAGCTCCAGTTTGCATAATCATCTTGTACAGTCACTTGCAATTCTACTGGACCATTTTGCATGGGCCACAAATCTAGGGCCAATTGTATGGCAGCCTTGGCTTCTTCAAAAGCTTTACTCTGCTCAAGTCCCCAATCGAATTCATATTTCTTCCGTGTGACTATGTATAAAGGTTTTAAAATCTGTCCCAAATGTGGAATGTGGTGCCTCCAGTATCCAAACAATCCTATGAACTTTTGGGCCTCCTTCTTATTGCTAGGGGTAGGAAAATCCTGAATCTTTTGTTGGGCTTGAGGAAGAATCTCCCTTAGCCCCTTGTTCCATTGTATACCCAAAAATTTCACATTTTGAGCTGGTCCTTGAACCTTGCAGGGTTAATTTCCCACCCTTTACTTTTCATATGCTCAATTAGAAAGGTCAAACTCCTTTCCACTTCTTTTGCATCTTTTCCCTGTATCATGATATCATAAATGTAGTGGGTAAGCTGTACACCAGGTTACTTTAATTCATCCAACTGTTCAGCCACAATCCTGTGACAAATAGTGGGGCTATGTATGTACCCTTGTGTCAAGCGGATGAAAGTATATTGTCTACCCTGCCAAGTGAAAGCGAATTGGTCCCATTATTTAGAGTCTATTGGGATGGTGAAGAAGGCATTTGCCAAGTCAATAACTGCATACCAAGTCCCATCATATTTCTGGATCCTTTCTATTAAGGTGATGGTATCTGGAACAGCAGCATACAAAGAAGGAGTCACCTTATTCAACTGTCTATAATCCACAGTCATTCTCCATGTCCCATCTGATTTTCTTACTGGCCAGACAGGATTATTCCATCTTGTGGTTGTAGGGACTAACACTCCTGCTTCAACATATCCTTTATAGTAGTGGTAATTTCATCTTGCCCACCTGGCACACGATACTGTTTTAAAGTAATTACTTCAGAAGGTTCAGGTAGAGTGATTGGGTCCATTTTTATTTTTCCCACTAAAACTGTATTAATTCCTATCTTCCTTACAGCAAATTGGTATCTCCCTTCAGGTAAATTCAGAGTCATGTCTCTCAATACATCTATTCCAATGATGTATTCAGGAATGGGTACAACAACCACAGTATATTCTTCCTTAGGTAGCTGCCCAATTTTCATTGTTATTTTAACTTGTTTGGCTGATATTTCAGCCCCTCCTAGACCTGTGATGGTAATAGGAGTTCCATGTTTAAACTTATCAGGATTTCCATAGATAAGTGTGGCCTCAGCCCCAGTATCAAGCAGTGCCCTAGTCACAGTAGTTGATCCATTCTTCCAATATATTGTTAAACCAATATGGGGTCTGCAATCTCTTCTGTATATTTCTTTAATCTGGGCTGGGGCTCGGCCTATTTCCTATTCTCCCTGAAGGTGGGGCAAACTTGGATGCAAAGATTCAGATTCAGGAGTACCTGCAGGGGTGGTTCCTGCTTCCCTATTCATTCTAATTCTAAGTACCTTTTCTTGGTACAGCTTATGCAGCTCTTCAGTTGGAATACCATCTATTCTTCTAAAATCCACCCCTGTTCTTAATAGAGCAATAAACAGTTGCCTTCTTGTTGGTCTATTTTGTCTCTGAATCCTCTGGCTGTTTACTCTTCTCTCTTGAGGCAATTTATCTTGTCCCCATTCCCTTAGGTCATTTAATTGTGAAATCTTATCCAGCACCTCTGAAAGAGGGTACCCTATTTCTCCAATTAATAGAGTCAGAATTAGGTGCTTATATGCAGGAGGAGCTCTCTTCACTATGATATTTCTATGAGGAACTCCTAGGGGAGTATCATAATATGCATTTGCATCTCCAATCATGATAGCAGTTTTCATTACCTCCTCCTTTAGCTTTCTCATACAGTCTCTAAGTGAGCACCAGGGTCTGTCTCCACTAGGCCACATAGAGTCAGTAGGATATTGCTTTTTGCATCCCTCTGCAGCTAAAGCTAACAGATTAGTTTTGTTGTTACCTCCTTACATATGGTGATCCCTAAAAGCCTGGTGTACAAAAGGATTCTGACTGATACTTATGAATTTTAAGCAGCCCTCACTGTCCAGTGTTAATCCTCCGGTGCCTTCATAAGTGATTCTTACTATCCAAGACACTAAAGACTCCCCCATTCTTTGGGTGAATCTACTCAATATATCAGTGATCTCCTATTGAATGAAATCCTCAATTATCTCCCTGGACTCTATTTTGCCCTGGTGGTTCTCCTGTCTTCTTCTTCATATGGGGAGAGCTTCTACATTAGAAGACCCCTCATCTAACCTTGCTCCATTCTCCTCACACACATTCTCCTGGAAGCTGTCAGGGCAACTCTGCCCAGCCTGTACAAAAGCTGCATGCACATTCCTTCTGCTAGTTTTTTGCTTCCTTTTAGCTACATGAACAGTAGCTTGTGGACCACCAAACCTCTAGTTTGCTCTTCTGAATGCTGTGACACAGAAGAATCCTCAGGCAAACCAGCTGACTCCCTAGCCATCTGAGCTCTTTCCTCCAGCAGCTTATCTCTACTTTTACACATAAGGCAATAATTTGTTAGCAGGACCCAGCCTCTCCTGCACACTCCTGCCAGTTCTTTGCCTGGTTCTATGGGTATTCCTTACAAACATCTTTCCAAATCTCCAGGTTCTCCCTCTTTTAGCCTTGGTTCCCAGTTTTCACAGGGCCCTGTGCTTTTGGCCTATTCTCTGGCTAGAGAGGAATAAGGCAAATCCTCCCATCCTGGAATAGCCATTTCTCCCTCTAAAGCCCCACTGCTTCCAAATAGAGACCTGACATTTTGTGATCCCACCCTCATCGCCAAATGTATCAGCAATGCAATATTCACAATGCCTATGGCAATTATAAATATGCTGATGTGGTTATTAATCACAAAATATATCAGGCTTTCTATATGGGGGATAAAGCTAGAACATTTATTAAAATACCAAATGACTGAGTCCCAAAACCAGAAAGTCAAAGCCATCAGAGTAGTTATGAAATTAGCACAGGTAGATAAAGTAGAAAGCACCCACATTCTCAAGCCTTTAAAACAGAACAGGCTACCTCAGGCAAAGGTCTTCCTCTCCCCACTCACAGCAACTACTCAGCGTCCAGGAAGCGTGCTCCTAGCAGCTCCGGCCCTTGGCAGTCCTCAGCAGGAGTCCTTAGCAGAAATTCTGGCTGGCTCAAAAAGGGGTTTGCACCTCCACCTCCACCTAGGCACTACCGCTACCACTGCTGCTGCCTCTGCTGCTGCTGCTGCCACTGTTGCCACCACTGCCAGTCACTGCAGGAACTCTAGCTTGGCTTCTGCTTCCTCTTGCCCCATCCCTTTCTGCTACATCATCAAGTCCAATGGGGTGTGGAAGATCTTTAAATCCCATAACCCTTACAGGCCTCAAGGCTGCAGGTTCCCCATCCCTGATAGCACAATGAAAGAAAATGTCAGAATAAATAAGAAGACTTGCAAGGTTCAAGAAACACACACACACACACACACACACACACACACACACACACACACATATATATATATGTAAGAATATGATACTGGAACAAAATTTACTACTAGTTAGATGATTCCAGAAAATCAAGAACTGATATCATGATGTCAGATAAAGCAAAAACAAAATTTCAGCATTAAGAGAAAAAAACAGAAAAACTCCATAGAAACTATATAAGAATAAGTTTGTATGTGTATGTGTGTGCATTTGCATGTGTGCACATGGGGGTTTGTATACATATATGGATGAATATGTGCCTACATGTATGTATGTTATACATACATATTTGTTGTTCAGTTATGTATGACTCTTCATGACCCCATGGACCATGACATTCCAGGCTTTTCTGTCCTTCTCTGTCTCCCAAAGTCTTTCCAATCTTATGTGCATTGCTTACATGACACTATCTATCCATATCATCCTCTGCTATTCCCTTCTCCTTTTGCCTTCAATCTTTTCCAATATCAGGGTCTTTTCCAATGAGTCCTGTCTCCTAATTATATGACTAAAGTATTTCAGCTTCAACTTCAGTACTAGTGTATTCCAATTAGTAATCTGGATTCATTTCTTTAAGTATTCATTGATTTGATCTCCTTGCTATCTGAGGGACTCTCAAAAGTTCTCTCCAGAACCACAATTCAAAAGCATCAAATCTGCAGCAATCACCTTTCCTTTTATTCCAGCTCTCATAGCCACACATTACTACTGAAAAAAACATAGCATTGACTATTCAGACATCTGTCAACAGGGTGATGTCTTTGCTTTTTAGCGTGATATATAGATATTTATATTTATATATTTATGTATGTATATACACACATAAATTCATATATATACACTCTTTATGTATATATGTATATACATATATATAATTGCATAGGGTATAAACACATGAAGGAAAGTTTAACTTCATGATAAAAAGATTATAGATTGTAGCACAAATATTATATTTCAATATTCTTCTCTAAGAGTTGGAAAAAATATAACAAAAAGTGAAATGGAAAATAAAGAAGCGAACACAGCATTAGAGGAGTTAAATCTAAAAGACTTGTACTATTTTCTGGAAGGGAACCTTAAAGAATTTACATTTTTTTGGAACCACCTGATATCATTACAAAAATAGGCCATGTGCTAAAGCACAGAAAAATTATAAACAGATTTTTAACAGTAGAAATATTAAACACATCATTTTCAGGTCACAATGCAATAAAATGACAATCAACACAGGGAAAACAAGCAAAGGATTGTAATGGAAATGCAAATTTAAAGATCTTCCCTGCCCCTAGGCTAAAGTGCACCTGGAGCCTGGGGTGGGAGCCTTGTTTTTCAGTAGATACTTCTTGATTGGCCAGTGGGTCCAGAAGGTTGTTACATTCTCTGAGCCAGGAGAAGGCTATATAAGCCCTGATGTGTAGCTTTGTTTTGGGGGCTCACTTTGAGAAGTGTTCTGTGATTTGATCTGTATTCTGGGAAGCCGTTGTCCAGGGCCCCCCCGGCTTTGAAAAACCCAGATGTGGAAACCCATATGTTGACTAGGTATGGATGTAATGGTTGGACAGTTTGAAAATCTGTCTATTTGATCTGTTTCTGTCTTGATAATTCTGCCTGTATACTTTGAAGTTCGGGGTACTGACCTTTTCTCCTGAACAAGGTAAACGATATATGTCTGACTGATTAAAGTAAGCTTGTTAACCCATTTTGAGTTGCTTTCCTTTAACAAAGCAGATCCAAGAACCTGTGTGAGCAGCCACCCTAGGGACGCCAGGGTGCTTGCTGCTACAAGGATACAGAATTAATTCAAGATATAATAATAAATGGTTGAAAGGACAAATAAGAAAGAAAAAGTATTCGAAACAATGGGATACATTCCAAAGTATCTAGGATACAGCCAAAACAGTCCTCAGAGGAAAAATTACTTTTCTGAAAGCATTTTAACAAAATAGAAAAGGAGACAATTAATGTCATATGAATTTGTAGTGTGTCAATGATGTAAACAGAATCAGACAAATAATATATGCATGAATACCTGAATATAAATGGAAAGAATGATAAAATGAAACAGAAAACTGAATCATTATAATGATCAAATTAGGCTCCAGAGAAGAAGTGATAAAATATAACTCTCTTCCTTTATTACAAAGGTGAAGAGTATGGTTATAGAATATGTGTATGTAATGTAGGATATGGTTGATGTGTCAGCTGATCTAGTAAACTTATTTAAAATTTTTTTAACAAGAGAGTTTACCATATATAGTGAGAGGGACACATTTGGATATAAAGGTAATGTAAAAACAAAAGAAACTAATAAAAAATTAAACAAAAACAACACATTGTTCATCATAAGTTTTAATACAAGTAACTCCTATTAATAGCAAAGAAATGAACTAGTCCTCCATGTAGTTATAACTCATCAGGGATTTTATTTGATTTCCAGGGGGAGAACCAAGAGATCACAGTATCTCTAAACCCCAAAGAAAATAGTTTGTCTAGTAGAAGCAACTGATGTATAGTATCAAAAGCTTCAGGGAGGCCAAGGATGATAAGGATTAAAAATGATCATTAGATTTTATGATTTAGTAGTTAATTATCTCTGAAACAAACATTTCAAAAGAGTGCTAGGTTCAGAAAGTTTATTTCAAGGCATAAAGGAGAGAGTGAATTATGAAGAAGCAGAAGGATTGAGAGCAAAGAGTCTTTTCAACAAGTTTAACAACTCAGAAGAAAAATGGGACAATCACTGAATGAAACACAAGTTTCAAGAAAAGAAGGCTTTTCTAGGATTGATGGAAACTGATCATGTGTTTAGGCAGAACAGAAAAAAAAACAGTAGCTAAGAAGGGATTGAGGGTGAAATAAAGAGAGGGTAGACTACTGAAGCAAAATACTAAAAGAGGCAAGATGGAATTTGAATAAGGGGCAGAGGTAGAGGGATAAAAGTAGGATTGTGTCTTCTGTGATCAGGGGAAAGAGCCACCCTGAAGGAGATCAAATCATACAGCCACAAGTTTCTCAGTGAAGTACCAGACTAGGTTTTCTGCCATGAACTTGAGCAGAAGAGTGGCAGGGAGTAGTAAAAAGAAAAAAAAAGATTTGTATAAGTTTCCATGTGCATTACTCAGATCCATTCACAATCAATTTCTTAACGTTCAGGGAAGTGTGGAATGGTTTGGAAAAAAACAGTGGTTCAACAATAAAGAGCCTAATTTGCAAATATTCAAATCATGGGATATGAATAAGCATCATTTCCTCCCAAAACTCTTTCCAAGGAGCATAGTACCATTTCTAATTATTTGATGAGAATATTAAATTGTCAGAAATATTGTGACACTCTTGGAGTTAATTTGTTTCTTCATCTTCCTATACATCTAGAGTAAAGGTTAGGACCAGATTTAATGATATATAAATATATGTTTCCCTTTTTGTAGGGCAGCTCCCCTCCCCCATAAGTAACATCTATATTGAGCTCCTTTAGGCACCCAATCAGATACATGGTATTATAACAGAGTCTAAATCAGAACCTCCCAATCCTACTTTATATAACTGTTGTTATTTAACTGTTGTTAAAGTGCCTGTTAGCGTTTTAGGTAAATTTATCTGACACAAATAAAATTATATACATATATGAATGTGCATATATACAGACACGTACATGTGTGTATATATGTGTGTATATGCATACATATATATGAGTATGCAAGTTAGTAAATGTCAATTAGGACACCAATTTGAAAGAAAAATATTTGGAGTGGTACTGTCAGGATCTTAATTATTTGAATCATAGCTAATCACCAGATTGAGACTTGACTAATTTTTTTATGATGAAACAATTTTGTAAAATTATCCATGATCAAATTTGAAATTAAAAAAGGACATGATTAGTTCCTACACTCACCAAGATTCCATTAACTTCTTTAGTGTGAATTAAGTAGTGATTGAATAGAATAGGTTGTTAGAAGTGTGTTGCTAAAAATTATGATTTTATGTAATTAATTTTAAAGCTTGTTTATTTTGGTAAATAGAATATTTTTAAGAATCTACAATTCTTGTAATGAATTTAACCCCCCAAAATTTCAGCATTATTTTCAAAAAACTTCCTCTTCTTCCTAATCCTTGGATTTCAAATTCTCTGAGTTGCAGAAAGCCAGAACCTTTTGTGAGAATGAAAACAATGCACTGTTATCACCAAGTTTCTTATTCTCGCAAAAGGTTTTAGATTTTTCCTTCCAAGTTGAAAGCATATCAAGTTCTTGAAAAAATGAAACATTTTTTTGTTTTCTTTAAACTGTTCTGATTCTGAAGACCTTGGTTTCTTTGGATTAGAACCGTTTAAACTTCTTGAAATGAAGCAACTAAGTAAAATAGGGTTTTGATGGGGTGGGGTGTTTTATTTTTTCATTTTTTTTGTTTTCTTTTGGCGAGAAATCTAATTTTTATCTGGCTTAAACTCCATCTTTTCATGAATCCAGATCAAGATTTTCATATTCCTAAATTCAAGGGGCAGGAAAATATAATGGAATCTGGTTGGTCAAGGAGAGAGGTTGTGAGTAAATTATCTGAATGCTGCTTATCCCCCACCACCTTCCTCTGCTTGACACCAACTAAGATCCGAGCCAGGAGCTGCTCACTGTTGTATCATAATTTCACTCCAATCACTTGCTGTTCTCGTCCAAGAATTACCAGTTTACTGCAATCAGCTACAACTTCCCCTTTTCTTCATAAATGTATGACACACATAACTCTGGAATCACTCTCCCAACCCCAACTTCACTGGTATTTTGGGTCCCCAGAACAAGGTTATTGTTCCCCTCAGAGTTCTGGATTGGGGGGTAATCCTGAGTGTTTGGGGATATCTTCTGTAATGCTTTCATGTGTGAATCCCCATCTGGCATGTTCCTCCTAATATCAATCAAATTTTTATCTCTTCATTATTATCTTATTAGTGATGAGCATCCTAAAGTCAATTTGCCCATTGATTTCTCTTCAATATCAATTAACCAATGACTAGCAAATGGCTTTTACAAAGGGAAATTAACTGGGAATGTATAATGATAACTGAAGAAGAAACGTTCTTTTCTGACTCTCTTTCTGACTCTTCCCTGACTCTTCCTAGTCCCTGGGTAGACTAGGTTCAAACTTAAAATGGTAGGTAAACACATTTCTCCCACCAAGGTGTTCTCTTCCTTATAGGAAATAGTGTTCAGTAGTTTTTTGATTCACTAGTTAATTCACTGCTGGACTGGGTCAAGCAGCTCTCTTCTCAGGACTGGGTCCTTATTAGGCTCTGCTGGTGGTAAAGTCTGCTATTGACTCAAGTTTCTGGATCTCTGCTGGTTCTTCTGATCTTTCAAAGATCATAGCCTTATCAATTCTGTCTCTTATATTTATTGACCTAAGAGCAAGAATAAATGAAACACAACAGAGACAGAACTAAAGTAGGACCATCAGTTAATGACTTAATATCTAGAGGTATTCAGATGATGCAGTGGACTTGGAATCATGAAGTCCTGAGTTCAAATTCAGCTTTAGATACTTACTAGATTAGGACCCTAGAGAAGTTACTTAATCTCTGTCAGGTTCAGTTTCTTCAACTATTAATGGGGATAATAAAGACATCAGCATCTTAGGGTTATTACCAGAATCAAAAAAGATGATATTTACAAAGCTGTTCGCACAGTTCCAGGAACTTAAATGCTTCCTTTCTTTCTTCTTCATGGCAAGTAAATGAGACAGGACCCAAGCCCTCTTTTTACCTGAAGACCCATAACAGTTTGTCCTATTCATTTGAAAGCCACCGAGAGAGAGCTTGACTTCCTCCACTAAATAACTTTGTATGCACACCTAGTTCTGGCTTGGTAGACAATTAAAAGAGTTTTATTTATACATAAAACAACTACAGAATAATTACACATGGTCTATAATAGAGGACAAGGGCCTCTATTATACATGATCATGAATTTTTGGAAATAAAAACATTTCTGGAAGCCTCTTCATAGGTTGGCACTGGGCAATGCATTTGTGCATGTTAAAAGGTCTAGGTTATTGTTGGCCAGTCTCCCATTACAAAGGTGTATTGACTTTAGAAATAAGTGCTTTTTATACTGATCTTTATATCTTACTGGTAAGAGATAAATGGTTTTCTATAAAGTTATAAAAAAATGAACTCTTTCTTAATGTAAGTTTTCATGGAGCCAATTTAAAAATAAGTATTTTTCTGATAACACTACAAGACTGGGAACCATGGAACTCTATAACATCCAAAGAACCAAAATTGTAGATGACCCAAATGTCAATGGAAATATGTATAATAAGCATATATACATTGTATCCTATAACCAATAAGTGATGAGTTGTGCCCAGGAAGTAATGTGAAATACAACATCAAAGAGTTACATGATTGGAAAAAGTGGTGGTCTGGTCATGCAGTAAGAATGAGGGAGATAAGAGATGGTCAACCTGAGTGATCCACTCGTGCTCCTGTAATATTAGAAGAATTTAATGTGACAGCTAGGTGGCACAGTGAATAAAGCACTGGCCCTGGAGTCACGAGGACCTGAGTTCAAATCCAGCCTCAAACACTAAACACTTACTAGCTGTGTGACCTTGGGCAAGGCACTTAACCCCAATTGTCCTGCCTTCTCCCCTCCAAAAAGACCAAAAAAAAAGAGAGACCTTAAGAGAAGTACCCATGATATTGAATAAACTCTTTATGATGATAAGTATATGGAATAATATAGATATAGATGATTGTGTAGGATGAGAAGTCACAAATGGATTGCAATCTGTACCACTGTAGGGAGTTCTCTGCAGATGAGATCATAGAGCCAGTGAATGAAGAAAGCATTTATTAAGCACTTTCTAGTGCCAAGCACTATGCTAAGTGCTAGAAATGCAAACAGAAAGCAAAAGTCTTTATTTTCAAGGAGCTCAATTTGTAGGGGTAGCTAGGTGGCTCACTGGGTAGAGTACTACTGCATAAATTAAAATCTGACCTCAGACACTTATTAGCTATGTGACCCTAAGCCTCAGTTGCCTCATCTATAAAAAGAGCTGGAGAAAGAAATAGCAAACCATTCCAGGATCTTTGCCAAGAAAACACCAAATGGGGATCATGAAGAGCTGGACAGGACTGAAATTACCAAACCAAACAACAACAATAATAATATACTTATTCCCTAATATAAGAGAAGGGGGAACACATGTATAAGGGAAAAGTAGCCAGAGAAATGTTTTATGGTTTCTTTTTCCAGAAGTAATGGAAATATTGATAGGATTACTCTTTACAAAGCAAAAAGTAGACAGAATAGAGAGAGAATGGAGAGTAAATGAATATGGTGGCAGGACAGACAGTTAAAAAAATAGATGGAAAATGGGGATAGGAAGCATGTTGTCACCTGGGGCCAGCTAGATTTAGTGGACTATATAAGTTTGTGTGTTCACTCAATAATCAGAACAGTTCAACCCCTTGGGGTAGAAGTTCAAAAGCTAAGTAAATTAACTTCCCTAATGAGGAATCACCTCAGGTGTGGTTCAGCAGTATGACCAATGACAAGATAGTGAGAGTGGACAACTGGGTGAAGTTGAGGGATTTATTTATTTTTCTAGACTTCTAATACACTTTACAAATATTTTCCAACAGCACTTATTGGTGAACACAGTTGCCAATGTTCCTGTCCTCATTTTAGAATAACAACTCACATCTGTTTACCAATTTACGGTGATAAAGCATTTATTTCATGTGATCCTCACAACAAATTCATGGGGTAACTGGTACAAATAATATCATTCCCATTTCACAGAGAAAACTAACTGGACCTCAAATAGGTTTGCTCAAGGTCATATAGCTAGTACACATAACATCTAGACTGAAACCCGAGTCATCTGGGTTTTTTGGCAACAACTTGGAGGCAAGAAAACTTGATTTCAAATTCTGCCTCAAATACAGTATGATCCACTTAACCTCTCTCAGACTCTGTTTACTCATCTGTAAAATGAGGAAAATGATAGTAAAGATGAAATCAGATAGCATCTGTAAAGTGCTTTGAAACCTTTAAAGTAATATATAAATGCTAGCTATTATACTTATTATTCAGATTCTGACACTTAACTACACCACATTGCCTTTCAGAAATTGATAATTATTTGCTAAGTTTAGCTCAGTAGTTTACCCAAACATGTCTTCATCCTACCATTTACTAAAATTATGTTTATAATTTATTATATTGACATGTATCAACAGTTCAAATAACATTTGGTTAGCTTGCATTTTCTTTTTAGTTGTGCCAACATGTCAAAAAAAATCTGTTACTTTCATACTTTGAAAGACTTGTGATTACTTTGATCAACATTCCCTAAACCAAAAAACACTATAGTTTGTGACTTTTAAAAAGTTCAAGAGACTTAATTTCTGGGTAGTCATTTTATTAATAATGCTAGCATTTTATTAATAGAAGAGGTCAATGGCGCTCTTGAATGCCAAAGATCTCTCATAGTGGTGAGCTCCTAGTTTACATGACCTTGAAGAGTGGGTATTCCAAGGGGCAGCCATGTGGAGTAGTGAGTAGAGCACTGGCCCTGGAGTCAGGAGGACCTGGGTTCAAATCCAACCTCAGACACTTAACACGAAAACTAGCCATGTAACCTTGGGCAAATCACTTAACCCCAATTGCCCTCCAAAAAAAAAGGTAAAAAAGAAAGGAAAAAAAGAGTGGGTATTCTTGGGGATAGCAATCAACTCGGATTGGTTTAACAATTGTTGAGAGAATTAATATTATATTGAGAAATGGGCTTACTCCAATGAGGGACCGAGAATATCATGTCATTCTTGGACAAAGAGACTTCCATACCATCCTCAGTTTAGGAAATCTAGAAAAAGGATCTAATTCCACCCAAACCTGCTTAAGTGGAACATGATAGCCAGGAATTCACTTTAGATTAGAGATCCTTTGTGAGGTCGAGTGGGGTCTGACCAAGACTGAGGAGAAATCTAGTTCAACCTTCAGAACCTGAGTTTTTCAATTGAAGATTTTAGAAAAACAGATGCTCTGGATCTCCCCAAATCATTGGTTATTAATAATCATTTCTCTCAAGTTCCTTCATAATTTCCAATAATGCATTGTCCTTATTCATGCTTTGCCATAATTGTTTTTAAAGGTTATACCCAACATACTAGAGACCTTCCTCTTGCCCTTTTTGCATCTCAAGGTTACTGGTACCAATTTGATTGTTCAGCTAATGTCTTTCATTCTTCCTTTGTGGAGTTAGGAGCAGGAAGACTCTGTTCCTTTAGTTATCTATATCCTTGATACCTTCTGTTCACTTTCATGAAACTCATCATTGATAACATTCTGTAGACAGCTAACACCTATGCAAAGGTCACCTCCAACCCAAACCCTATCTTGATCAAACTGGCTACCAGTAACCCTTTCCCCAATTATAAGTTACTTTCTTTGTATATATTTTATTTTTATGAATGCTATCTTAATAGAATATATTTCTTGAGGATAGGGGTTGTTTAATTTTTGTATTCATATACTGCAGTTCCTGGAATATATTTTGGTTGACTTAACACATTTTGTATCTTCCCATTGCACTTTAAATTGATTACAATATCAATTCTTCTGATGTCAGTCTGTTCCATGTCTTGCAGATCCCAGGAGAATAATGATGGCAAAGAGATGGATTTTTACAGTAATGAACGGTTTGGGATTTTTGTATTCCCATTGACCCTGTCCCCAGAGTAAGAATGAGGCACATTGGGACAGGAATAAGTATAAGCAGAGGCTGTAACTGAGAACCCTGAATTGTGTGGATTATGATGTCAACAGGAAGGCCAAATTTTGATGAAACAATATATAGAAGTAATTGTTTAGGTAGCTAGAGGTAAAATGGAAATAACCAGTTGCCTGAGGCAAAATGCCACATAGACCATTCTTAAAGATTTACTAGAGTTAAGGAGGTAGGAATGTCTCCTTGATATTTTTTCAGCAAAAATACTGTTTGCAATCTTTTCCCATTCTTCTTTAATCATCACTTCTTAAAGATCAAATCTCAAGATCTCTAAAGGCCTTAAAATTGTGTTGGCTCCAAAAGAACATTCTTCTGTGCATACTTGGTGGCATTCAGTTCTTTCCCTGATTTCACTTTCTGAAGTCATTAAAATTTCCTTCCAGTATACATTGGCCACACAAGTGGACAGACCACATTGTGAGACAGTAGTATATCTGCTCCACACCAAACCTGTTTAACTTCTTTCTGGTTCTATTGACAACTGTTCCCATAACATGATTTGAGTGGATCTCAATATAAAGTAACCACAGGGTCATAGTCCCCTCAACTGCTTCTCTGTAATTTGTGAGACCACATGTCGCATTCTTCCAACTTTCTGTAATGTTTTGCAGCTAGGTTTTTACTCAATACCTGTGTCACCTTTGTCTATCATATTTCTTTGCCCAAGAAGAAGGATAAATGTTTACTAGTAAGAAATTTTCTGAGAATACTCATCATGGCAACCATTTCATCCCATATGGTAACAGTCTTCTGTTTTGAGTCAACAATTTGATTCCTAGTTAAGTTTATACAGGTCAAGTTGGAGCTGCTTTAATTGCACACAGTGCCTTCTCATCTTTACCTCTTTACTTTGATGTTTACTTGGACCTTTGCTCTGTCCAGCTGATGATCTGACTGTACAAGAACTAAATACAAAATGACTGCTACATTTATAATCAGTTGACTCTTCTTTGTAAAGACACAGGCAATTTCATTTTTTTAAATTTCATTATGTTCTTGCCAAGTCTGGCACCTTTCAACCTTACTCTTGAGGGAAACAGAAGAAACTTTCTTTTCAAAATAAGTGTCAAAAAATAATGACACATGTTTTCTGAGTACTTGACAAGCCTTTGGTCTTTTTCTGTCAATGAACCTGAACCATATTTTTGAAGTAATTTCTTCTCCTGTACCTTTGGTCCAGCATCATTTTGAGGTCACCAAGTACAAAATTATGGATTAATTTAGAGACTCACCAGTAAGATTTTTCTAATTCATTTTCTTTAATGAATATTGCCACATAAGCTTCCATGATCTTCATAGTAGTCAAGTCTGTTTGTTTATGCCCAGTGTGAGCACAAAAAAATAATGAGATAACTAAATGATCAGACATTTGATGGTCCTTGTGACTTTTGGTCAAGAGGTCAAACTAATTCTGCTACTGTGTTTTCCTGAGAAAATTTCTATTAAGTTATGATTTCTGGTTTCTTTTATAATGAGAATATCAGTATGGATATAGTTTGGTCCCTGTATCTTTGGACAAACTATACATTGAGGACATTAAGAATTAAATTCATATTGAGAGATGATTTTGAGGTTGTGATATTTAGCCCTCTGCCCCCTTTTCTTTCCCCTTCTCTTTTGTTCTACAACTTTCCCGAGTATCAAAAATGTGAGTACTAGATATGGTTGGGGCAGGGCAGAGGAGAGACTGCATTTTTAAAAATTTATTTTATGGGTTGTGTGTCATGTGATCACAATATGTATTGTCTGATAGCCAACCTTTTGATGATGACCCTGTCCACACCTAGCCTGATTGGCCTTCTAACACACATTCTGGGTCTATAATAGAAGCCTTTCCAACTCGGTGATACATACCAGAACTTATGCTCTGCTAGCTCAGCCTTTGAGAGCCCAGGGTCATTCCATGCCATGATATTTTCCAAATGAGTAGGAGGAAGAGGAGGAGGAGATGGTGTAAATAAAAACATTTCTATGACAGTTTACAGAGTGCTTTATATACATTTTCTCATTTAATCCTATGATTACATAGTGTAAGTTTATTTATCTCCTTGAAGTTCAGTGAGGTAAGGACAAACAGCCAGTAAAAGGAAGGGCTGAGACATGAACCCAGGCTTCCTAAATCCCTGTTCCATACTGTTCCACTGTAACTTAATTAATGAAGCTCGTTATTCCAATTTTATCCAATGCATTATATATATACATATATATATATATATACAACCTTTTAACCAAAGCCAAATTCATAAATGTAGGATAAGGGAGATGTGGCTAGACAGTTGTTCATGTGAAAAAAAGAGACTAAAAGATTCTAGCTGATTAAAAACTCAATTTGATTCATTAGGATTTTAATCAATGATTGACTGCATTCAGAATTTTTAAAAAGTTGAATCAATAAAGAAATTAGATAGGATTTTGGCTGTGGATTGGGTTTTGGGGGGGTTATATTTTACCTAGCAAACATCAAATAACTTCTTTTAGCTGAGTTTTCCACTAGGCCTTTAAATTTCGGGTAGACATAGTCTCTGTTGATAAGAACTGTGTTTAATTTTGTAAAAACCTATCTCAATTGCCGAGTAGAGTACTGTGCACCTTATGAACACTTCATAAATAATAGATGCCTGAGGACTTATTGGCTCTAGGCTCTAACAAAAAGCTGTAGGCTGACTGCAGGAATACTATTGCAGACACAAAGGGCAAAGTTATCAAATGGTTACTTCAACCTCAAACCAAAACACAAGGCTTGCATTTCCCTGCTATAGAAAAGACTCAGGAAGCTGGCAATTGCCAGTAAAATGCAGTTGAGCAAGCTAGCCTTATTTGTCAAAGAAAGGCAGGAACACTGCCATACATAAATAAAATCGCAGCCAGAAGCCCATAACAAATTGGGATCAATAGTCAGTTTGCCACGGTAGTTCACAATGGGAGGTAGCACTGATAAGAAGAACAGAGGACTCAAGACTGAGGATGGAAGGCAGTAAAAATTTTGCAGTGACCCACATAGAGTATAATATAGTGCTTGCTTTTCTATCATGGCCAAGAAACCATTATCTATCTTCAAAGTGAAGAAAGGTCTCCTTTCCAGAAATGACAATAAATGGGGTTGAAGAATGCCCCTCTGTGCACCAGAAGAGGAATTCCTAACCTGGGGACCAGAGAGGTTCTTTAAGGGGTCCACAAATAGATTTCTGGGGATCCATGAGCTTAGATGAGGAAAAAAGTACATCTTTATTGCAATATAATTAGCTTTTGTTGTTTTTATTTTATGCCTTTAAAAACATCATTCTGAGGAATCCATCTGAGGAGTCATAAGACTCCCAGAGGGGTCCATGACACAATGAAAGTTAAAAAAGAAAATCCTACCCCAGAATTTCAGGAAGAATAAAGAGTTTCTTGGGGGAGGGGAAATGGAGGATGGGCTTGAAAGTAAAAACAAGGACAAAAATTACCTATAGAGGCAAAAGAGAATCCTAACCAGTGGCAGGAGTTTGGAAGGTAAAAGAATGTGACACAGAAGAGAAAATAAACCACCAAACACTGAGATCTAAATAATAATTATAGGGGTCTTCTGGAGATTCTTTGTACTATTGCCCAAGAGCCTGCATCAAAGCTGAGTTTTGTGGAAACCTAAACATGAGCCAAATTCTTATGTTCCCAGGGAAATTTCTGAGCAAGGGAGGAATAATTCTGATCTTCCTAGGTAAGGGTTTCTAAACCTGTGTCCACTAACTTATTTTAAAATTATATTTATATCTGTATTTTAACATAATTGGCATATTTCATGATCCCATGTATTTTATTTTATGAATTTAAAGGCGTGATTCTGAGAAAGTATCCATAATCTTTACCAGACTTCCCAAAGGATCGATGAAACAAAAAAGGTTAAGAAATCCCATCCTAGAGGAAATCCTAGGTGAAAGCATGAACCAAAGAGATTTGTGAAAAGCCTCATTCATGTCAACACAGAGTTTCCATTCAGATCCACAAGTAACATATATAATAGATTCCTTGACAGCTAAGACTGTTTTATCTCTACAGCATCAACCACAGTAATCTGCATATTTCAAGTGTTTAATAGATGTTCAGTAAATTGGTATTCTACAAATGTACCGAAGAGTAGAATAAACAAAATGATATGACAATATGAAAATGTGATCATAATAATAGGTGACGTTTTTATAGAGTTTTTAGGACCGGGAAAACATTTTCTTCACAATATTCCTGTGAAATGGATAGTGCAAGGGATTGTTATCACCACTAAACCAATGAGGAAACTGATTATCAGAGAGGTTAAATGATATTTAAAGACATGTATCTAGTAGGTAGCAGATGGGGTACTTGAGGCCAGTTCTTCTGGAAGCTAGGCCTAGTCTGTTTTACCAGAAATAAAAACTCTTATTATTCAGCACCTGCTAAAATGCTAGTGGAATCTCAAAACACTAGAAAGTAACCTTTAGTTTTTACTTTTGTTTTCTTTCTCTACCCAATGATGATGAGTCATTGGAGTAGGACTTTTGTGGAGTACTTCTAGCAGTAAGATCACAGATGCATTGAAGTATTTCTTTTTTAATATGAAAAAGTAAAAAAATCAAAAAAGTGATTTGTGTTTTTTAAAGGTCCTTACATCAATATAGCATTTTATGTATTCCGAAGCCCTTTCACAAAGACAAAAACAGTATTATTGTGTGGCAGCACATGCACATGTTCAAAGCCGGGCTTGGAGTTACCCCATCAAATTTTTATTGGCACAGGCAACAGAAAGCCTTCACGGTAATGAATGGCAATCAAACATCACATCAGAAAGTCTTTCACGGTGCCCACATTCAAAGAGCTAAGGATTTGATATTTCATGGTTAATCTCCCATATCCGGTGCTGCTCTGAAACAAGAAGCCTTCTTTTACTCAGCTCTAAGTAAATGTGTCAGACCTGAAGGGATATGGATGCCATGAAGTCAAACTAAACATTTCAGTTGAGAGACCAGCTTTTTGTTGGAATAACAACTGACTTCCTGTAGAACATTCTTTAAAAATAAATTTATTATTTATTTTTAACATTTTTTTTCCATTTTGATTTCCAAATACTCCCCTTCCCTTCTGCCACTCCCTCACCCATTGAGAAGGCAAGATATGTGATATCACTTATAAATATGAAATCATACAAAACAGTTCCATATTAGCCCTGTTGCAAAAAAAAAGCAAGAAAAATAAAGTGAAAAAAATATGTTTCAATCTGTACTCAGACTCCATCAGTTCTTTCTGGAGACTGATAGCCTTTTTCATCATGAGTCCTTTCGAATTATCTTAGATCATTGTATCAGTCAGAATAACTAAGTCATTCACAATTGATCATTATACAATATTGCTGTTACTACGTATGACATTCTTCTGGTTCTGTTAACTTCACTTTGCATCAGTTCATATAAGTCTTCCCAGGTTTTTCTGAAATCATTGAGCTCATCATTTCTTATAGTACAGTAGCATTCTATCACAAATATATACTACAAGTTATTCTGCCATTTCCCAATAAGTGGGCATCCCCTCAATTTTCAATTTTCTACCACCACAAAAAAGATGCTATGGATACTTTTGCATGTAGATGTCCTTTTCATTTTTCTTTTATCTGTTTGGGATACATACCTAGTATTGGTATTGCTAGGTCAAAGGGTATGCACAGTTTTATAGCCCTTTCGGCATAGTCCCAAAATGTTCTAAGAATGGTTGGACTAGTTCAGAACTCAGACAAGAGTGTATTAGTGTCCAAATTTTTCTATATCTCTACCATTGTCATTTTCTATTCTTGTTGTGTTAGCCAATCTAACAGGTGTGAGATGGTACCTCAGAGTTCATTTGCATTCCTTTCATCAATAGTGACTTAGACTGTGTTTTTCATATAATTGTAGATAGCTTTGATTCCTCCTTCTGAAAAGTGTCTGTCCATATCCTTTGACCATTTATTAAGTGGGGGATGATTCATATTTTTATAAATTTGACTTAGTTCTCCATATATTTGAGAAAAGAGGCCTTTATCAGAGAAATTTCTATAAAATTTTTCTATAAAAATTTCTATTAAAAACCAGTTTTCTTCTTTCCCTTATAATCTTGACTGCATTGTTTTTCTTTCTACAATTTTTTTTAATTTAATGTAAGTCAAAGTATTTATTTTATTTCAAACAATCCTTTCTATCTTTTCTTTGGTCATAAGTTCTTCCCTTATCCATAGATGTGACAGGTACAATTTTCCATGCTCCCCTAATTTGCTTATGATATCATCCTTTATTTCTAAATCATTATACATTTTGGCCTTATTTTGGTATATGGTATGAGATGTTGGTCTACATCTAGTTTCTATGAAACTGCTTTGTAGCTTTCCAGCAGTTTTTTATCATAAAAACTTGGATCTTTGGATTTATAATGGTCATTTTTCATTATGCTATTTACTAAGTTCATTTACTGCTATTTTACTTCTTCCATTTACTACTTATACTATTGTGTACCTAATGCATTCCACTTATCCCCCACTCTATTTCTTAGCCAGCACCATATTACTTTCAAGATTACTGCTTTGTAATATAGTTTGAAATCTGGTACTGCTAGGTCACTTTCCTTCACATTTTTTTATTGATTCCCTTGATCTTCTTGACCATTTATTCTTCTAGACAAATTTTATTATTTATTTTCTTGTTCTATAAAATATTTTAGATAGTTTGATTGGTATGACACTGAATAAGTCAATTTAGGTAGAATCATAATTTTTATTATATGAGCTCAGCCTACCCACAAGGAATTTAATTTTTTTCCCAATTATTTAGATGTATTTTAAATTGTGTGAAAAGTGTTTTGTAATTGCATTCATATAGTTCCTGAATTTCTCTTGACAGAGAGACACCCAAGTATTTTAATAAATTTATTATTTTATTGTCTATCATTATCTTATTTGAGATTAATAATATTTTATTTTTTCTCAGTTGCATGCAAAATTATTTTTAACATGCATTTTTAAAAAACATTAAGTTCCAAATTCTCTCCCAAAATCTGCACCTCCCTTCCTGATATAGTAAGCAATTTACTCAGCTCCAAGTAAATATGACAAACCTGAAGGGATATTGATGTCATGAAATCAAACTAAACATTTCAGTTAAGAGACCAGTTGTTCATTGAAATAACAACTCACTTCTTATAGAACCTCTTTTAAAAATAAATTTATTATTATTTTTAACATTTTTTTTAATATTTTAATTTCCAAATTTTCTCCATTCCTCCTAGCACTCCCTCACCCACTGAGAAGACAGGAAATGTGATACCAATTATAAATGTGAAATCATGCAAAACATTGTTCCATATTAGCATGTTGCAATTGTTTTTAATGGAATTTCTCTTCAATCTTTTCCTGCTGGACTTTCTTGATAATATATAAAAATGCTGATGATTTATATGGGTTTATTTTATATCCTACAACTTAGTTAAAGTTATTAATTGCTTCAATTAGTTTTTTAGTTGATTCTCTAGGATTCTCTAAGTATATCATCATATCACTGGCAAAGAGTGATAGTTTTGTTTTCTCATTGCCTAATCTAATTCCTTCAATTTCTTTTTCTTGTCTTACAGCTGTAGTTAGCATTTCTAGTACAAATTGAATAATAGTGGTAATCATGGACAACATTGCTTCACCCCTAATCTGGTTGAGAGGGTTTTTAGCTTATTCCCATTACAGATAATGCTTGCTGATGGTTTTATTTTATTTTTAATTTATGGAATAAAACAAGCATTTCCATACCAAAGTACAATAAAATGAAAATGCAAATCTACTATGCACAACTTGTTATTCCTTTCAAATATATAACAAAATTATCACGTAAATTTCTTTTATTTTAAATTTGTCTTTCTTCCCTCCTCCTACTGCCCAAGAGATGGCTACCATTACACACAAACAGGTATTATACACACACACACACACACACCACATACATATAAATATACATGTATAAAATTATTCTATACATACCTCTATTTATCAGGTCTTTCTCTGGATGCAGATAGTGTCTTTCCTCATATGTCCTTTATAGTTAATTTAGGTATTTATTATAGTCAAAATAACATACTTGCTCAAAGTTGTTCTTAAAACAATATTGCTTTTACTGTTTACAATGGTTCTGCTCATTCCACTCTTCATTATTTCATGCAGGTCTTTCCATGTTTTTCTGAAACCATTGAGCTCATCATTTTTTATAGCACAGTAGTTTTCCATCACAATCATATACCGCAACTTGTTCAGCCATTCCCCAAATGATGGGCATCCATTCAATTTCCAGCTCTCTGCCACCACAAAGATAGCTACTATAAACATTCCAGGACATTTCTTCAATTATCTTTAGAAAGAGACCAAGTAGTGGTATTGCTGGGTCAAAGGGTGCATATGTAGATAGTTTAACAACTCTTTTGTCATAATTCCAGATTGCCCGACAAAATGGTTGGATCAGTTCACAATTCCACCAACAATGAATTAGTATCCCAATTTTTCCACATCCTATCTAACATTTATCACTTTCCCCTTCTATCATTTTAGTCATAGAAAATCTGTGAAGGTAGGTTATGTGCATGGTATCATCTTCACTTGGGATGGGAAAACAATCTCATAGAGTTTCACTGTATTCTCTAATGTCATTTAATTAGTAAAGAAGCTGAGATTCAAACACAAGTGTTTCCTAGTTCTAAGTCCAAAATTCTTTTCATTATGCCTTGTTGCTTCCAAATATAAGCTACCAATGGCAATAGATGAAGGGACTAAGAAATTCTTCCTAGAGCTAGCTAGGTGCTTCATAAGATTCTAGTGATCTGTATTATTAAAATAAAATTTAAAACAAGTATGATGTATGCTTTGATATATGATTGTTTACATTCCCAAAGGCTTTTGGTGGCATGACTGGTTCCTCCAGAATTGATTGGAAAAGGTGTAAGAAGATGGGAAGGATTGAAGCAATCATAAGTTTATTGCTATCATAATTATACATAATAGTATATTCATTGATTCTTTACTGGGTTAGATTGGCCACTGATGCATTGAATACAAAAATACTTCTTATCCCCATTCAAACCATCCCTACCAATAATCTATAGTCACTGATCATTGAATTTAACTTGTTGTTGCACATCAAAACACCTATGGCTTCAAAAATTAACTACTTTCCACCATTGCAAATCAAATCAACAGTAAGTATTTGTTAAATGCTTACTATACATCAAGCACTATACTAAGCACTGAGGATTCAAAGAAGGGTAAAAGACAACCCCTGCTCTAAAGGACCCCACAATCTAATGGGAAGGCAGCATGCAAACATGTACATACATAATATATATAAATTATATATATATATATATATGTATATATATATATTATAACTAGAGATAATCAAGAGGGGGCATTAGCATTAAGAAGGATCATAAAAGATTGAAAAAGTGTGACTGGATCTGTGATTTGAAGGAAGTCAGGGAAGTAAGGAGGTGGAGATGAAGGGAAAGAAAACTCCAGGCTTGAGTCTATCCAGTGAAAAGTGCCTGGAGTCAGGAGATGTAGAATCATGCAAGGAATAGCAAGGAGATCATGAGATCTCAGAATATGTGAAGGGAAGGCATAAGGAGACTAGAAAAATAGGAGTGGGGCAGTTAGGTGGCACAATGCATAAAGCACTGGCCCTGGAGTCAGGAGGACCTGAGTTCAAATCCAGTCTCAGACAATTGACACATTTACTATCTGTGTGACCTTGGGCAAGGCACTTAACCCCAATCGCCCTGCCTTCCCCCCTCCAAAAAAAAGAAAAGAAAAATAGGAAGAAACCAATTCAGAGAAGTCATAGATTGCTCTTAACTGTATATTTTCCCTTTTTCAGCTAATTCCATAACCATTTCTAGACTGGGGAGATTGATATAGGTTTTCACATACCCAACCATCTTCTTTTTACTCTTTTGAAAAGTAACTTTTCATCCATAAAAAGAGTCCCAAACTTATCCAACATAGATGTCTATAAAAACATTGATATTAACTATCTTGTTTAAATATTGGTCCTTGTCAGGATGCTCTAAGTTTCATAATTCTTTATGAGTTGGAGGAAAGCAAAAAAAAAAAAAAATCTCAGGAAAAAAAAGGAGCTTATATTTTTTGGCCAATTTAAAAATAGCATTATCAACTTAAAATAAATTTGACATATAAATAACCTTGCTAAAGTAAGACTTGGATCATATGTAAATAAATCTTAAGTCCAGAGGACATTTTAACAGCCCAGTTACTCTTTAAGCAAAGCTATGTAAGAATTTTAGTGCCTAAAATGAAAATGACGAGTTCTGGGCTTCTTGCCAGTTTCATTGTGGGTGTGAATTTCTTGGCTCATAATCTGAAATCTTGTAGTGGCATAAGCAGTTTTGTGATTGAGAATGGTTTTCCAACCTACATATTATATATTCCACTTTTTCTAAAAAATATGCAAAGAATTATGGGTACTAAGGGAAAGTGACATTAGCTATGACCCTGGCTCATCTCTCATGAGTTTCTGACTTTTCTGAGTCCTGTTGTACACCTTCCATATGCATACTATTTTATGATCCAGAAAAAATGAAATCCTTATGGTTATTAGAGAACATGTGTCATAGATCATAGTGAGACACTAAGATAATTCTGTCATGTCAATGACATCATACCTCTGGAGGTGATGAGAGGTATGTTTATCTAAATGGAATGGCAGTTTCCAGGTTCCATCCCTTCTTTAACTTCTTCCAACTTTTCACCCTATTTCTGGATGATCACAGAAGTCACTCCTTTAGCACTGCCAACTTGTGAATCTCTGACACTATTTATGACACAATGAGATGCATAGCACTGCTTTTCCAACCTTCAAAGGGTTATTTTGCCTCTATGTGCTATGAAGAATAATGAAGGTATTGAAGCTAAAGGAGTACAATTTTCTTTCATTTCTATTCTCAGATTGGAATCAGTTTTATCTAGGAAGGTCTCCTTTCTGTAAGAGACAGGACCAAAATCTCCTACTGATATATATGACTTCACCTTCTATCAATGGATCAAAGTAGGCCCTATAGAAAGCTGAGGATACTAGACTCTGTTCCTTACTATTTGAAGCTAATGGACAGACTAATTATAAATTTCCATAACTTAGATTCGAGATAGAAATCAGTTTATAAGGATAAAATATACTTACTTCAATACTTTAAGCATCTGTGATTTTGTCAGTGCTTCATCCCTCCACTGCCCTATGCCGTAGTAAATGGTCTTTGTACATCATCCTATAGCTAAACTAATTATAAGCCTATCCACTTTTGGTTGAGCTGGTTCTCAGGTGGCACCTACACAATTCAGCTCTAAGCCCAACCTCAAAGCTAGGTAGGATCTGCCAGATTTGGCACTTGGCTGGTTCAGTTGTAAAGACTTTGAGTTAATTCCACTCTGTTATGAAACATTGGAGGAGGATTAGGGTAAAGAGGGTAAATAATGGTGAAAAATAGCAAATTTTTCTGGAGATGATAACACTTTGTGTAAATATTCTAGACTTTCATATGACCCTTGGAGTATGAGCTCAGCTAACAACATTAGCTTTAGAATTTTTTTCCTGTAATTAGATCTTCATGAGACAAACCCTAAATATTCCCCCAGGCCTAGAGAGGCAGCCTGAAATGGTAAATGGGATGTCAGGAGACCTGGGTGCCAATTCCACCTCAGTTATTTATTAGCTATATTACCCTGGGTAGGTTACTGAACCACTCAGAGCTTGTTTTCTCAATTGTACAATGGGGAAGATTGTTGTAAAGAAATAATATTGCCAGCTTTAAAAACTAAAATTTTACCCACTCTGTGTTCTTCTCTACAGAGAATTAGAAAGAGAATAAATAATAAAATAAAAGTGTATCTCAACTTCCAATATTATTGATGTGAGCAACTCCTGGTGTGTAAACTTCTTCTATAGATGCCAATCACCAATTCTTCCATAATTTATAGACACTGAGAGGTCTCTGGGGCACTGACACATGAAGTGATTTGGTCATGATCGAATGGCTACTATATATCATTGACAGAATTAAAACCCAAGAAATCCTGACTCCAAGATCAGCACTCCATATTTACATTGCCATAGATTGTATATTTCAATTGCATAAATATATTAAAAAATATATTTATGCATAGGTAGATAGTAAGTGGGTGGGTGGGTGTGTGTGTGTGTGTTTATGGAAGGAAAAAGAGATTTGGCCTCAAAACCAGAAAGATCTACATTAAAGTTCTATCTCTGACACATACTGACTATGTGACCGTGGGCAAATCATTTAAACTTTTAGTGTTCTTTACAATACTGTAAATCGCAGAGAAGATTATGATTTGCATTGGTGAAGAGAGTTTCCTTACTTGGGACATCTTTATACCAGTGAAATCGCAGGTCCAGTTCTTAAGCATGAAAGGAGAGAGAAAGGAAGGGAAGGAAAGAGAAAAAATGGGTGAGGAGAAAAATAGATGGTGTGTGTATGTATGTATACATATATGTGTGTGTATGTATGTGTGTGTCTATATAAGCTTATATGTGTAGATATACATGTATAGATATGTGTACATCACATTTACATTACTTTCTAAAGTTCATAAAACTTAATATATGTTTTATTATTACATATTTATATTACATACTTAATATATTACACTTAATAATGTGAAGCAAGTAAATAAAACAACATAGGAAACTGATTCATATAAAATTGATTATTAGAAGACAATATGGTATAGTGATAGAGTCAGAGGACAGAGGTTCAAAACCCACCTCTGATAGCATACTTCCTCTGCGACCTTGGGTGGGTCATTTAACCACTGATCTTCAATTCTGTCATCTGGAGAATGGACTACCTGAGACATAAGAACCCTTCCAATTCTAGATTGAAAATGTTATGAATATACTATTCACTTATCAAGAGAAAGTTTCATTATGGAAAACAAGCATTTGGAAACAATGGAAAAATGAAAATACCAGTTCCCAGTTTCAGACCACCAATTACAATTATATGTGCATATATATATTTTTCGCTCCCTGCCAAGCATTGATTCACTGCCATAGAGACACATCAAAAATGGAGTGTGTTCACTATAAACAACAGCAGTCTCCTGGCATATAACCACCCAACAGATGTTGTAGTCAGGATCATGGAAAGGCAGGTAACTGGGCAAGGTACCCAAAGAGAATGAATGAAAGATGAATTATCTAAACCCTTTAAGGTGAAATGAAGGAGAATGAAAATGCCTATAGAATTCAGATAGATAATAACTGCAGCAGGTAAAGTTTTATGATGCCTTAAGGTTGGTAAAGTGTTTTGCTTATATTATCTTATCTGATTGTCATGGTAAGGTAGGTGCTGTCATTATTGTGTTACAAAGGAGGAAATTGTGACTCTGGGAGTTTAAGTGACTCATCCATAAACACACAGCTAATAAGTGTCAAAGGCAGGGATAGATTGTCTTTGAGGATACTGAAAATCATTTTGTGACCATGCAACAAACATCTCTATAGATAGTTGAGAATAACCACTGGCCAAAGATCTTCTGGCCTTCTGAATTCAGGGGCAAAGGTTTAGTTTAATTTAAAAGCAATGCACATTCAGAAATACTGAAGTCACAGCCACAATTTGTGTCTGATCACCAATGATCTTCCACATGCAGTTGATTCAACAGAGAACCCAGATTGCCCAATGGTATATAGTATTGTCTGGAGGGTCATTATTACACCTACTAATGACCATTAAAGGAAATTATTTTTTGCTCAGTAGATATCTTATATAGTTAAAACACACCAAATACATATTAGACCATATGGTTCTGTGATTATTTTATCATTATAATTTTTAAAAATCTAGATATCTGACTATCCAATGACAATGATTCTGGGAACTGGAGTTATTAAGATCAAACACCTATATTATCTCATTATTGCAAGATGGAAACTTCACTCCAAGAATATAAACTTTAAATGATTGCGACATCCTTTCTTCTTTGCCAAATAATCTAATTATTTGGAGGAGGCCATAAAATTCCCAGGGAAGATACTGTGATACACAATTCATTTCTCTCCTCTATGTCTTAAATCCTTATATTTTCATCAATCTTCAGTCTTATCAACACAAGCCATCAATAGCCACTGTAACTAGACATCATATTCAAAAGACAAATTTTTCTTTATGGGGGAAAAATCCTTTCAAGAGTGATCCCTTGAAGTTCCTTGTCCCAGTTCTAGGGGAAGCAGTCTAGGGCTGGGAACAGACTTCTCACCCAATTTACAATACTGAAGTGTTCACCAAGTCACTCTACCTTTCCCTATTAGGCCACAATTAGCCATGCTGTATGTGCTCATGATTTCTCTACCCTATCAAATCAGTAGAGTTCACATAGCTGGCAGTGGGTTGGAAAGGAATAGATATTCCAGCAAGCCCTGATAGGGAAAACTAAGAGAACCAAGGACTATTTTATTTGGTTGCAGGAGTTCTCAGTATCTTCTGCTCTGCCAAGTTTCTCTGTTAACAAGTCATTCTTTGGAGAGAGGCAGGAGGAGAAAGGGAGAAAGAGGGACAGAGAGACACTTCCTGACCACTCCAGCCTCTTAAGAAGTGGGCCCAGACCCACAAAAGCACTACTGATGCCCCTGCTTAGACTTTGCAGATCAATCTGCTATGAATGAATGCCATAGCAGAAAGCTCCAATTCAGTCACTAATGAATAGACCCTGTCCACTGAGTATCTTAACAGATAGTCTCTAAGGTCACATGGATAGATACCCCATTGCTGTTGGGCTAAAAGAAAGAAAACTTTTCAAGAAAAAAATCTTGAACCTCATAATTTTTAAGACCTAAGTATGGAGGGGTGCAGAGTGCTAGTGGAAGCACAAAGAAATCTACTGCTACTAAAAGAGGAAGACAATATTTAGCAGCCCCTAGAACAGCTATCAAACGGGAAAATTACAGTGTAGTGCTCCTGAAGACCCTTGAAGATAACCCAGTAATTTCTTATTGCAAGAGTAAAGGAGTATAAGATTGGCAGCAGGGGTAGAGAGATGTGTGATTTCTCAGTTCCCACATAGGGGGTGGAGGGAGGAAGCATGGAATAATAAAAGAGCTCTGAATTTGGAGTCCTAGAACCTGAGTTCAAATCCTGCCTCTACAGCTTCCTCATTGTGTGACCTCTTAATGTCTCTAAATGTGATCACTTAACGTCTCTGAGTATTTTCATCTGCAAAAAAAGTAGAGATTGGGCCAGATACCTCTGAAGTCCCTCTTAGCTGTTGATTTATGATGCTCTGACTTAATAATTGCTGAAAAGCCCCACATTACTTACTCCAGTGGATCTATAATCTCACTGATATAAGTATTCCATCCAACAAGCTCATAAAGCTGTATATGCCAGTCCACCTTCCTTACACTTTAACCATGGCAAAACATAGCAAAAAATAGACATTATTATTGGAGAAAAGAACCCTTCATTTCTAAGCCCTCAGGCAGTCCAGGGCAGCCTGGTCTGTATTTAGACTTTTGATTGATAGGGCCCCCCCCCCCCGTCCTTATGGTCAAATGGAAAAACTTCTTGTACAGAATTAAAGTGCTATATAAACACACACATACACACACACACACACACACATCTGGAAAGATGAGCAAGTACCAGAATAGAACAGAGCATGTTGAAGTTGGAAGGGATTTTAGAGATTATCTACTCCAATTCCCTCACTTTTCCGTTAAGAAAAGGGAGCCCTGGTGCTCCCCCTGCCCTCATGGGGAACCCCTACATCCACTGCAGTTTGCTAAGGCACCCCATGTCCCAGTTCAATTAGATAAATATTTATTAAGCATTTACTAAGAGCAAGTAATTTTGCTGGGCATTAGAGATACAAAAATTAAAATGGCATAGCCCCTATCCTCAAAAAGTTGATGTTCTTTGAGGTAAGGTGAGGGGAGGGTTGGTATGGGTTATACTTAGGTGAATATAATAAGAGGAAATAAGGGAGATTTTCAGGCAGAAATATACTTTCAGCTGAGGCATGGGGGAAAGAAGGAAATCTGGGGGAATGGGAGGGGAGAGACTAGGACTTCACATAGCTCTGTGTACTATGTCTTTAAAACCATGTTATCATTGTGCCATATCAGCCTCCTAGACTAAGTTCTATAGTCTAGTAGTCTCTGAAGGCAGGGGCAGTATTTTATGGAAATGTTCTTTTCTTCCCCTGTCCTCCACACAGTGTTTGGCACACAGTAAATACATAATAGATGTTTCCTGAATTGAGGCTAAAATAGACTTGCCCAAGATCATACGGAACCTAATAAGAGCTGAAGGCAGAGCTCCAATCTCTGAATATCCCATCTGGTGATGTTAATAGTCTAAGTGGAGGGAAAAACAACACTGGACTTGAGGTCAGAAAACCTGGGGTATAGTCCTGACTCTACCACTTAGTTATTGTGTGATCTTGGACAAGTAATTTCCTCTCTGTAGACCACCACTTGAATTATAAAACACAAGAATTTACTTAGATCTTCTCTAAGATCCACCCAATCTAAAACATTTTCTGAACTACCAAAGAGCCAATCCAAACACCAACAATTTAAGTAAATATAACCAAATGAGGCAAGCCCTTAGAACAGCAATTTGCCCTGCTATCCCATAGTGCTCAGTGAGCAGACAATGTTCAACATATTTACTTGTATTTGTTTTTCATTTAGGGAATTACTCCCCTAAAAAATACAGGCTTTAGGAATTAGCCTAGTTAAAATTCTTTTCATCTGTCATGTGTTCATGAAACCAGAGAGGAAGATAATTGCCTCCTTCTTCCAGACTCTCAAACTGAAGTTCCTGGATTTCTAGCACTACTAAACAGAACAGTGGACAGGATGAGTCCCACAAACATCCTTCCTCAGAGTTGAAACATCACAAGCTTTGGTTTAGTCAGTCATCACCCCCCTCTCCTGGTAGGATTTATTTAAAATAAATTTTTATTGCTGTCTTGCTTTTGGTTGTTGGTTTTTTTTTTCATAACACCAATTTCCCCCTGTATCTTTTCCTTTCCTCCTCCCAAAAAGTCATCCCATATAAGCAATAGTCTTTTCAAAGAAAAGAAAAAGACAAAAATTAGCCCGACTAATGAATACACTGGAAAAAGTCTGAAAATATGTGTAAAAGATACACTTTATTGACTTCTTACCTTTGCAAAGGGTGGTCTCTCCTCATATCACTTCTTTCAAGCCAGGCTTATTCCTTATAATTTTGGTATCATTTATTTTCATAATCTATTGACTTCATCAATAAGGACTAAAAGGAACCTTTAGAAAGGAAGTGATGCTTAAAATTCCTCCTGCTGGATTCTATGAGCCCCACTGGCAGGGGACTAAGTAGAATCTAGTATCCATTAGTTCAGTCTTTTGGGGGTTGGCTCTACACAGAACTGACAAGTACGCCAAGTTTGTTTGACCTTCAAGTGCAGGGGCTCTTGGGAAAATTGCTTCACCTGGATCACCAGGATGTCTTTTTTTGGGTGACTTTCAGGAAGAAACAAGAAGTGAGAAAATCTAATCACATCATTATCACATCACATATGCTCATTAATGCTTTTAAAATGTATAGTAGCATTTCTAAAGCTTCTTATTCTAACTGCTGGGTCAACCTTCAGAGACACCAAGGTTCTAAAACACTGTTACTCTAGATAATACTAATAACATGTGAGAGAGATAATTAGCATGTGCCAGTGATGGGATGTAAGCTACATAAGGCATCAGCAAGGAAAAAAGGACTCATGGCACTGACTCTGGGGACAGTGAGCAGAATTGGCTTTAGATGAACCCTTACTCCATCATCATTACCAAGGAGTATTGTTGATTGACTGAGTTGTTTCATGTGCACAGAACCATGCTAGAGGCTGCCTGCCTAGACATAAGCTATTCAGCTAAGACTGATTTCCCTGAAATTATCTATGACAGATGAATTGCCAAAACTTTTTTGACCTCTCTACAGCATGTGACACTGTCAATCACCTTCCCATCCTGGAAACTTTGTCCTCTCTGGATTTTGTGGACACTGTACTCTCTTAATTCACCTCCTACTTCTCCAACTGGCCCCTTCTCAGTTTCCTTTGTTCATCACCCATACCATGCCCTCTGTCAGTATACCCCAAGGCTACGACTTGGGCCCTCTTCTCCTGTCTGTCATCCTCCTCCTCCCCCTCTCCCTCTTCCTCCTGTTTCTTCTCCTTCTCCTTCTTCTTCTCCTTCTTCTTCTTCTTCTCCTCTCTCTGTCTCTCTCTGTCTCTCTCTCTCTCTCTCTGTCTCTCTCCCCCCCCATCAGTTCCCATGGGTTTAACTATCATCTCTATGCTAATGAATATCAAATCTATATATCCAGCCTCAGTCTCTCCCCCAGTCTTCAGTCTCACGTCACCAAATGCCTATTTTACATTTCCAAATGGATTTTGGAAACATCTCAAACTCACTATGCCACAAGCAGAAGTCTTTATCCTTCCCTCACCCCAAAAAACTAGCCCTATAATTAACTTTTCCCTTTCTATCAAGAGGTACTACCAGATTTCCAGTCTCCTTTAACTTCCACATTATTCTCTATTTCTCACTCTCCCTCACCCCTCATATCCAGTCACTTGTCACATCCTGTCATTTATATCTCCACAGCATTTCTGGCATCCAACCTCTTTGTTCACATGGCCACCACTTTAGCTCAGGCTCTTGTTTATCTCTTCTCACTTAGTCTACTGAAAATAGCTACCTAATTGTTCTTCCTGACTCAAGTCTCTCCCACTCTAGTCCATCTTTCCCATTGCCATCAAAGTGATTTTTTTTAAGTACAGATATAATAATGTCACTCCCCTACTCAAACTCCAATGGCTCCCTTTATCTCCAGACAAAATAGTTTTTTAAACTTTTAAAGTTCTTCAAAACCAGGCCACAATCTTTCCAGTTTTGTTATACATTCCTCCCTTTACCATACTCTATACAATTTAGCCAAAGTGACTTCTTTCTATGCTTTGCATCATCCCTCCACCTCCCATCTTCTTGTCCTGGGATATGCTCCCTTATCACTTCATTTGCCCTCAAGATGGATCAGCCCCACCCTTGCCCCAACTACTAGAGCTCTCCTAACTACTTATATTTAACTGCGTTAAGCTTATTTTGTATTTAATTTTCATATTTATTCTGTAATCAACCAACCAAACATTTCTTAAGCGCCTACTATGTGTTGGCAATAAGTATACATAATGAAATAAACCCTATTCTCAAAACATTGTATTCCAGCAGGGGGAAACAAGAACACATAAGTATTTACAGAATAAATATAAAACAAATATATAAAATACATGCAATGTAGTTAAACACAAGGTAATTAAGAAGCAGTTGAAGGAACCAAAAAAACTTCATTCATGGGGTAGGCTTCTTGAAAGATATGATGGATTTTGTGAAGAGGAGGGAGTGAATTCCAGACATAATGTCAGTGGTAGGCGTGCCTCAGGTATGAATAACAGAGAGAAGGTCAATTTATCTTGATTACAGCATATGGGCAATGAATTTTTAAAAATTGATTGAGGCCAAGCTGTGAATGGTACCCCCCCCCATTAGAACATAGGCTTCTTTAGATTAGGATTGTCTCATTCTTTTTATTTATATCCGAGAATAGTGCCTGGCACAAAATAGACTCTTAAATAAATGCTTACCCTATAAAGTTATGTAAGTTCCTTCTTAGATTTTAAGCTCCTTGAGGGCAAGGACTATCTTTTGCCTCTTGTAGTGTCCCCAGTACTTAACACATGACTGGAACATTATAGGTATTTAATAAATGTTGATTGATGACAAAATAAAATAAATGCTTGTTCATTAATTGATGCCCAGCCCTCCCTTCTAGGGGTCTTCCATCCCTTTGAATTCAGAGGTTTTCCCAAACTACATTTTCTTACTGATAATATGGAATATAGTCAACAAGGGAAGTTTATAAGAAGATAAAGTATGAGGAAAAGACAGATCCCTCAGGCTTATAGACAAGGGGAAGGGGAAAGAATGAGCATTTATATAGTGCCTACTATGTGTCAGGCTCTGTGCTAAATGCTTTTAATCTCATTTGATCCTCACGACAACCCTACAGGGTAGGTGCTATTATTTTCCCCATTTTACAGTTGAGGAACCTGAAAGAAACTGATATTAAGTGACTTGCTCAGGGTTACATAGCAAGTTGAGTGTCTGAGACCAGATTTGAACTGTTTTACTTGACATCCATCCCAGCACTCTATCTACTCTATTAGCAGCTGCCACCAGGCAATCTTTTTCCCTTCATATCTGCAAAGATAGGATGAAATCCCTTACATATTTGGTCTGCTTTCTAGATTGTAAAGTACTCTCCTATACATGCTCTTAATTGATTTGCATCACAATTTAGCAGGCTAGACAAAACAACTATTGTCTCCATTTTACAGATTGGGAAACTTGAGAGATGTCAATCAAGGGAATCTAATGAAAGGCTAAGACTTGAACCTTGATCTGCCACTACTTCAATCAATGTCTTCATTACCAAATGCCTACATTACTGCAATAACTACCTGGACAGCCCCACCCCACTCCCTATAGTCCCCTGCAAGCTTTACCTCCTCTGAGCCATTCTACACATTGCTGCCAACATTATCTTCCTAATACACAATTCCAATTATATCAAACCCCTGATCAAAAACTTTCAAGGGACCCCGTCTTCCTCGTAAAGAAAGTCCATGTCAAAACCATTCATAATCTGGCTTTAACCTACCTTTCTGGCCTTTTCTTACACTACTGCTCTTCATGTATCTACAACTAGCTAGCTAGCATTCATGTTACACTTTGGGGTTTGCAAAGCTCTTTACAAATATGAGCTCATTTTATCCTCTAACAATCCCATTTTACAGAAGAGGAAATTGAGGCAGATAGAGGTTAAGTGACTTGCCCAAGGTCACACAGCTAATAAGTGTCTGAGGCTGGATTCAAACTCAGGTCTTCATGGTTTTAGGTCCAGCTCTCTATCCATTCGGCCACCTCACTTCCACCAACTGGATTTCCCAACTTTCACAGGACATATTATGTGCTTTCTCACCTCCATATATTTATTCAGACTCTTTCTTGTGCCTGGAATATCATCCACCTATATCTTCTTCTGTCAAAATCCTCTTTAAGAGAAAGGACCATGTCTTCTCCCAAGCCACCTAGCATAGTACCTTATACTTAATACATTTTTGCTGAATTGAATTGTGGCTATGGGATCATCATCCAAATGAAAAGAGATCTATAATAACCTAAATGTTTTGAAATATGGCTTAGATACAAAGGTTGCAACCTACCTCCAAACACAGAAATACTCAGTTACTAATAGATAATTAAACCATGAAACAACTCCTTTGGGAAGGCTAAAAAATAACTATGTTTCTCAAAAGAAGGTGCTAATCAGTTATTAATTAAAGCTAGATCAGCTTGCATAAAAACCTCAGTTTGCTCTTCAGGGATGGTGTGAATCAATCAATCAATAGACATTTGCCTCAGGTGTGGAAAAAGCCTTGGATTTGAAGTCAAAGAACCTGATTTCCAATTCCAGCTCCTTCACTTACTATCTATGTGACCTTGGAAATAATTAACTCCCTGAGCCTCATTTTCCTCATATGTAAAATGAGGGGACTAGACTTGATGGCCTCTGGGACACCTCCAGGTCTAAATCAATTGTCATATGAATTGTTAAGCCCATATTACAAATCAGGCATTGAGCTAGGCATTAGGGATACAGAATTTTTTTTTTAAGTGAGACACTCACTACCCTCAAGAAGCTTGCATATTCACAGCAACAGTGGGCATACTTACCAGATATTTCTGAGAAAATGAAAATTTTGGAACATGCGGTATAAATTACATAGTCCACTAACAAGCCAGAGACAACTCCTGCATAATCAGGGAAGCATACTACATTTGCTGAGGAATTAATTAGGGTCCTAGCTTAATCATTTTAATACTACAACATGGTTTTGTCTCATTCATTAAAAGAGATGTTCACATATATAACAACTAGCATGTATATAGTGTTTTAAGGTAGACAAAGTGTTTTACACATGTTAACTCATTTGGTCCTTATAACAACCCCATGAAGTAAGATCTAGTATTATCCTAATTTTACATTTGAGATAACTGAGGCAAACAGAATTAAGTTACTTGCCTACTATCACAGTTATTTAGTATATAAGACATAATTTGAAATCAGATCTTCCTGACTCTAAGTTCAGCGCTCTGTCTGCTACACAATCTGCTGTCCAGTCACTGTCAGTTGTCTCTGACTCTTACTGACATTTAGGGTGTTCTTGGAAAAGATACTGGTTTGCCGTTTCTTTCTCCAGCTCATCTTATGGACAATGAAACTGAGACAGACGGGGTTAAAGTGACCTGCCCAGGGTCACACAGGTAGTAAGTATCTGAGGCCAGATTTGAACTCAAGAAGATGAGTCTTCCTGACTCCAGACACAGTACTCTATCTGCTGCGTCACCCAGCTGTCTTGTTATACAAACCAGCTGCCAATTAATTAACACAGAAAGATAGAAATCTGCTATTGACCTTGTTCTTATTCTTCTTCATCCCTGACTCATCAGCTTTTCCCTCCTCCCTTACAAATCCAGTGAATCAAGAACATGTATTAAAGAGAATCATAATATCTGATAATACACAGGCTCACTAACAGGTTTTCACTCAATCCCAACCCTCTCTTTGCTACACCAAGGTTTGTCAGATTCATTGATTTGGCAGAAATAGACTCCTCTTTTCTTTAAACTTTAAATTCTTTTTCAACTCCAACTAGTAACAGTATAAGAACAGCATATAAACCATTGATGTATCATCTTTGTTACACAAGTGTCCCCAGGCAACTTGCAATTAAGTCACTAAGCAGCATTGAGTTTTCTAGACATCCTAGCAAGTCAGAGCCGCCTTTAAGAATCTCAATGAAAAATTTTCTAATGTAAACAGGTCTCAAAAAATAAAACAAAACAAAACTTAAACATTTGATGGTGCATATATGCAGTACATGAATATGCATCTACATATTTACATGTATTGATCCTATCCCCTTTTCTTTCCTTGGGGAGTTTACCTTTTCAATCATCTCCTCTTTTTTTCCCTAATCACTTTATTATTTCGTTCTTTGGGGCCTCCAAATAGACCTAGTTCTCTCCTAGATATTAAAAGACAAAAACAAAAACATTTCATACAATAACTATCTCCTAAAGGTGTCATCCTATCTCCCTTCTGCTGTTATGCCCTTATTAAAAAAAAAAAAAGCTGTCTAAACTCATTGTCCCTACTTTCAACTTACTCCTCCCAGAACCTACATTTAAGGAGCCATTTCTTCATTTCCTACCAGACTGCACTTTTCTGAACTTCTCAATCACACCCCTGTTCCAAGTACCTTCTTCTCCCACCTCTGGCCCCACCCTCTTCTTGGCCATTTTCAGCTTCCTTTTACCAATAAATAAAAAGACAATAATCTTCCTTATTAGAAAGTAAGCCCCTTGAGAGCAGGGACCGTCTTTCCTTTTGTTGTTCTTAGCAGTATTTAGTACAGTGTCTAACATAAAGTTACTGCTTAATAAATACTTGTTGACTGACTGGCTTCTATCCCCACCACTAGATTGAAATAGTCCTGTCCAAAATAACCAATGATCTCCTAATTGCCAGATCTGACTGAGGATGGAACCTCTTCTCAATTTTCACCCTTCTTTGCATCATTGCAGCATTTAAAACTGTTGAACGTCTCCTCCTCCCAGATTTTTTCTCCTCCCTGTATTTCCAATATTATTTCACTCCCCTGTCCCTCAATATCCTTCTCTGAATGCCTCAAGCCCTTTTCTCTTTCCTCTCCATTTTCTCACTTGACAATCTCATCAACCCCTATAGGTTCAATTATTTCCTGTATGAAATTGACTCCCAGATCTACTGGGCTCCAATACTGTATCACCAGTTGCCTGCAGAATACCTCCACCTGGATGTGTTCCAAAGGTAACACAAAGTCAGCATGTAAATCAATCAATAAATCAACAAACATTTATTAAGTGCCTACTATGTGCCAAACATTGTGATAATTGCTGGGGATACAAAAAGGTCAAAGACAGTCCCAGTCCAAATGGAACTTATTATTTTTCCCCTTAAGACCACTATTCTTCCTAACTCCCAGTATCTATTGAGGACACCACTAGCCTTTCAGGCACACACGTACACCAACTCAGAGGCATCTAGGACTCTTCCTTCTCCTTTACACCCAGTTACCAAGTCTTAGCAATTCTACTTCCGCAGTATCTTCTGTCCACCCCTTCTTTGTGCAAGGGCTTGCTTAAGATTTTTTTCTGATTTCCCCCCACTGTTGTTAGTGCTTCCAAACTCCCTGGAAAAAAATTTCTTTGTATTTATTTATCTGCACAGCATTCAACCTAGTAAATCTTTGTACACCCACATGCCAGTACAGTGCCTGACACAGACTACATTCTTAATGATTTTTTAATTGAATATATACATATGTGTGCCCATGCAAGTATGTGTAAGTGAAATCTTTTCTTATACCCACTCAATTTTTAGTAATTAGATCCCTTGGGCATTTGGACTCTTTCAAATTGGTCTGCGTTCCCTGTATATGATCTTAAATCAATACAAGGCAACAAGCATTGATCTCATGTTCATAGCTTCCATATAAGAGAGATCCAGGAAACCTTATACATGGTAGGCATGATATTTGTTGTTTATTACATATGGATCAATAACTCAGTTGAAAATAGGATCATTTCAAAAATGGGAAAGTTTAAAGAGAACATAATAAAGTTGCTATGCTTCATATTTCTGGCAGAAAGCTGATGAGGGATATAATGGTTGCAAAAAAGGGGACATGAGCTTGAAATGTTAAAAATGCTGATGCACAAAGATGAATATGTGTATTGGAATCTTGAACACAGAATGCCTAAGAGATTATACCGTGTTTATGCATCTGTAAGTTTGATCACATGACAAATCTTGCTTGAAGTATTGGCAGTGATGCCTCTTTTGTCAATTACAATTCATCAGCATGCCTACCTTTTAAAAATCAGCTTTGTGGGATGTCTGTGTGTGTGTGTGTGTTTTAATTTCTCCATTTGGTAAAGAAAGGGATTATCTGAATGTAGTAATTATGAATAACACAGATAAATTATTTCCCTTATATTTTTCTATTCTCTCCTTTGTAGGTCTGATGCATTTGTGTGCCTGGCCCATTATGAGTATCTGAATACCTAATTGTGGCTAATATGCTTCTAATTGTCCTCTCATGATAGTAATGGCATATTAATCCAAGTGAATTTAACACGCGTGAAGAAGTATTCTTTTTTTCCTGGAGGTTTGTGTGTTCAAATGAAAGGACAGAAACTGCCAGGTATATAGGAGGGGGCTTTCCATTCTGATTTCAGTAAGAAATTGTTCTGCAGCCCCAGTCCCTTGAAATCTATAAGTAGTTCATTTGCATGCCCCCAGGAAAGACTGAGTAGACAAGGAGAGCAGATCCAGTCCTTAAGGATTACTGACATAAGGTGATAATGAACATTTGGTACATCAGATTTTGGTAAGAATTGACAGACAGGTGTGTATCAATAGTACCTGCTCAGATGCAAGGACAGGTTCTGCTAACAAACCAGGACATAAAGGTTTATCTTCCCCATCCAACATAAAAATCGCCATAATGAACATAAAATCCCTTTGGTTAAGCTACACTACCATGAAAGTATTGCTGTAGTGCCATTTCTTTTACACTGTTAGATATGCCCCAAATCCTCAAGATCATAAGCAACATACATTTAACAGCATGACATGTTTAAGGGAGAACAAATTTCTTTTCTTCATGGCAGATGGGAATAGGAGACGTGAGTGTTGTGCACAATGAAACAATCCCTTATAAATCTAGTATTTTATCATCTCGTTTCAGACTATAAAATTAGAAGATTCATCAGTTATACCACCGCTCATGAAAAGTACCTGCTGAAGTCGAGGATTCCCGTAGTAAGATTGATGCAGATAACGCATTCAGAGAAGTAAAGATATACATCAGTGAGCCTTACAGTACTGCCAGGAGCCATGACCCAGACTGTCCACCTGCAACTACATGATCTATAGGATGAAGAAACGATGCTGCAACTCGAGGAGCGATTTGGGAAACACCAAACTCCCTAATCCAAAGGCCTTAGGAAGATTTCATTTTTAGGAGTTTACATACACACACACACACACACACACACACACACACAAGCACACATCTCTAAGCCATCCAAGGATGGAATTTTAAAGCTATGCAAAAAAAAAAGAATTTCTTCTGTTATTAGGGTACTGTTTCTTTTAGAATGACAAATATGCGATCTCTCTTATTTCTACTCTATTTCTCCTTTTCCAAATGCATAAATTTCTGTTCCTGTCTTCTATAAGATGAACAAATACATAAAAACAAATAAAATTCTGTCTTTGGAAAGTCCATAAATAATACTCTAGAATAATCTTTGTTGTTGTTTGTACCTGGCATGAAGGCAAATCTCAGGGTGGAACCCCCTCCAATGAGACATTTCATCTGTAACCTCTAAGTCTTAGAGAGAGGTTCCTGGGATGCTAAGAGGGTGACATATCCATGGCCACTTAGCCAATATGTAAGAGACAGGATTTGTACCTATGTCTTTATGACTCCTAGAATAGCCCTCTAGCCCTCATACCCAAATTGCTTTTCCTTATGTTAATATGATAAAACCTTATGTATATTTTTAGAGTTGTCAGAACACTTTCACTTATACATGAGCTTATTTCAGTCTGACAAAATCTCTGCAGGGGTGGTACTAGGGCAGATGTTATCTCCATTTGGCACATGAGGAAACTGAGGCTCAGAGGAGTTAGATGACTTACTCAAGGTCACACAATTACAAAGAAGCAAAGACAGGATTAGAATCCAAAGCTTCTGATTCATTGCCCAGTGTGTTTTCTGTTGTTATTCCATAAGAAAGCACACCTTACAGATGATTTTTAAATATATAATAAGCCTGTGAAGACCAAGGTGAAATGAATGAAAAGCAAAGAGGACATCTTACAATTATCCATTATATTTAACAAGTGTTGATTCTTCAGACTGGGA
>NW_027187419.1:70337850-70342307 GCF_028583685.1 Petaurus breviceps papuanus
TACAATTATCCATTATATTTAACAAGTGTTGATTCTTCAGACTGGGAGGGGGGGGGGGAGAGAGAGAGAGAGAGAGAGAGAGAGATGTAGGGAGAATGATATATTTGTTTGTATATATATATATATATGGCAATATATGGCATATATACGTATATAAAAGAAAGAATCTGAACAATCAACACATTAAATATAATTGAAAACTGTTAGATATATAGTTTATATAAATGTAATATCATGTGTATGTGTTGCATATAAAGTTATATGTTATTATATCTCATATAATGTGTGTATGCATGTATATATACCATATATGTGTGTATGTGTAGAATGTCCTCACCCATCTGCTGGTCCCAGCATTGGCTAGAGCTCTGCAGTGGGGCTTGTGCCCCTTTTAACATCTAGTACTTTGGCCTGGACTCCTTCCAGACACTCTCCAAGCAGCCTTGAGAATGCAAATCTAAACCTGTAGCATCAAAAGTCTTAAAAGTCCTGAAACAAGCCAAGGTGCTAACCTAGCACAGATATTGTAATGACATTTTCCAAACCAAAAATCAGGCACATGGTCTAACAAAGGATATATCCTCTGCTAGACCTTGTGGAAAATATACTTTCTTCAGATCAGAACTGTCTAAGAAAATCTACCATATTCAATGTGTATTCACAATCTGTCAACAGCAATCACCAGAGTGATTTTCTTTCCTTTGGATGGGAACGAGAGATGTAGGAAAAGAGAAGTCCAAAATGATTTTATGTTACTCAAACAAGAAATTTTCCTGTCTTGAATACATTAGAAGATAGAGGATATGTGACCTGTTTCCACATAAACCTATATATATCTGACTCCAATCCTAATCACTAGGCTTTTTCCCAAGCCTATTTTGCTTATATGTTTCTAAGGATAGAACAGTAATCATCCTCTTCATGTTCCTGCCCCAGCCCATTAACAGAAGTTGGAATTACAATTCCTACACTCATTTTCCTTGACATCACCTTCATAAGTCTAAACTGTCAATGATCAATCTTTCACTCTTCCTCATAGATTCATTTTCAGGAAACCAGAATAGTGATGAAATTCCTAATGAACTTATGTCTTCTCAATTATATAAATGAAGTATCCTGATGAATTCTTCTAATTAACTTCAGCAATATTTGCCATCATCATCTACCCTGAATCGCAGAAACTCTGCATCCAAAACACTGGTAATACAATTTTAAAAGAATAATTCATATTTACAAAGTGCTTTCATCTCAGTTTGATCAGAATGCTCTGAAATTTATTTTACTGGGATATTAACTGATAACTATTTTTGTAGAATTTATCTCCAAACTAAATTTATCATTCTTAGAAGTATTTTCTTACTGGATTACTAAATAAGGTACCATGCAAAAAGAGGCAATTAGATGACTCAGTGGATAGACCTAGATCAGACTTGAGTTCAAATCTGGCTTCAGACACCCACTAGATGTGTGACCCTAGGCAAGTCACTTATGTTCCATTTGCCTTAATTTACTGGAGAAGGAAATGGCAAACTACTCCAGTAGCTTTGCCAAGAAAATTCCATTCAAGGTCATAAAGAGAATAGAATGCCAGGCCTGGAGTTAGAAAGACTCATCTTCCTGAGTTTAAATCTCACCTTATATACTTACTAGCTCTGTGACCCTGGACAAGTTACTTAATCCTCTTTTCCTCAGTTTCTTCATCTGAAAAAGGAGTTGGAGAAGAAAATAGCAAACCACTCCAGCATCTTTGCCAAGAAACTCCAAATGGGGTCATGACAAGTTAGGACACAACTGAAAAATAACTGAACAAAAAAATCATGCAAAAAAAAGTGTGTCACTATAATAATCATCTCCTATCTAAAATGATATTTTGATGGAATTCAGAGAGAAGTGGTCTTGGAACAAGTCACTATCCTATTACTTAATGTCTGGTGAATTATTACCTGGCTGATTGCTTTTTGTGATTGAACAACAGCACCGGGATGTCTTCTGTAGCTTCACTGTATATTATTGGTACAAGTGAAGCAGCAGATAGGAAAATGGGGATAATGCAGACTTCTTGCAGTGCCCAGTTGGTTCTTGTTTTTTCAGAACTCTATATTTTAAAATTTGTTTATTCCTTGTTGTTTGCAGGATGGAAGCATTTTGTTATCTTTGTTGGTGTTATATTCTGTTGTTACATGATAGACCTTGAGCCTAGTCCTGCCCCCAACACTTGTGAGCACAAGGCAGTCCCTGAACTTCTAAATAGCTCAAATCCACTCTAAGATACTTAGGAGTTACCTAAATGACCCTGGCAAGTCATTTAAGCTCTATTTCCTCAACTGTAAAATGAGCATAATACTAGTACCTACCTCCCAGAGTCATTATGAGGATCAAAAGAGATAATATTGGGGCGACTAGGTGGCGTAGTGAATAGAGCACGGGCCCTGGAGTCAGGAGGTCCTGAGTATCCGGCCTCAGACACGTAACACAAAAACTAGCTGGTGACCTTGGGCAAGTCACTTAACCCCAATTGCCCTCCAAAAATCAAAAAAAGAGAGAGAGAGATAATATTTGTAAAGCACTTAACACAATGCCTGCCACATATTGAGTGAATAACAAATGCTTATTTCCTTCCTTGTAAATACCCCAGGGAATTAAACCTAAAAGTTACAGAGGAATTATCCATCTGTACAGATGAAGGGAATTTCCATAATTAAAGGTTTCTTCTTGATGAAATCATGGGTCTATACCATATATAATAATGCAATACCTTGCATAAGGCAAGCATTTAATAAATGTTTCATTAAATTGAATTATTCCTTTGAATAACACCTTTTCCTAGTATTCTCATTTCAATCCTACTAATGGGGAATAAGCCCAGAAATTTTTTTTAATTTAATTTTTTTAAATCTAAAAAAGCCTAGGGGATCTGAAGAAGACAAGGAAGAGGTCGCCAAATATTTACCACAAAAGCCTGGAATTTGGATTCATTTTCTTTATTCATAGCATATTGCTGAATTCTCTCTTTAGGTTTCAAATCCTGGAAAAAATTTTTCCAGAATAGGAGAGTTACAGTGAACGATTCCTCCCCCTTTCATCAAATACACATTTCTGTTTTAGTAGCTTACCATCAGTTTACTTATCTTGGCCGACCGCTGACTTCTCTTACACAGACAGCATTGTAGGCTCTTCTAGGGCTAGGACAATGGCTTCCCTGAGCCACCCTCCACCCCACCCCTGCACTCAGTGATGCCAGTGCCAGGAACTCCTAGGTCTAAGTAGATTGGAATTAAATGAAACCGTAGCTATAAAGAAGACATCACCACACTATTCTCCAATGTCAAATTGTATTATATATTAATCTAAAAATTCTTCCATCTATTCTATCTGATTTCTAAACCTAAAGAAAGCTCCATTTGACTTCTTACTGTTTGTACACACTACTATTGACCCAGAGATTAACTTCTTTAAGAAAAATGTAATAATTTGTTCTCATTCCAATCTTGAATTGGAGGACCTGGCTAGAGTGAATGGAGCACAAGTCTCCCTTCTGGACTCAGAAGCACTCAATAAGGTGACCTCTCAGTCCACAGAGGGGATGGAAAACCTTCCCTAATCCCTCCACCCAGATTTTCTGAAACAGCCTGGCTTAAACCTAACTCTGCCCTAGAGAATTACTCAATGGCTACCACATCCTGTTACTAGCTGAACATCTGCCAAGAAAAGGACTTTCCATATACTTATTTTTCAGCAGGAAGAGAGTTTATCTCCCTCTGGTAATCAAAGAAAGGCTGCAACAGCATTCCTGTAGCTGGTCTCTGATGCTACCTGTTCTTCCAGGCCACAGGCCCAACCCCTGGGTCTTAGGTTGAGTTTTCATTACTCCCCAGGAGATTCTCAATTTCTTCATTTATAAAATGAAAGGGTTGCAATGGATAACTCCCAAGGCCTTTTCCAGTTCCAGATCCAAATGTACAAGTTAAACTAGAGTGTACATCCTCTTTTCATCAGCCTTTCAACCATCTAATCAGTATATGTCCCTGATGATCTTTGTTTTTGTCTACCTTCTAATGAGAGCATTCTTCTCTCAGCTTACAAATAAAAGGATCACTAAACTCTCTTCTCACTTTCTGTGTAATATTTAGGTTGTGTTTATATTTTTGACCTCTGGTATCATGGTGGTGGTAGTGTTTTTTAAATAACAAATTATTTAATTATTTTACACATAAGTCGTGTATATATTGAGTTCAAATTTCTTTTTTTTTTTTTTACATTTGTCCTTGGGAGTTTGGGGGAGCAAGGCTTCTGAGTTTAATAGCAATTGACCTTGGCTGGCCCTGATGATCAGGTGTTGTAATGAAATACAAAGAAATTTGAACTGCGACAGAGCACAGGAAGAGAGAAAAGGGAAACAGAGACAGAGACAGAGAGAGAGACAGAGAGACAGAGACAGAGAGAGACAGAGAGAGAGA
>NW_027187419.1:70342317-70342549 GCF_028583685.1 Petaurus breviceps papuanus
AGAGAGAGAGAGAGAGAGAGAGAGAGAGAGAGAGAGAGAGAGACACAGAGACAGAGAGAGAGAGACACAGAGACAGAGAGAGAGAGACAGAGAGAGAGAGAGACAGACAGAGAGAGAGACACACACAGAGAGAGAGACAGAGACAGAGAGAGACAGAGTCAGAGAGAGAGACAGAGTCAGGGAGAGAGACAGAGAGAGCGAGACAAAAAGAGAGAGAGAGAGAGAGAGAGAG
>NW_027187419.1:70342559-70347154 GCF_028583685.1 Petaurus breviceps papuanus
GAGACAGAGAGAGCGAGACAAAAAGAGAGAGAGAGAGAGAGAGAGAGAACAGGATGGGAGAGGCAGAGAACTGGATGGGAGAGAGAAGGAAGAGAAGAGAGAGGGAAAAAGGGAGGGAGGAGGGGAAAAAGAGGAAGAAAAGAGATGAGGAGGAAGAAGAGAGAACAAGGAAGGGAGAGAGAGAAAAGGAGAGGGGGAAGAGAAAAATTGGGCATTTAAACATTTGAGCACTTTTTATTTGCCAAGCACTTAACCCTGTTTGCCTCAGTTTCCTTATCTGCAAAATGAGCTGGAGGAGGACTTGGTAAACCACTCCAGTATTTTTGCCAATACAAAAAAAAATGGAGTCATAAGCTGCTGGACACAACTGAAAAATAACTGAACTGCAAAACAATGCTGAAGATAGAACTACAAAGACAGTCTTTGCCAAACTTACATTCTAGTAGAGAAAAACAACACATATTAGGGAATTGGAAAGCATCAGCGAGAAGAAGGAGATCTGGGATCCTTCCTAAAATTGTAGTCTTCTAGAAAAAATCACCAATCGGGAGAGCCAGGATTAAGGAGAGAGGTTTCTCCAAGATGGTAGTACAAGAGGTAAAGAGAAAGAGTCCAGAGAGAGAACTTATACACAAGTATAGAGGAAGTATGACTGGGATATTTTCTAAAATGATGGGCAAAGAGTTACCAATCAGGAGTGGAGGACCCCATGGCAGAGGTTTTTCTAGGTGGGCAAAGTTGGAGGCAAAGTAGAGTTCAGGGAGAGAGTGTGAGGGAGCAATAATAATGTAGTCCTTGTGTAACACAGGGTCGGCTGGTCTCACTTTCTGAAACCCACTAACACTGGCAGGGAAAGACCCAGAACTAAGGTTCTTCTCCCCTCAAGACTCTATAGTAACTCTAAGGATGTAGGGATGTTTATCTGGTGCAACAGATCACAAGTCCCTACCAGTGTGTTTCCCTCACTGATTAGCAGTTGATATTAATTAGCTATTCAAATATCTTTCAGTTGAGGATGTTTAATTAGAGGCATTCTAAGGCAGTATGGTAATAATAGTGGCAATAAAATATTCCCCCATATGGAGAGCACACACTCCCATAAATCATTATGGAATTGAGGAGAAAGTAGGTTTAAGCTTAAAGAACCCAGGTAGCAAAGAAGTAACTCACAGCATTTGGGTCCTAGAAGTAATTTTTTTCTTCCTTTGCTAAGATCTTCATTAACTTCTCTTTAGGGGTGATAGGTCTTCCTGCTGGGTTCCTTGTAGAGTACTGCAGTTGCCTTTATTCTGCATGTCCTTAATTCTTAATATAGCTGTAACCATCAAGGCACTACTATTCCAGGAATGCTACTAAGATCCCCCAAAGAGGCCAAAATTCTTACTGCTTTTCCAAGTTCACAAGATCATCTTTTAACCAACACTTTATGGGGGGATGGAAGAGGAGGGAATGGATGAGAAGGGAGGGGAGAAATGCTTCCATTACTGAGCTGGCCTGACATTTGAATTCCAAACTGGCCCATAGAGCATTACTGTCTCCTCAGTCAATTCCAATATGCGTCAAGTTTAGATTCATTTCATTTCATCCAATGACTTTCATTCCTTACAAAATGATTAAGTAATTTTTGGATCCAGTTTAATGCCATTGGTTGAATGATTCAGTAGAGGTGTTCTCACTTCATGAAAATAAAAGAATCAGCCCTACTCATGAAAGGGGGGAGGAGAATTTCCCTTTGAGATGTGCTTGGTGTCCTCTTAAGATGTCAAGGTATAAAATAGATAATTTTGATTAAATTAAAAAGATTTTGTACAAGTTAAACAAATGTAGCCAAGATCAGAAGGAAAACAGAAAATTTAGAGGGGGGAATTCTATAGACAGTTTATTAGCTAAAGGTCTCATATCTAGAATATATAATGGCATCAAATCTATAAGAATACAAGTCATTTCCCAATTGATAAATGGTCAAAGGATATGAACAGGCAGTTTTCCAATAGAGAAATCAAAACAGTTTATAGTCATGAAAAAGTGTTCTAAATTATTATTGAATGGAGAAATGCTAAATTAAAACAACCTTGAGACATCATTTTTTACCTACCAGATTGACTAAAATTATAGAAGGGGAAAGTGACAAATGTTGGAGAGGATGTGGAAAAATTGGGACACTAATTCATTGTTGGAGGAATCGTGAACTGGTCCAACCATTTTAGAGAGCAATCTGGAATTATGCCAAAAGAGTTTATTAAACTATCTCTATCCTTTGACCCAGCAATACCACTATTTGGTCTATTTCCAAAGATGATTAGAGAAAAAGGAAAAGAACCTATATGTTCTAAAATGTTTATAGCAGCTCTCTTTGTGGTGGTGAAGAAGTAGAATTGCAGGGATGCCCATCAATTGGGGAATGGCTGAACAATTTGTGGTATATGATTGTTATGGAATATGACTGTGCTATAAAAAATTATTATCTCAATAGTCTTAGAAAAACATGGAAAGACTTTCATGAAATAATGAAGAGTGAAATGAGCAGAACCCAGAGAACATTGTATACAATAATAGCAATATTGTTTGAAGAATGACTTTGAGTGAACAAGTTATTTTGACTATTATAAACACCCAAATTAACTATAAGGGACACATGAAGAAAGTGAAATCTGCATCCAGAAAAAGAACTGATAAATAGAAGTGTGTACAGAATAACTTTATATATATATATATATTTATATATATATACACACACACCTATTTGTCTCTAATGGCATTCAGTGGTAGAGGGAGAAAAAAGAAATTTACATGATAATTTTGTTATATATTTAAAAGGAATAGCAAGCTATGCATAGTATATTTGAAGTTTCATGTGCAATCATCTTTTTATTGTACTACGTTATGGAAATGCTTATTTTATTCCATAAATTAAAAAGAAAAGAAAAGAAAATGTGCTTCATACCAAATGACAGCACTGAAATCACCCATTAGAACACTTATGCCTATAGGCTCTATATATCCTTTAATTTGCTGCTCCTATAACTTGTCTCTACCATTCATTAAATCAGCATTTGAGGGATTCTCAAAATCCACAAATGAGAACTAATTGTCTCTCTGCCTAACTTTGAACCAGTATGAATAATTTAACATCACTTAGCACTGTTCTTCAGAGTCTAGCAAGAGCCTGGCACATGATAGGCATTTGACAATTGCTTTGTTGACTGAGTAGTTAACACTTAACTTGTAGGTGAAATATACATGAAAAGAATAATACCAACCATAGGTATAGTGCTTTACGGTTTAAAAAAACAATGTCACAATTATTATCTTACTTGAGTCTCATAATAACCTCACGGGCAAACTGAGAGTGTTATGTATCACTGTGATTCCTATGCAGTTGAAGTAACTAAGGGTCAATTAGGTCAAGTGAATTGCCCAAGCTCACAGGACCAGTATGTATAGGACGAATAAACCCCTCTATGTTGCTTCCTGCTTCATTATTCTTTCCAAGTATGGGATAGGATGTCTCTCATACCATCAAGTTTTCTTTTTTTTTTCCTTCTATTTAAAGTATTTTCACAGGGTAAGGAGGGGAAGGCCATAAATTCTACATTGGATTGTTTTTCTCCTTTTGTCTAAGGATCTGTTACTATGCCCAACAGTTAAATGTAAGCTTTATTCCAGAAACTCATTTCAGTTTCCCTATCTAATGTTTTCCATAGAATTTTCTTTTTTCCCATATTTCCCTCTCCTGAAGCAAAAGTAACTTAATAAGTAACTCCAGAATCTGGAGCTTGTCCCTCTTCAGCAGTTTACCCAAGTACTGAAACATAAAAAATACTTTTCCAAGACAGTTGCTGTATCAGAGGCTACAGATAATGCGAATCACTGTTTCAGCGATTTTGTGAAATCCATACCCCACTTCCTAGATAGGTCAAAGCAGAAGGTTGTTTTGGCACTGGAGGAGTAGCCTTGATGAAATAATTGTCCTTTGATGCAAGTATAATATAAACCTCTAGCTGAATCATATTTCTTTGTATCTGAATTATTGTTCAAATTTATTTTGTACAACTTTCCTTACAGAATAACTTGATAAAATGCAATAAACATTTAGTAAATGCCTGTTGTGGGCAGAAGTGAATGAGATGCAAATTTCAGATAAAACGTGGTCCCTACCTTCATTGGGCTTACTGTCTGAGAGAGGAATATGACACATACACAAATCGTTGCAGTCTGAAATACTACAACCAGGTGTGGTAGTGCATGTCTCTGCGACAGAAAGGACTAAGGAAGGTGGATTTACTGAGCTCTGAGGTTCTAAGCTATAGCGAGCTAAGTTTATTAGATGTCCACACTAACTCCAGCACCAATATGGTAAGCCGCCAGGAACAGAGGCCAGCAGCTCATATAAGAAGATGAGAATTGGCCCAGGTCAAAAACAAGCAGATCAAAGCTCCTGTACTGATCAGAAATGGCAGGGCCGATGAGTATCCCCTGTACTTGAATCCTGGATAAGACAAGGAGATGGGAAGGGGAAAGACAAGGACAGGGGGAAGGAAGGAAGGAAGGAAGGAAGGAAGGAAGGAAGGAAGGAAGGAAGGAAGGAAGGAGGG
>NW_027187419.1:70347254-70365352 GCF_028583685.1 Petaurus breviceps papuanus
GGAAGGAAGGAGGGAAGGAGGGAAGGAAGGAAGGAAGGAAGGAAGGAAGGAAGGAAGGAAGGAAGGAAGGAAGGAAGGAAGGAAGGAAGGAAGGAAGGAAGGAAGGAGGGAAGGAGGGAAGGAGGGAAGGAGGGAAGGAGGGAAGGAGGGAAGGAAGGAAGGAGGGAAGGAAGGAAGGAGGGAAGAAAGGAAGGAAAAGAGAGAGAGAAAAAGGAGGGAGGAGAAAGAGAAAGAGGAAAGTGATTAATAACCAATAAGAATTTATCAAGTGCCTATTATCAGTCAAATAGCACACTAGAAGCTAGAATACAAAATCAAAAGTGAAAGTAAACAGTCCCTGCCCACAAGAAATGTTGTCTTCTAGCTACAGAAGACAACATGTACATATATAGATCTATACTAAATAGATATAAAATGAATACAAAATTATTTGAGGGGGAAGGCCTCATGTAGAAAGGCACATAAGACAAACCTTAAAGAAATCTAGAGATCCTGAAGGACAATAATGTGTATTCCACTCCAACCAAGACAAGCACAGAGAGGTGGGAGATGGAATGATATGGATGAGGAACAGCAAGAAAGTCAAACAGGCTCGACTGAATGTACAATTCGCTGGTTGGGAAGAGCTTTAAATGATTTCTAGAGGAGGTGCTGAGAAGACATTAGGAAATATCAGAACTTTTTATAGTTAAGAGGTATCTGAAACCCTATAGGAACAACTACTGGACAGGAAGAATTTCCAGAAAGCACTTTCAGATGAATGTCACCCATCCCAGAGTAAGTCATCATTCAAAGAGAAGAGTGGGCCATTTTCTGTTGTTTCTATAACTTGTAGAGAAAAACATAAGAAAAATGATCGCAGGTATAACTAGCCAAAACTGCCTGCCTAGGGCCAATTCACTCTGTGTGCCTGTGCATAAATGTGTGCATGGAGGTGGGGAATGTGGACAAAGTCTGAAGGTCTGAAGCGATAAAAGGGATGAGGATTCAGAAAACAGTCTCCTTAAAGGTCTAGTAATGCCGGACAATGATGGTTCCTTACCCCCAAAGGTTGTGGCCCTCCTTTCTTTGAGGAAAAAGTGTACTAAGAGAGTATTATTGTGTCAATGAGATCCTGGGGCAGTGGGAGGGGACAATTTAACCTCAGTTTAGGAAATGGGTCTATTAAATCATGAAATATGGGGATAGCCATTCTCCCATACTAGTTACAATTATGTTGGTCTTTCACTACGCTCCTTGCTATCCAAGAAAACTGCAAGGGCAGGAAACCCAAAAACTCTGTATTGGGAGACGGACAAGGTACCGGAACCTTCAAAAAATGTCTTCTGTTCCTCAGATTCCCAACTGGAGATGGTTCAGCCTGAAGAGAAAGGGTTACATTGGTAATATCCCTTCGAGTGCAGGCAGTAAAAAGGACATAATCCTTAAGTGTATCTTGGAGAGCTTCCTTTAATTTATGTGGCAGAACTGAATCTCATGTGGAGATTTAATAGGACTCTCATGAAGCACAATGTAGAGCATTGCCTCTGTTACCAAAGATAGGCTAGATAGAACACAAATGAATACCTCATGGGAAAATGTGTCCAGGCTCCTTTAAGGGGCATGAATGACCTCTAATGTAAAACTGTATCGAAAGAGGGATGGAGGGAAGAACAGCATTGCAAAGTATCTACCCTTTATCATCTTCCCAATTACGGTTGTAGTGAGTCCCTGAATAGTTCCCCAAAGTAAAGCAAGACCTAGATGACATATGGGCCTATTGCCAGTAATCGTCCAGATATGAACGGCCACAGAATTTTTGTTTCCCTTTTCTTGGTGTCACAGAGGTCATACAAAGAGCCAAGCCCCTTTCACACTAAATGCTACTGACCATGAAGAGACTGGAGAACTATTCTATTAATATTAGATTTAGAAAGGATTTTACTTTGCCTATGATCTCATCTTATTAATTGCTAAATGCCTTTTAAATCCTGCCGCAGAGGACAGAGAAGTCCTTCAAATCCTTTTCCCAGAGAATTAATGCTTTCACTTAAGGTTTTTTAACAAAATGGACTCTGTCTAAGTATTACTACTCATATGACTTTAACCACAAAATGATGAAAGGATTTTCATCTAGTTGTGCTTTAGAATCACTTTGCAGTAGCATTTCAGGCCTGGCCAAATTGAACATCAATTTTAATTAGATTTACTCTTGGGGCCCTTGACAATCACAACAAACACAAGATTTTAGGTAGTTTAGGAAATGGGTCTATTAAATGGCAATTAAAGTTGTCAGCCTTCCAGAGCTAATTTCCAGTTAATTTGATCCCTCATAGAAAGTTAGACTAGTTGTGTCTGCAAGAATCAAAGAGTCTTCTGTTCTCACACTTCTGAGGGTCAAGAACTGGTTGATTAAAGAATTAGATGTGAAATGTGTCATCTTTTACTTGTATGATAGCTTTGACCTCTGACTCTATGCAAACAATATCAAATTGAACTTTCCGACACAACTCAAAGTCTTGCCTCAAAGTTTTGCCATTGCTTGGAACCAATTTTCAAAACCAGAAATGGACAACTCGGATTTTCAGTGATCCTCTCATTGTGGTGATCAGAAATGATTACTAGATTGTAAGGGCCTGAAAGAAGGTATCATATGATCAATTATTCAGGAAGGGACATTAAGGTCCAGGCCCCTCACTTTACAGATGAGAAAACTGAGGCCAAGAAAGGTGAAGTACCTTGGCCAAGGTCACACAGGGGGTAAGTAACAGAAGGAGGGTTTGAAATAGATCCTTTGACTCCAGATCCAGTTCTCTGGGACTGTATAATTCATCTTTGTGTCCCTTGCAGTGTCAAGCATGGTCCCTTTTACATAATGCTTGTTTAATAAATATTTATAAATGGAAGGAAGGGAGGGAGGAAGGGAAGGAGGAAGGGAGGAAGGAGGCCAGGAAGGAGGGAAGGAAGGAAGGAAGGAAGGAAGGAAGGAAGGAAGGAAGGAAGGAAGAAGGAAGGAAGGAAGGAAGGAAGGAAGGAAGGAAGGAAGGAAGGAAGGAAGGAAGGAAGGAAGGAAGGAAGGAAGGAAGGAAGGAAGGAAGGAAGGAAGGAAGGAATGATTGTAGAATTTAGAATTGAATGTAAGCTCAGATATCTTCTCATCCACCCTCTGTTTTACAAATAAGGAAACATGCTCACTAAGTCTAAGTGCCTCCCAATTCAGTGCTTTTCCCATATACTTCCCCAAGTTTATGGACAGAGACTGACAGCTGGAAAGGTACTGAATTGGAAATCAGAAAATTTGAGTTTGTATCTCAGCTGGGTTACTTGCTTACTTATGTGACCACAAGCAAGTCAATTTGTCACTTAAACTGAATTCAACTCCTTCCTTTAATACTTACTAGTTTTGTGATCCTGGGCCAGTTACTTGAACCCTTTGTCCCACATTTCCTCTTCTGCAAAATGGAGATAAGAGCTCCTACCTTCACAGAGTTATTTTAGGGTTCAAATGAGTTAATCTATTTTTTCCTGCCTTAGGTGGAGTATTAGATATAGAATGGACTAAGCTCCAACTTGTGAACTGCAGAAGTTTGAGAGATTCCCCGGGTTCTAGAACTGGAAAACATGCCAGAGTCTGTGGCATCCAAGCTACAAGAGAAGTGAAGGACCAAACAATGTGTGTGACACAGCCCAACAGAGAGCCAACATAGAGATTCATAGAGATTCTTGTTTCTATAAGGGATCAGTCCCACCCATCAACTACATATTTTTTTTTACTTTTTAAAGTTAATATTTTCTTTTTCCCCAGTTACATGTAAAGACAATTTTTAACATTCATTTTTAAAACTTTGAATTCCAAATTCTCTACCTTCCTCCCACCCCACCCCATTAAGAAAGCAAGCAATTCCATATAGGTTCTCCATGTATAGTCAAGCAACATATCCATAACAGACACGTGAAAGAAAACACAGCCAAAAAAACCCTCAAGAAAAATAAAGTAAAAAAAGTATGCTTCAATCTGTATATGTATTCAGACACCATCAGCCCACCCCTGGAGATACATAGCATGTTTCATTAAAAATCCTTCAGAATTGACTTGAAGGGTTATATTGCTGAGAATAGCTGAGTCATTCACAGCTGACCATCTTACAATATTGCTGTCACTTTGTACACAGCACATTTCACTTTTCATCAGTTCATGTGAGTCTTTCCAGGTTTTTCTGACAGCATCCTGCTCATTATTTCTTATAGCACAATAGTATCCCACTATAATCACATACCATTTCCCAATTGATGGGCATTGCCTCAGTTTCTAATTCTTTCTCCCCAGGAAAAAAGCTGCTACAAGTATTTTTGTACTTATAGGTCCTTTTCCTTTTTGTTTTTGTCTGTCTTGGGATACAAACCAAGTAATGGTATTTCTTGGACCAAAGGATATTGACTAGGCTATATTTCAAAGTGAACTTAGTGGGTCAAATGACTTTTAACAATTGCTTTGCATTTAATCCCATTCTCCCTAGGGAGTGAGATGATGTAAAGGAGATTATGCCCCCAGATCATGACGTTGGTTTTGTACTTTGGTCTTTGCTATGTCTCGTCAGTAAATATCCCTTTATCAAAACTAATTTATGTTAATGGGTTAAATGATGCTGAGGCAATGATCACTTGTGATTAAGATTGGGGAGAACACACCAGGATTGGGTCTAAAGTTAATTGCATTAGAAACACACTCCAAACTCTCAGAGGAACCCCTAGAACCATGACAGAAAGATGTCATAAAAGAAAACAAGGAGCCCTCTGGGGATCTGACTTATTAATTCAAGTAGATTTGGTCTCAGGACTCCCAGAGCCTACACAGGTTTCATCATTTATCATCATGGTTCTAACAGCAAGCACCCTAGCATACCTAGAATGGCTGCTAGCATAAGTTCTTTGATTTGCTTTTCTAAAGGAAAGCAACTCAAAAAGGGTTAACACTCTTAGTTTAATCAAACATATATCATTTACCTAGTTCAGGGGGAAAAGTCAGCACTCTGAACTTCTGAGAATACAAACAAGTTACAAGCAAACAAAAAAATAGAGACAGGGAAAATAGCACAATTCAGCAGATCAACATACAGGGTTTCTAACCGTCTGACCATTACATCCATACCTAGTTAGTCACTAGAGAGAGAAGCACCAACATCTGGGTTTTCAAAGCCAGGGGCTCAATGGCTGCCCAGAGTCTCATCTGGCCAACTATTCCCATAAGCAAGCACCAAAGCAAAACCTCAGTCTCAGAGGTACATATAGCCTTCTCTAGGATCAGAGAACATCACAACCCTTGTGACCCACTTAATTACAAAGTAACAAAAGTTGTGCTTCCTGAAAAACAAGCCTCCCCCAAAGCAAGCTTCTCCTGTGGGCTCTGCTCCACCCTTCAGCAAACTCTTCCCACCACAGGCTCCAGGTGACCACATTCAGTCTATTAGGGGGCAGAGCATATTTTCAAATCAGGGAAGGTCCCATGTCCAATTTAGGCTTATTAAGGGGCAGAGAAGATCTTCAAATTCCCATTACCATTACAGGGTCCCAAAAAGTTAAACTAATGTTTTATTCAAAACCTAACTCAGAGTCATATATTGCTATTGTTGGTTGCTTTTAGAAGTCTGGCTATATTAAAATTATTTTTAATGTGTTTAAAGAATATTATGTATTTTACTTCATAAGATCAAAGATTTAAAACTGAAAGGGACTAAAGGTTATCTAGTTAAACCCCTTCATTCTATAGATGAAGTTGGAGGCCTAGAAAGGGTAAGTGACTTGTCAAGGTCACATAGCTAATGAGTGAGGGAGCAGAGATCTGAACTTGAATCCTCCGACTGAAAACCCATGACATTTAGCACTGTGCCACACTTTCCCCTTTCCCTGCAAAACACTTGGTCAAATGCTTCCTAATGGCATGCAGATGACCCTAGGTTCTTAAAGGCTCTGGTGATATCAGGGCCTACCAAAGCTAGAAAGACTTTGAACATCAGACTGAATATGGACTACATGTCTGAGGTCCAGCCTAGAACAGAATCATAGAATCATAAATTTAAAACTAGAAGACACTTTAAGTTTTGATCATTGGGTCTACCCTTCCCTCTCTCCCTTCCCCCAATTTTACAGATGAGGAAATTGAGGCCCAGAGATAAGATCAATGAAGCTAATAACCACAGGCATGGCCAATAAGTGGTGGGTTTTTAAAATTATTTGTATATTTTTCCCACAATGAATTAAGAAATCACCTACTAAGGACTGGAAGAGTCCCAATGTGCTTGGCTGAAGGAAGTGCCTGTGCTGATGAAATCACAGACCTTTGTAAATGTTGAAAAACAGCCTTTGGTTAGGTTTAGTCATGATAAATTGTCCATGAACACATGTTTCACAATCCAGATCCTGAGGAAACTAGGAAAGAGGGGATTAGAGAGCCCTTTAGATGTCTATCAGTTTCAAACGTGTTAGTGCAATAGGCCAGATGAAGATCTGAATTGTAATAAGGGTTAGAACAATCTCTCGAGGAAGGACCATGTACTTTACTGCCCTAAGCTTTGATTGTCTCTCCTATTAAACAAGGAGATTGGAATCAGTGACTTCTAAGAACCCTTCTAGTTCTAAATCCATGTTCCTATGATCAGCCCAAAGCTCTGGATTAGATTAAAGTACAGGAAGTCTTCAAGAATAATTTAGATGGCAAGTGATTTTTTTTTTCTAAGATAAAAGTTACTCAAGATTATTTCTGAAACAGCATAGCACTGACACAGGTCACAATCTCCCCATGCATTTAGTAGATGGCTTCATAAGTTGCTATGGTCAAAAAATATTACATATTGTCCACTTATGTCATTTTTACTTCTATAATGTCATATACACATATGTATGTTTGTATATATAAATGTGTATATAAATATAATATACATACATTATATATTGTCTATATTGTGTGTATACGCACACACATAGACACACATATATTGTGTATGTCCAGAAATAGACAGAGATCCCTTTCTCTCCATTCACATTTCCATCACCCTGGTTCAGGACCTCATCACCTCACTCCCAGGCTATCGTAATAATCTTCTGAGTGGTCTCCCTGTCTCACCCTTCTCCCTACTCCAATTCTTCTACTTAGCTGCCTAAGGGATTTTCCTAAAGCTCAGGACTGATCATTTCACCATCCTAATGAAGGAGACAATATGCAAACAAAGGCCATTCCTTATTTCTGGAATGCTCTGCCTCCTCACCTCTACCACCTGGTTTCTTTCAAGATTCAGCTCAAATCCTAAAAGAGGCTTTTCCTTCCCTCTTCTCCCCACCCCCAACTACCATTCATCAGAGATTACCTCCCATTTAGATGGTGAATATCTGTTATGTAATATTTGTTTGCATGTTGTCTCCCTTGTTAGAATGTATGCTGCATGAGGACAAGGAACATCTTTTTACATTTCTTTGTATCCCCAGAGCTTAGCATAGTCCTTGACACAATTGATGGAGTAACTGACCTCATAGCCATCAGTAGATGATTTAGGGATTCCTAATGATGAGAGATCCTAAGCCTCAGACTACAGGAGACAGTCAAGAGACAAAATACAAAATAAAAGATTTGGGGGTCTATCTGCCAAGACAAACCCAGAAACAATATGAACACAATTACAAAACATTTTTCATACAAATAAAGTCAGATATAAATAATTGGAAAACTATAAGTTGCTCATGGGTAGGCCAAGCTGATATGATAAAAAATGACTTTTATCTAAATTAATTTACTTATTCAGTGCCATACCAATCAAACTGCCAAAGATTATTTCATAGAGCTAGAAAAAAATTATACCAAAATTCATCTGGAAGAACAAAAGGTCCAGAATAATAGGGAATTAATGAAAAGAAATGCAAGGGAAGGTGGCCTAGCCATACCAGATCTAAAACTATATTATGAAGTAGTAATCAACAAAACTACTGGTAATGACTAAGAAATAGAGTGGTGGATCAGTGGAATAGGTTAGATACACAAGACATAGTACACAACTACTGTAGTAATCTATTTTGGAAAAACCCAAAGACTTCAGCTCCAAATAACTCACTATTTGACAAAAACTGCTGGCAAAACTGGAAAACAGTGTAGCAGAAACCAGGCATAGACCAGCATCTCACATAGTATACCAAGATAAGATCAAAATGTGTACATAATTTAGATATAAAATGTAATACCCTAAGCAAATTAGAAGAGTAAGAAATAGTTTACCTGTCAGATGTATGGAGAAGGGAAGAATTTATGAAAAAATAAGAGAGAAAAAACATAACGAAAGGCAAAAAGAATAATTTTGCTTACATTAAATTAAAAAGGTTTTGCACAAAGTCAATGCAAACAAAATTAGAAGGGAAGCAGAAAGCAGGAAAACATTTTTTTGCTGCCAGTGTCTCTGATAAAAGTCTCATTTCTAAAGAATATAGAAAACTGAGTCAAATCTATAAAAATACAAGTCATTCCCAATTGATAAATATGATCACAGGATGTGAACAGGCAGTTTTCAGAGGAAGAAATTAAATATATCTATAGTCAAATGAAAATTATAAAAATCCTTATTGATTAGAGAAATCCAAATTAAAACAATTGTGAGGTACGGCATCACACCTATCATATTGGCTAACATGATAAAACAGAAAAATGATAAATGTTGGAGATGTGGGAAAACTGGAACACTAATACATTGTTGGTGGACTTGTGAACTGATCCAATCATTTTGGAGAGCAATTTGGGATTATGCCCAAAGGTCTATAAAACTGTGCATACCCTTTGATCTAGCAATACCACTATTAGGTCTGTATCCCAAAGAGATCATTAAAAAGGGGAAAGGAACCACATGTACAAAAATATTTATACCAGCTGTTTTTGTGGTGTCCATGAATTGGAAATTGAGGGGCTAGCATCAATTGGATAATAGCTAAACAAATTATGGTATATGAATATAAGAGAATACTATTGTTCTATAAGAAATGATGAGCAGGCAGATTTCAGAAAAACTTGGAAAGACTTACATGAACTGATGCTGAGTGAAGTGGGCAGAACCAAGAGAAGACTGTATACAGTAACAGCAACATTGTGTGATGACTGACTTTGTTAGACTTAGCTCTTCTGTGCAATGCAATGATCTAAGATAATTCCAAAAGACTTATGATGAAAAATGCTATCCACATTTAGAAAAAGAACTATGGAGTCTGAATACAGATCAAAGCATACTATTTTTTTTTCTTTTGTTGTTTTTTGTTTTATTTTTTCTCATAGTTTTTCCATTTTGTTCTAATTCTTCTTTCACAACATGACTAATGTGGAAATATGTTTAATATGATTGTACATATATAGCCTAAATCAAATTGCATGCCATCCTGGGGAGGGGGAAGGAGAGACGGATGAGAAAATTTAGAGCTTAAAATCTTATAAAAGTGAAGGTTGAAACCTAAAAATAAATAAATAAATTTAAAACCAAAAGAGAAACAGAGAGAGACTACTACAAAGGGACCCACAAAGTCATCTCTCCTCCAGAGCCTTAGGGTGCCAAGGTACTAGAAGAATAGTACTTCTAGGGACACTAAAAATTGGTCAGAGTCCTTGCCCTATGTGAGGGGGCCTTTTGGGAGTTTATTATGCTTTCCACCAGAGGATAAGGCTACAGAACTCATAGGAAGTATAAGTTTAGTCCAGCCAAAACAAACAAACAAACAAAGAAGGCAAGGCACTACTTATTTGCTGAGTAAGATGTTGCTATTCAGTGGTGTTGACTCTTTGTGACCTCATCCGGGGTTTTCTTAGCAAAGATACTAGAGCAATTTGCCATTCCCTCCTCCAGCTCATTTTACAGATAAGGAACTGAGACAAATGGGTTAAGTGACTTGTTCAGGGTCACATAGTAAGTGTCTGAGGTCAGATTTGAACTCAAGAAGATGAGTATTCCTGACTCCAGTTCCTTCATTCTATCCACTGCGCCATCTAGTTAGGTAAGATAGAAATACTTATTGCTGACACTCCCATCTGCAGCTCCCCCATGTTTGGAATAAACATCCATGGAAATGGAGGGAGGCCACCATACCTGGGATCATCACCAGAGATTATAGGATCCTGATGTATTTGTTCTTTCCTCACACTGGGGATGACAAAGCTCCATTTTCCACTAATCATATTCCTGGTGATTCAGAATTGACATTTGCTAAAATAAAAATTACTTTTCCCTGATATTATATCATCCCTAGCTACCCAGGTCCTATCTCTTCATAAGCCACATCCTCCCTTGTCCTCCTATCCCATTGTGCCCTTTAAACCTCAGCTGTATTTTAAACAAATTTCCCGTCCTTGAAATGAAAGATCACTTTGCCTTAAATTTATTCCACCTCCTAGTATTAACAGGAACCCACTCTCCATTCCTGGCCACTCACTGAAAGATTAAATATTCCTTTTTACATGCTCCCCAAGACACTGGCCCAGGAGAAAGAGAAGGCATATGTCCCTAGTTCCTCACTGCCAATTCAAGACCATCCCCCTCCTCCACTGCCAACTCTCAGAATCCATCATGTCTTCAGAAGTCTATTCCATTCCTTTGTATCAGCAGGTCTAGATCTTTGTCATGGTGGCTGACTGGTCTCTGGGTATTCCCCCTCCTTTCTGAAGGAGTATAGTACCTGATTCCCGGTCTTTTCCCTATCCCAAATCCTTAGCTTTTATACTTCAAAATACATTCTGTCTCATCAATGCCTTTGCCCTTCCCATTCATCCCCTTCTTTAACTCTCAGAATGCACATTTTCACTCTACCTTGGATACTTATGGTATATTCATGCTTACATTTTACCATCTCTCATAACTGTCTTATCGTCATAATGTAGAATTCTTATTAGGCTCTCTTAGCCTCAGTTTCTTCTACAGTAAGATGAGTAAGTTAAGGATATTACCTCTAGTACCTGCCTTATAAGGTCATGTGAGAATCAAATGAAATATATGCAAAGTACTTCCCAAACCTTAAAGCATTTCATAAATGTTAATAGGCTTGTGGTTATTTTTGTTATTTTGTCCACATTTGTTTAAGTGTTTATTTTAAATCAGACTTGTGATGTCAGTGGCAGAGGGAAATCCAGATGGGGAGTTTTCTCTGCTAATACGGATTAGCATATTCTCTGAAACATATATTATATTCCCAAATGTCTTGGTGTAGTTTTAAACTACTAAAGCTTAAAGTACCAAAAGCTTAAAATTGCCTTGTACTGATAATAAAGAATTGCCTGGGGCTACTTCAAGTTTCATGACTTTGCCCAAAATCATAGGATATGTCAGATTTAGGACTTAAGCCTAGGTCTTCCTAATTCTAATACCAGCTTTGTATCCACCATACCACACTGCCTTTCTGGCAGTTATTATTACTCTTGTCATTATTGTATCACAGTCCCTCCCATCCCCCAAAATGTGACACAATTGCCCATTATGTCCAAGCTCAATGTACTGTTCTGGATCACCATCTATTCAACTACACAGGCCTGAGCCCCTACCGAGATAGGTTCATGCTAGACCATGACAAATAACATGTGAAGTCATGGTAAATGTCTCTAATGATGCAGATCAAGAAACAAACATTCTTGGTGCCCATATCAAATTATTGCCATCTTCTGTGCTTTTATGGGAGTGTTAATCATTTCCAAGTAATTCTTCTGTACCGTCAAGACAGTAGAATAAGGAAATGGTCGTACAATTCTTGGCACCAGGGTTAAAAACCATCATCCAGAACTGTTCTGCTTAATCATTTCCCCTTCAGTCTTGGCATAGCAGTCTAGTAGCCACTGAATCTTCTAGACATGTCAATCAAAAAGCTCTGACTTCTCTTTACAGTGTGATTTCTCTCTGCTGTCTCCCCCTCTACCACCCATTCTAGTTTCCTATCTCTCCTTGGCCTCGCCACCTGGGTCCACAACCCGGCTATTACAACATACATATTTTGTCCTACTGTCTCACTCTTGTAGTACTTTTTAAGTCTCTCACACTGCAAAGCTTCCTACTCAATCAAAGCTCACAATTGTGAACCAGATGATGTGTACACACTGTAGGTTCCAAGAAATGTAATGAGATTGTCTCAGCTTCAAACATTATGAGAAATGGCCCATGATGGATCATTGTGTTCATAGTTCATGGACACATCTATATTATTATTATTATTATTATTATTATTATTATTATTATTATTATTATTATTATTATTATTATTATTATTATCTTAACTCCACCTGTGTCTTCCAGGAGCTTACCACTCCTCAATTTTCCCTCTTTATGGAATCTTTAACCTGTCTTTGTTTAATGTCTTCTTCTTTTGTTACTTACAATATATACAGTCCTCCCTAATGTTTAACAACAATTTTAAAAATAAACAAATCTTTACTTGATTCAGTATCCCCTCAACCTATCATTTTATATGTTTTTATTTTATTTTTATATAATTATGTTTAGAGATAATAATATATTATATTTTACTCATATAATTATATATTGTATTTTAACTATAAATATATATGTATAGATTATAAACAACTTTTATATATCAATATATACACATGAAATAATTGTTATTTATATATGCATATTATATATGGATTATATATTTCCTTTTCATAGCCAAACTCCTAGAGTCATATGCATCATTTTCCTCACCTTCACCACTGACTTCTCAATACTATTTTTTTTTTTTAAGCAATCGGGGTTAAGTAACTTGCTCAAGGTTACACGGCCAGTCATTTCTGGGTGTGGTGCTGAGTGTCCGAGCCCGGGATTCGATCTCCAGGTCGTCCCAACACTGGAGCCGGTGCTCTTACTCGCTGAGCCACCTGGCCGCCCCGTTCTCAATACTATTTAAACTGATTTCTAATCCCATATTGATTAGAAAAAAAGAAATTTCTCTCTTCTAGTCTACCAATTATCTCAGCTAATCTAGTGGCCTTTTCTTAGTCTTCATTCTACTCAACTTCTCTGCCACTTTTGATATACACACCACATCCTTCTTTTCCTGGATAATATCTCTTTCCTTAGTGTTTCTTGGTTCTTCTGTTACCAATCTGTCTTTTCTCAGTCTCCTTTGCTAGGTCATCATTTACACTAGTCTTACACTCATTTAGCATAGGAAAACCCCGAGACTGTTTTCAGTCCTTCCCTTCTCTCATTATGTTCCTTCTCAATTTTATCTACTTCCATGAGGTCAATTATCACATCTAGTCTTATGACTCCAAAATCTATATATTCATTCCGAATATCTCCCCTGCATTCCTCTCCCACAACCCCTATGTCATATTAGATATCTCTGCCTGGATACCAAATTCACCACCTTTCTTTTGAAGGTATCCTTCCAACCACCCAAGTTTATGAAGCCATTCTTCACGTCCCATATTCAAACAGTTGTTAAGCCTTGTTCATTCTACTTGTAATATATTTTTTACATTCAGTCCTTTCTCTCTATTCCCACAAGCACTAGCATTGTTCAGGGCCTCATTACACCAAGCTTACCCAATTGGTTTCATTATTCCAATGACTTCAGTTCATCCTCAAAACAGTTAATATTCTTAAAATACCAGTTTTATCATGTCATTCAATTCCTCAGAAATTCAGTGGCTCTCTATTGCCTCTAAAATAAAATTCATCCTCCTCACCCTTACATTTAAAACCCTATACAACTTGGCTCCTATCTACCTTTCTCAACATTTCATATTATTCCCCTTCACATACATTAAGTTATAGATAAATAGACCTACTAGGTGTTCCTTGAGCTGAACATGCCATTTCCATATTTTGCACAGTATATCCCCACGCCTAGAGTTCATTCCCACCTCATCCCTACTTCCAAGGATCCTGAACACCCAACAAAGGTCATCAGCCCAGGAGTGACCTTCATGAAGCTTTTCATATTATACCCAATTGTTAATGTTCTCACCCTCATGAAATAAATTTGTATTTACTTATCTGTGTATATATTGTTTTCCCCACCTGTACCCCAGTAGACTGCAAATTTTTTGAGGGCAGAGATTATTTCATTATTGTATTTTTATCCCCATGGCCTGGTACAGTGAGGTACATAGAGTAGGTGCTTAATCCCATAAAATTGAATTCAGATGATAAGTCTCTCTAACCCTTAAGAGACTCACCCTCTACTAACAGCTTAGACAGACTCAACCTCCACCCCTAGACCAAACTCAAAACTTTTCCAGCTTGGTAGGACTTATGTGAGCTCTGCTGCCATCTCCTTTTAAGCTCCTGGAGTCTTCTCCACACCGTAATGACACTTTAGAGGAGTGTCTTAGTAGAGAAGTGTGCCTTGTATAAACTTACAGTGATGAGGTATGGGCTCTGGGAGCTCCCTCAAGCTCTCCTGGAGTCCTTGAGGTACAAGCTCTGGGAACCTCCCTTGGACTCTTGATTGAATTGTCTCATTCGATGATGAGGCCGCATGAGGCAATAAGCCTTACATAGTGTCTGGGCCCAGAACTCTAGCCTAGTTATTAGCTAGTAAAAAATACAATACTAGCTAACTACTAGCCTAATTACTAGCCTACCCCTCCATTGTTCATATACTTCCCACCCTTGAGCCTATCAAAATAACAGTACACCCTTGAACTGGCCTAGCCAGTTGAAATAGCCATCGAAATACATTTTTGCCATTGAATTTTACCATTGCCATGCTACACCATCAGTAGCCTCCAGCTACCTCCCACCCTTAATTACTCGTTGACCTCATTAACTCGTCCTGAAGACCCCCCCAAACTCCTCCCCTATACACCACCCCTAGATTCCTCCCACAACCTTCTGTATATAATAATATAATAGTGAGAGAGAACACAGACTTACTCTGTGTCTAAATTTTACTTTTCTTTGGCTGAGAAGACTTGAGTCGAATTCATTCAGCAGGACCCAACGTGTTGGTATTTTGGGGTCTCCAGAGCAAACACTAACCCTCTTAGTGGGAAATCTCTTTAGTGGCAAAAATGTATTTAATGGTCTGTGCTCAACTTGTACATGTACAACCATTCTACTTGCTGCTGAGCAAACAAATAGTATCAGATTCCCAATAATTGACAGTATCTATCAAGAGACCTAAAACTTCGACGTCACCCATGTCATTGTGCTAGAGGAGATACAAAAATAAATGACATTGTTCTTGTATTTTTAGGGCTCATAATCTAGCCCATGGATACAACACAGATAAGCTCACTAATAAATGCTAGTTCATTGGTTGATTGATAATGCTCATAAAGCACCAAAATGAGTGCCTATGGTTCTCAGGGAAGGATTATTACTATGAGGGACAGTTCCCAGGAGAAGGTAGAATTTGAGATGAATCATGAAAGCTGAGTAGCATTTCCAAAGGTGGAGATAACAAAGGTAAACATTCCAGGCATACCGAAAATTCTGATCAAAAGTATGGAGGGAGGACAGACAGCTCAGGACATCATTTGGAGGATAACTAGTAATACAGTCTGACTAAAGGACACTACACTGGAGGAGAGTAATGGGAGATAGGCTGAAAAGTGAGGGTTGTGCCAGAGCACAGAAAGTCTCAAATGCCGGGTTAAGGAGTTCGAATTGTATTTTAGAAGAGAATGAACCGGTGAAAGTCTTTGATTAGAGGAATGACCTGATCAGACCTCTTCAGAAACATTGAGTTTGATTGTTTTAGGGAAGAAGATGGAAAGGGGAAGATGTGTGAGATGATTATTTGTGGTAATGGGGGCCTAGACTAAGGTGTTCACTGAGAAAATGGGAAACTGGTTTAGGGGAAGAATGTGAGATATTATAGAGGTAAGAGTGACAAGATCTGACAGCTGATTGGAGGTGGTCAGTTAGGGAGAAGGACAGTATCAAATATAAAACTCTAAGTTCTCAAAGGTCTGTATTAATAGTGGAAGGAAAGGAATATCATATAAGATGATGGCAAGCATGCTCACTGACTTACAAAAGATACTAAGAATAAAAGCTGCATATGAATTTTTGCAAAAAAAATTGTTTTATTTATCCTACCTGGAAGACACTATGGAAATGGGGGCACTGGCAAGTGGTAAACTTGGCACTTGCCTAGGGAGAAATATAAAACCTTTGTGAAATATAGACTGTCTCCTGACACTGTGAAAGGCCCTCACTAAAAAATGGGGGCAGTGCAAATCTTAGTGAGTCAGAAGCTTCCTGTGATGCCTTGGCTGTGCCTGGTATATAAGTGATTCATAGAACTGATCAACTCATTATTCTTATTGATCTACAATCTAGGTCTGTTTATCTTGCTCATAAAAAAAAGATGAAGGAGTTGTCTGAATCAGAAAAAGAGGGGAAGACGCAGACAGCTCAACTGCCTGGAAATATGCATTATCATCAGCACGATGTATAACTTGCCAGATGTGTATCTCAACGGGATAAAATGAATAGGATATTTTATATTACATTTTCTTACCTAGTTGGGAAAATACATTATAGAAAAGAGCAAGAACTCTTGAAATATTATGAAATCCCTATATTGTTTTTAAAATAATTGCTAGCTCAGGGAACAAAAAATAAAGTTATATTAAAGGCTTTCCTCTTGTTTCTTAAAGGCCTTCTCCTCAAGGCTAATATTCCTGTAACATGATCCACTAAACAGATAATTCTCCTGACTTCTGATAATTATAAGCTACAGAAGGAATTTTCCTCTGAGGTTGTCCTTACCTATAATGATGATATTTTAAAATTCAAAGGCATATCTAGAATTTTTAATAGAAATAGAAAAAATAAATCATGAGGAATAGACCTACCATTGTTCTGGTTGGTCCTAAAGGGCAGAACAAGGGACAATGGATGGAACGTGAAAAGAGTCAGATTCAGGATTAATGTAAGAAAAAAAACATCCTAATAATTTTAACTATTCAAAGGAAAATAACATCATATAGTGGATAAAGCATTGGGCTTGGAGTCAGGAAGATCTGGGTTCAAATCTCAGTTTACTAACTATGTTACCCTGGACTAATCCCTTAAACTCTCATTCCCTCTGTTTCCTTATCTATAAAGAAAGGCAGTTGTACTGAGAGCTTCTGGGTTCCCTCTAGAATCTCTATCTATTATCCTACAGTAGATTGTACTCTTTCAGGGAAGAAATAGGATTCCCTTCACTAGAGGCCTTCAAGAAAAGACTAGGTATTTGTCCTATATGTAGTAAAGGGGGTCCTAGTATAGGTATGGGTTGAACTAGGCTACCTCTGAGATCCCTTCCACTTCTGAAATTCTTTGGCTACCAAATTTCAGTCTTCTTCCTGTTGCATTTGAAAGGAAAAAAAATCACCAGAACAATGTAGAATTCATGATTTGCTTGTCTCTCTTCTTTTAAGCATTAAGACAATGCTTCTATTGGGTTCCATCTCTAGTTTCTGATTGCTCCTTTGTCTTTTGGTTCTGCTGAATTAACAGGAATCTGGTCGGTGTTCCTTTTAACTGCCTTAACACCTACAAACTTTTCTATATTTCTTAAACAACATTTAACTGGTTTTCCAATATTAATATTGTACAAATTCTGGTGTTTTTCCTATAAAGTTTAATTCCCCCTTTATAATCTTGTTGATTATAATCTTCCATCAGCTCTACTTCTTACTCTCCAGACTTTAACCTCATGACACAGCTCTCTTCTCACCCTAGAAATTCTCTGACCCTGGACCATCCCTCTGCTCCTGCAGCACCATTCTCCCATTGGTTAGTTTCTCCTAGAACCTCTGTTTTGAGGAAGGGCTCAGCCTAGCCAGCCTGCATTCTACTTCCAGCTTACCTTCTGAACCAATGATCTCTACAACCCTCTTCAGCTCTCTTTTACATATTCTCTTCCCCTGTTTGAATATCTGTAAATCCAGTGATCACCTTCTGAAAAGGATCCCAAATTTTAAATGCCAAGGAACATTATAGCCAAATTCCAGAATTATCAGGTCAAGGAGATAATCTACATTTAAGGTAGAAGCTACAAGGTCCTGTGTGATCCTGACTGTAGTTCCACAATATTTGAATTGTTTCTTTCTGGCTGTTTGCAGTATTTTCCCCTTGACCTGATAATTCTGGAATTTGGCTATAATATTCCTTGGT
>NW_027187419.1:70365362-70458928 GCF_028583685.1 Petaurus breviceps papuanus
AGCATAATCTTTCAGGCAAGGAGATGGACATTCAATGAAAAAGGAGGCTTCCAGATCTTCCTGATGAAAAGGTCAGAGCTCAGTGGAAAATTTGATCTTCAAATTCGAGACTCAAGAGAGTCATGAAAAGGTAAACAGGAAAGAAAAAAACAAATATGTTATTCAAAAAGGGCAAACTGTTTACACCCCTACATGGGAAGATGTACATCTTGAGAATTATATCTTTATTAGGACATTTAAAAGGGATATACATAGACAGAGGATGTGTGTATAAATTAACTAATGTGATGAAAAGAAACCTAATTAAGGGGTGAAAAGGATTGTATGGGAGAAGAGGAAAGGAGGAGATAGAAAAGGGTAAATTACATCACATGAAGAGGCACAAAAAACATATTATAGTAAAAGGAAAGAAGGTAGGGAGATGAGTATTGTTTGAACTTTACTCTCATCAAATTTTGGTACAAGGAGGGAATAACAGACTCAGGTATAGAAATCTAACTTGCCCTATAGTCAGTAAAAGGGGAAAGGGGAAAGAGGAAAGAAAAGGGAGGGGGTGGTTAGAAGGATGGAAAGAAGTAGTATGGGAAAAGGGAAAGAAAAGGGAAAGGGCTGATAGAAGAGAGGGAAGATTGAGGGAGGCAGTATTCAAAAGTAAAACTCTTTTGAGGAGGGAAAGGGAAAAGGGAGAAATAAAAGCATGAATATATGTAAGCTCCTTGAGGACAGGAACTGTCTTTTTTTTTTGAGGGTTTGGGAAGACAAGGCAATTGGGGTTAAGTGACTTGTCCAGGATCACACAACTAATAAGTGCATCAAGTGTCTGAGGCTGGATTTGAACTCAGGTCCTCCTGATTCCAGGACTGGTGCTCTATTCACTGCACCACCTAGCTGTCCCATCAAACTGTCTTTCTTTTTACTTGAATGTTTATCACTAGTGCTTAGCCTGGTGCCTCGAACATAGTAAGCACTTAATAAATCCTTGACTAACTGACAAACATGCCAATAAAGCAGGGGGTTTGCTTAATAATGGAATTTAATCATGTTTTCCTTATTTACTATCTCTGACCAGAAACTGGGAAGGACAATAATCCTTGCTTTTTCAAGACCCCTAGTTGGCAAGGACTATGGTCTAATGAAGTTAAGATCACTAGACTTGCAGTCAGGAGGTCTGGGTTAGAATTCTGACTGACTCTTAACCATCGTGGGCCAGTGTCTGAGCCTGTTGTCTCATTTGTCTAATAGAGATAAATACCTCACAGAGCTACCAAAAAAGTGCTTTGTGAGTCTTAAAACACTATAGAAATTGGAATTATCACTATTAGGAGTGATACTATTTTGGGGGTAAAAGTATTTTGTGCTATCCTGGGCCCCAAATTTCAGTCTTAAGCAAGAGTTCTTAACTGAGGTCCATGGATGCCCGCCAAGGAATCCATGCATAGATTGCATGGGATCCATGAATGAGGATAGGGGAAAATGACATTTTTATTTTCACTAACCTTTGAAATCCTATGTATTTTATTGTATGCATTTAAACACGTTATTCTGAGACAGAATCCAAAGGCTTCACCAGGTTGCCCAAAGGGTACAGGACACACACACAAAATTGGTTAAGAACTTCCAGTCTAAAACTATACAGTAAAATTCCTATCAAATTGTCAACACTTTTACATAATGAAAATATTTTCTTTACTATTTAATTTATGTATTTTTGTGAAGCTTGTTCCTTTGTCTAAGTATCTTTAAAATGTCTGCCTACATGAATTCAGATTGTGGTCTCCTATAAGACAAGGGCCATCTGTTCAACATATTATATGTAGGCCTACAACACCATAAGCAGTTGAGATGTTAAATAATACTCTTGATGATAATTATAATAATTTAATTTCTGAAGTATTAATTATGGCATCCACAATTATACTTCTTAATAGCAAAACTATACTGGGCAGTAGCTTGGACACCAGCCACAAGCCACATCTAACTCCAGCACTCCTTTCATCATTGAATGGACCAAAAGATCAGAATATGTGTCATATTTATGTGACACCCTTCATCCAGTAAATATGAAAAAGTAATATCTCCGCTCATGTACAAAATATTACAATACTATTTTCCCCCTGAAGAACTGAAACCAAGAAATTGTGTTAAAAGTCATATAATACAACACAAATGATATTGAAACAAAAGACAGTCCCATCAGTGCCAAAAGTAGAATTCAGACTCCCAGTTATTATTCTCACCCGAGTCTTTTTGCTTTTTATATCATACCATAAAGAGTAATTAGAATCTTAGTAAAGTATTTCTAGTAGCAAAAGTCCAAAGCTTGACTCATATCTTGTTTCATGAATACAAGAACTTCTTTAGGAACAAAGATAGAACAGATCCTACTTGAGACCAATGAAGAAATAGAACACGAAAAAAATGCTCCATAAGGATGCAAACACAAGGATTGCATTTCTTATAGAAAAGTGAGCTTCAATATTGTAAAATTCTCCAAATCACTAATAATTAGAGAAATTCAAATTAAAGCAATTCTGAGGTTATACCTCATATCTATCCATTGACAAAGTTGACAAAAAAAAAAGGAAAACAAATGTGGGAGGGACTGTGGGAAACTAGGCACATGAATGCACTGTTGGTGTTGCTATGGATTCATGCTGTCATTCTGAAAAGCAATTTGGAAACTATGCCCCAAAAGTCATTAAACTGTGCACACCCTTTTATCTAAAAATACCTCTAATAGGTTTATATCCCCAAAGAGACCAAAGAAAGTTGAGTCAAGTAAACAAGCATTTGTTAAACTCTTACTGTGTTTGAGGCACTGTGCTAAGCACTGAGAATACAAATATAAGCAAATATTAAAATGACCCCTGTCCTAAAAGAGCTTACATGTGAATGAGAGAAAACAGCAAATAAAAAGAAGCTGAAAAGTGGGTTGGGGGTAGGAGAAAGAAGGTACCTGTATAGGGACATGGCAGAGAAAGTCCAGAGAGTCAAGAGTAAAGCCCAAAGAGGAAGATATGACTGGTCTGGGAAATTTACTCAAAATGGAGGGTCTGGAAGAAACAGACAATCAGAGGAAAGTATCACAGAAACAAAGTGTACTTCAGTATGAAGAGGCCAGGGGCAAAGTGAATTGCTAATATGAGAAGGTTTCTGTGACATGGTGATGGAAGTCTGAAGAGTTTCATGTGGAGGCTGGAAAGGAATAAAGAAAGGAGAGGGGGAGTATCCATATAATAATATTTACAGCAGCTCTTTTTTCTAAGAGTAAAGACCTGGAAATTAAGGATGCTCCTATCAACTGGGGAGTGGCTGAACAAATAATGTTGTGTAATGGATACTATGGAACCATAAGAAATGATGAAAGGAATAGTTTCATAAAAACCTGGGAAGGTTTGTAGGTGTTAATGCCCAGTGAAGTAAGAAGAACTAGGAAAACAATTTATAAAATAATAACAAAATGAAAATAAACAACTTTGAAAGACATAAGAACTCTGATCAATGCAATGAAAAAATCATGATTCCAAAGGACTTCTTGCAGTCATTGAAGCATACTTAATACCTTCTGACAGAAAGGTGAGGGACTCAGGGTACAGAACGAGAAGTTTTTTAGACAAAGTGAGAATTTGTTTTGCTTAATAGTTGAAGGAGAGAAAATCAATATTTCTTTGTTGAAAAAAATTTCATTTCTTTAAATGACTTTCAATCCCTTTCACACCTATGAGGCAATCATTATCCAATAATAGTCCACATTTACATGGGGTGGATGCCACAGAGGATTTCTTCCATCTTATTGGTTAGAAGGAGCCAATGGGAAAGCAAAAGTCATGAGCCCAATTTACCTTTAAGAGCCAATTAGCATCACTGCATCCTGACCACACTGCCATTGAAACCTTGATTACCAATCTCATACCCAATTGTGCCAGTGGTTACAAGGGGGACAGAGGAAGGGAGTATGAATGAATCTATGCAAACCCATCACTGATATGGGAAACATAAGGTTAAGTTAACACAGTCTTCGTGGTGGATCAGTTATAGCATTTTTCTATGCAAAAGTTGATGTGTTTGTTGTTGTTTGGTTTTTGTTTTGATAAACTATGTAGGCCTTTGAAGAGAGAGTTGATAATGGTCTAACTTGAAAGTCAAGAAGAATTGGTTTCAAATCCTGCCTCTAGAATAATTATTTGAGGGAAGGATCTTATGACTGGCATTCTTTTCCTCATATCTGGAGTATTAAGAGACATGAATAAATGAGCTGAAAACTATACATTTGTTTAAATAATAAGGTAATCTGATATATCCCTTTGGAGGAGAGGCTCCAATGAGAAAATGGTTGTAAATAAAGCATTTTACAAACCTTAAAGAAATTTATAAATATAAGCTATTATTATATAGCATACAGTTAACCAGGTATCCCATATGGTGGTAACTTCTGTTGCCTGAGCTTCCACTGGAGGTCAAGCAATGTTTATAGAGCAAGACTGGGGTATGGAGGTAAATGTAAAAAAAAAAAAAAGTATTCATGCCTTTAAATATAATCTGCATTATTGAAACTTAAGTCTAGATAATCAACAGAACAATAACTAAGGCAAATCTTAAGGTGCAAATGCACATAGTGAATATTTAACAATGGCTCTCCCAAGCCGGTAAAAGCTGTCCAGCATACCCCTATACTGGAGACACCTGTCTTCTCCTGGGGCTTCAGAAAACTACTCCAAGCCTTCAGGGGCTAAATTGAATTCATATGTTGGGTAGGAATAGGAGGGACCATTCTATTTTCTAAAGGCCTGCATTTCTTATTTCAATATCATATAAATAAATCCCCAAATGAAGAAGCTTACTTTTGATTTTATATTAGCTCTTGCAGAAAAATGACTCTGTGCCTCATTCTGATATTAGGAAATCTTCCTTGACAAATTTGGGGTAGATAATTAGGTCTCTGAACTGAGGCAATCCCATTTTGGGGAAAATTTCAATTATAAATAGTAGCATTTTGCAATACTAAAAGTAAGCTTGGAAATTAAAGTTGGAAGCACTGTGGTACGATTAATAATGGCCCAGTCAGTCAGGGAGACCTGAATTCAAGCGTTGCTTCCTAGTGTGAGCCTAGACAAGTCCCCTTACCTTTCAGCGCCCTAGGTAACTCTCATTTAAGACTATTAATGGCAGAAAGAGGGCTGCAGTTCTGAATTGGTAGAGGGAGTTTCATCTCAGAAAATACCATATCTATAGAATGATAAATCACAAAACATAAAGGTTTACTCACAGTTCACAGTTATGGTAACTTACTATCCCTTATGAAATATTGTCCTCTGCAGCTTCTTTGAAGATGAGGATTAAAAATATAAAATAACAAGAAAACAGCTACAATTGCTCTGAGGGAAACTATAGCCCTGGAAAATTTGAGGCTCCCAAGTCTTCTGTGCCCCTTGGTAATTATTAGATAGGGTCGGGGCGGCCAGGTAGCACAGCGAGTAAGAGCACCAGCTCCAGTGTCGGGAAGACCTGGGGATCAAATCCAGACTCCAACACTTAGCACTACACCCAGAAATAACTGGCCATGTAACCTTGAGCAAGTTACTTAACCCCAGTTGCTCATTAAAAAAAAAATTATTAGATAGGGTCAAGTGTGGAAGCATGAAGAAACAAGTCAAAATAAACAGCACAGTGTAGCCATTAAAGTGGCAGAAATGAAGGCAGGAAGATCTGGGTTCAAATTCTGTCTTTGACACTCATGAGCTGTGTGACCATTTTACAGATTGGGAAACTCTCAGACCAGAGAGTGGGAGGTAGTCTCGACAGTCACTTCCCCCTTTAAATCTAATATTATATACCACTTTGCATTCTGCTGATGTGAATATGCATTAAAGTGCTACTCTTTCAAGCTGATATACTTAGTTGATGCTGAAAGTGAATTATCTGAAGTCAGAATTTCTCGAAACAAAGGAATGAAGGAGAAAAAATATCATTCTGTGTCTAAGAGATGCAAACAGGGCACACTCACCCCCGCTTCAGTCGAAGTCCTTCCTTAGAACAGCAGAAATCAATGTCCATAAAACCGACAATGCTAAAGTAGAAGAAAAGTAAAACCTATCAAGACACCAAAGTCACTTAGTTGTAAATAGTATTAGACCTAGATTTATAAAACAGGGCAAGTCAGGAGCCCCTGAGACACCAGCTCACATTATACAAAACCTGTTGTGTCAGGTCAAGAGCAAGCCATTCACATCCTCTACTCCATCATGTTCAGTTATTCCCTGGGGCAGACACAAATAGGCAGTGCTCTGTTTCCTCTTGAGGGGTTTAATCAGCTGAAGCACAGACTTAAGTTTGCTTTTCCATCACCTAGCTATTTTAACAGACAAGACCAAACATAAAGAACAAATAGATTTAACAATATCATCCCAGAACTTTTTTAAAAGAAAGCTGTTAACTCATCACCGGATAGATTTTGTAAAGGAAAGTTAGGACTAGAAAAGCAATCATGAAGTAATACACAGCAATCAATTTTCTAGAGGAAAATTGGGGTGAGAATCTCAAAATGAATTCTAATGTGGATGGAATTCTTTTATACCATGGGTTTCAGTGTACCATGATGGTTCCCAGAATAATTACTGCTAACTGAACACCCTGGGGCAAAGAGAATCATAAGATCAAAGATTTAGAGAAAGAAGGAATTTTAGAGACCACCCTCTTGTTTTACAGAATAGGCCACAGAGATAGAGAGGTTAAGTGACTTGCCCAGAGTCACCAAAATAGTAAGAGCCTGAGACAGGATTTGAACCCAGGCCTTCCTGACACCAAGTCCAGCGCCCTATTCACTATACCGTATACCCTTCTCACCAACTGAAGGCATATAGTCTAGCAAATTATTTCTATCCTTCCACTAGTTTTTTTTTTTCTATTTGCCTGCCATGCACGGTGGTAAATTATGTGAAGTGTCTCTCTCCTTCCCCTTCACAGAGTGTAAGCAACCTGCAGCAGGGAGTGTTTCATTCTTGGTTTTATATCCTTATTCTTGTTATCCTTTGTAACCTTACACTGTGCCTAACACACATTGTAGGGAGCATTTAGTAAATACCTATTGATTGACTAATTGATACAACAGGCATAACATCCAAGCCAAATTGGCCTTACAGTTAACGTGCTGAGGTTCTTAGCTGTGAGTGGTACATATGCCCTGGCGTCTTAAAATCTACTTCTTTCCCTATTCTTGGCCACTGTTCTGCTAGAACAATCCTATTAACTTGTCCTGATGAGATTTCTAAGATTGAATATAGGGCATTCTCCCTAAAATACCTACAGTTCTAAATGTCCCATTATATTATCAAACTTAGTAAGAGTGGGGAGTATTTTTTTAACCATTATTCAGCATCATCCTAGTTAGGATTGGCCAAAATCAGATGAGTTCCTTTGCAGAAAACTAACTATATGTGGGTCCTGAGATGAAAAGTTTAAAAGAAGGGGTTCAATATCAACTTTATCGATTGCATAGACATATTCATGCCATAATCTACACCTATAAATGAAGTGCACACTGGGCAAGTGTCATTGTGGAGCTGCCTGTGACCCCTTCCCTTCTTGTTCTTCTTTTTTAAGACCTGATAGACTTCATCTTAGAATCACATGCATGCTTTACTTTCTTTCCCTTGTTTTAAAGTCTGGATTAGTGAGTTCATCAGTGTAGGTTGCTCCCAGGGCCAAAACCCCCTCCATGCATGGAGATCTTCACATCCCTTGTGCCTTACAGGTTTAGAGAGCTGCCTGGGCCACTGAGAGGTCAACTGTATCAGAGGCAGCACTAGAACCCGTCTTCTTGACTCTGAGGCTTGACTCTTTCTGTTGTTCCATTTTGCCTCTTTTTATTTTTCAAAATACACTTTTTAAGTGGCAAAAATTATTCAGTGATTTTAGGAATTGGTGAAAATATGATGTGAGAACATAGCTAGCTTATCATCCTACTGATGCATAGGAGAAACCTTCCTTCAGTCTCCGCAGCACAGCAAGAATCACAACAAACTGACTCTATTTCAACTCCCACCTATTCAACTCTAGCAACTAATGCAAATCAGCTTTTAACAGTTTCTCCTTGAACAATCCATGGCAACCTTCACATTAATCTGGCAAAATGAACAAGAGAATATGAAAAAAAAAACATACTGCCACATTTTTCACAAAGCCCTTTTGTCTATAAAATTCATATCAGAAGAAAATGCTAAAATCTAAAAAACAAATTAAAATAAAGATTCCTGTTTGCTTTCCCTGTTTAAATGATGCAATATTCCCTGAATTTCCCCATGTGGTACAGGAGACACGCAGTCAAGTCAGAGAAGGGGAAGGGAAAGGGGGTGGAGAACAAGAACATGGGGGAGGAATCTGAATGTGAATATGAACCCCCAAATTAATGTTAGTGGAGGTGGGAGTAAAGTTCAAGGTTATTTACCAAAGGGATCAGAGTGAATAACAAACACGATGCACCACACCCACACCTGCATCAGACATGAAGAGGTTTGGGGAACTCAAAACAATGAAGTTTGAGCTTTAACTTCTAGGCCCAAATGTCAAAATTAGCAAAGAAAAAAATAAGCTGGCAGTTGGCAAGCTGGCAAATACAAAGAAAGATATTCAGGTGGCAAAAAAATTGCCACAAAAAATGGAAAAGAAAAAGAAAAAAAATGGCATGCCACTTCTCCAGACTTTAGTCTCCTCATCTGAAAAATGAGGCATAGAGATGTTCTCTAAAGTTGTTTCCAGAACTCAGATTCTGTGGTTTGTCTTCTATTAATTAACTTTCAGCAGCTAAATCTTTATCTATGGGAAGGAATCTCCTTAAGTAGAGAGCTAGATCTCACAGAGCATTTGTCAAGTAGAAATACATGAGTCCCTCCATTCTGATTCTTTTCCACTACTTTGCTGTATTTGAGATCACCAATTATAACCCATGTGAGACTTCTCGTCTTTGGTAATTCTCGTTCTCCTCTTCCTTGAAACCCTTAATAAAGAATTTATCTCCCACTCTCTGGTTCTTTTAACATTTCATAGATATGAGTGCAACACTCTAACTGTCCATCTGCTATTCCTCACTCTCATTATGTGAGCAGCCCACATCTTTTCAACTCATATCTGCCCTTGATGGTTTTTACACTACTCACTGAATACAAGTTATGATTGGTAATGTGCTATATGAAGTCTACTTACTCCCACCATGAATTTTTCCATTACCTTTTGGGTCCCCTGAAATTTTTATTCTTCTGAGATCATGTATACAATGACTGATAGCTTTATAGCAACACTGAAAGAATGCTGGTATTAAAAAGATGGGCTTTTGAAGCAACAAACTGTTTGAAAATGTTTTAACTTTGAGCCCAGCACATTCTTCATCCACATTGCCTACCCAAGATGGGCATGTAAACACACATACACACATGCACACATATGCACACACAAGTACTAAATCAAGGTGTTGCTTATCCAACTGTATGTATGTATCAGCAAGCACCCCAGCATCCCCAGGGTGGCTGCCAAAACAGGTTCTTAGATCTGCTTTGTTAAAGAAAAGCAACTCAAAATTGGTTAACAAGCTTACTTTAATCAGTCAAATATGTATCATTCACCTAGTTCAGGAGAAAAAGGTCAGCACCCTGAACTTCAGAGTATACAGACAGAATTATCAAGACAGAGAAACAGATCAAGTAGACAGGTTTCCAAACTGTCCAACCATTACATCCATACCAAATCAACATCTGGGTTTTTCAAAGCCAGGGGGCTCTCAACAACAGCTTCCCATTGTCTCATCTGATAAAATCACACAACACTTCTCAAAGTGAGCCCCAAAGCAAAGCCTTACATCAGGGATTATATAGCCTTCTCCTGGGTCAGAGAATGTAACCACCCTCTTGACCCACTGTCCAATCACACAGCATCAAGGTGTGGGCATTCCTGAAAACCAAGCCTCCTGCCACAGGCTCCATGTGACCACATTCAGCCTATTAGGAGGCAGAGTATATTTTCAAATCAAGGAAGGTTCTCAGAGTCTCTTAAGCCTATCAAAGGGCCTACGGGCAGGGAAGATCTTTAAATTTGTATTTCCATTACAATGTACGAATTGAGGCAATACACATTATTTTAGTTTTTTTTTCTGAATTTACCAAATACCAAATAAAATTAACATTTCTGTCTACAAAGTAGAACATTTTTATGTTCTGAAGATTGTCCATGAAAATGTGAATCTTAATTATATTAAACATGCTTTTCTTTTTAAGAGTATAAAACATTCAGCATGTAACTTTCAAAGCTATCCTGCTAATCTAGGCTTTCTTCTAGCCTGTGCTCTGCTCTCTTCTGTACATTTTTTTAAAGGCTTCAGTGACCCTCTTTTCTTTCTTTTTTCTTTCAGCAACCATATCAATAGCTATCCTCTCCCTCCAAATTGAAAGCCAAAACTTTTGTAACAAACATGCATAGTCAAGCAAAAGAAATCCCCACATCATCTGTGTTCAAAATTGTATGTCTTGTTCTGCATCTTGAATTTATCACTTTCCTGGCAGGCAGTTGGTATCATGGATTATCCTCAGTCCTTTGAATTCATACTTGTTCTTTGCATTGATCAGATTAGATTTTTCATGACCTCCCTTAAAGCCAATTCACATATAGGCATATACACCTAGGTTTCAGACAATTAGAAAACACAATAAACCAGGGACAAGTAGGTAAGAAGAATGGGAGGTGGGGGAGCTGAGAAGAAGTAAGTATTTTCTTACAATGACAAAAAGTACAGGGCAATAAGTTAATGAAAAATACACAAATGCAAAAATCCATAATTTTGTTTGGTAAAAATTAGGATGGGTGGTTTGTTTGTTTGGATTTTTTTGCAATTTTAATAACAAATCAATAGGCTCTGTTTGTGAAACAATTTTCAAACTATCATCATTAAGCCTGAGTAAGTTACCATAAAATCAGGCACTTAAAGCTGAAAAGGACCTTAAAGGTCATCTAGTTTAATGCCTTCAATCTCCTACCAAGGCAACTCAGATTGAGAAGATTAATAATGTGTCTACAGTCACACAGGTAACAAGTGACAGAGATGGAATTGAACTCAATACTTCAGATTCCCTCCTTCAACTATACTCTGTTGCCCCCTCTGTGTTCTATGAGGAGGAGAAGGAGGAAGAGGAAGAGGAGAATGAAGCCATGAGTCATAAATAACAGAAACAATCTCATTCTGCATTTTGATTGAGCAGCCCTTGTTTCTTATTAATGAAAGCAAAATGTATCTTAATATGTATTTTTAGTAACAGGTCCAGTTAATCATAAGTATTTAAAAAAAAAAAACATTTGGGGGCAGCTAGGTGGCACAGTGAATAGAGCACTGGTTCTAGAGTCAGGAGGACCTGAGTTTAAATCAGGCCTCAGACACTTAACACTTAGCTAGGCGTGTGACTTCCAGCAAGTCACTTAACCCCAATTGCCCCTCCAAAAAGCAAAAAAAAAAAAATTTAGAAACTACCACTCAGTCTCTTCAAGAGATTAAAATCAATGAAATCTATTTTTGTCACACAGAAATAGAGTTTGGGGGCCAACTGGAATCTCCCCTTTATTGTCTAATGAGCCTGACATGCCATTTTTCTTATGTAACTCCCTAATGTTTCAGATAAAAGACAAGAGCTCACAAATATATACATGTGCACGCTCACATGCATACACACTCACAAACATCTCCCACTGCTACTATTTTATTCACAACTCGACTCTAGATCTACTGAATCCTCTTTTCCTGTGAAGAGATCATTGGGGCTCAACCAATGAGATACTTCTGTCTGCAAAAACTTTATCATCATAGCTCCTTAAAAAAAAATGATATCACCTCATGGGAATTGGCCTAGGGCTGAGTACTCTCTAAGCAAGTTACCTAGCCCAGAATCACTTGTCTCTTGCCTAGCCCAAGAACCTACTCTCTATCCACCCAATACAAAATTAATTCTAAGGCTTCCTGCTGGGACTCTTTCTAGCTTTATATTCATTTCTGGGATGAACACCAGTTCCATTCGTATGTTAATTCTCATTCTCACTCTTTCACTGACATAACTTCCTCTATTCAATAGCCTTTTCACACTTCACCACAAAGGCACCCAGGTTCTACTTCATTCATCCAATAAGTACTCCATGCTACAGGATAAGCACACCCAAACAACAGATCCCAACCATAGTAATTGAACAGTCAAGAACACATTTTGTAGTGTATGTGTGCATGAGAAGGGAGGAGAAAGAGTGGTAATTACCAACTGTAAACAGTCTGGGGAGCAATGCTTTTCCCCTGCATAGCTATCTACCTTACCCTAGGATCTTCAGCTTTATCAAAAATTTCAGAATTGGGGGCGGCCAGGTGGCTCAGCGAGTAGGAGCACTGGCTCCAGTGTCAGGATGACCTGGATCAAATCCGGGCTCAGATACTCAGCACCACACCCGGAAATAACTGGCTGTGTAACCTTGAGCAAGTTACTTAACCCCGATTGCTTTAAAAAAAAATTTCAGAATTTAATGATAGTCATCAAGGGTCATTAAGTATGTATGGGAAAGCTTATGGTTGAAATATATATAACAGAATTTTTTTTCCTCTTGTTCCCCTTATTTTTTTGTTGTTGTTGTTCAGGGGAAGCCTAAAGGTTTAGGTTAGATTAACCAAGAGTCATATTCAACTATACACAGTACTTGGCAAAGTATCTCATATTTGGGAGTCACTCACTAAATGTTTTAAGTGACTAGCTACTTACTTGTATTTTCCCAAAAACTTATGAAGCATTATGCTTTCAAGCTATATAACATGGTTTAAATAGGGATATGGGGGAAGGAGGGCAGAATGACTCAAATGCTATTTTAGGTATATTAGGTTAGCCATGTAATGCTTCAGACTCTCATATGTAGTCCTAGAGTATGGAAAGTAGTTACAGGATTCTTACTCAAATTGCATATGGATGAATTAGAATTACAGAATCATCACAGAAACAAAAAAAACATGGAACGTCAGATGTCATCTTGCACACACCTAAAGAGGAACCAACATTCCTATCAAAAGGTCATTTTACAGATGAAGAAACTAAGGTAAATAGAAGTTAATTGACTTGCCCAATGTCACAAAACTGGGAAGGTCTGATGTGAGATTTGAAATCTTCCTGATTCTAGATCCAGCGCTCTATCTACTGTACTACCTAACTGCTTCACTCATCTTGTCTACAATATTATCACGGAAAATTAAAGAATTGCAGAAATCAACCAGTCTTCAGAAACCATTTAGTCCAATCCATACCTGAAAAAATCTGAGAAATTGTAGTCCAGACTATGCTTGAAGATCTCCAATGAGAGGGAAGCTGCTCCTTCCCAAGGTAGTCTATCTCACTCAAAGAGAGTTCTAATGATGAGGAAGATTCTTTTGGCTATTGAGCTCAAAATTTGCCTCTTTGCAACTTCTACCCATTGCTCCCATTTCTGCCCACTGGGACCAAATAAAATATGTCTAATCCCTCTTCCACAAGTTAAGTCATTCAAATACTTGAATATAGCTATCATACCCCCCTGGCATCTTCACATCTCTGGGTTAAAACATCCCTAGTTCCATCATCCAGATGTCATCTTGCATGACATTGAATCATCCCTTGATTCTGGTTGCCTTAGACACTCTGTATAATCTTCAATCTAACAATGTCCTTTCTAAAGCTTGGCACCCAGAACCTAGATGTTAGCTGCCCAGGGCTTAATTCAGAAGAATTACCTCTCTATTCCTGGAACCTGTGTCTCTCTTTGTCAAACGCCTTGCTGAAATCTAGGTATTGAACATCCATCCCATTTACTTGATCTACCAGTCTCATAATCCTATCAAAAAAATCAGGTTAGTTTTGTATAATGTATTCCTGATACATAATGTATTCCTGATGAACTCGTGCTGCCTCTTAGTCATTGCTTTTTCCCTGTCTAAATGCTCACAATTCATTCCCTCAATACATTCCGACAGTAATAGTCTTCAGCTTTGTGACTCACCAATTTTCCATTTTTTGAATGTTAGGATGTTTGCTTGTCCCCAGTCATATAATTCCTCTTCAATTCTTCAAAATTCTCAAATGTTACAGTGACTCAGTAACAACATCTACCAGATTTTTCAGTACTCTGGGAATTAGTTCATCCTGCTTGATCTTATTGAGGATAGCTAAGTGTTCTCTTACCATCTCTTTAATTATCTTGACTTTTGATTACCAGTCAATAATTTTTATTCATGCCATTTTATTCCAAATATTATTTTTTTGGGTAGGAAAAAAAGTAAGTCAAGTAGTTCTACCTCCTCTCCATCAGCTATTATGATCCTATCTACTTCAAGCAGCATTCCTATCCCTTTTTTGATCTTTCTCTTGTCCCAAACATAGCAACAGATGCTGTTTTTTTGTTGTCTTTACTTATCACCAACCTTAGCTCATTCTAAATTTCTGAAGGACAGTTTTAGCTCAAGTCTGGGAGCAAGGTCACAGTCATAAATATTCTCTTCAATGCCAAAAAGGTCCTCTTCTGCACAGCCCCCTATTTGTATAAGATTCCATCTTTTTTACAAGGCAGATAAAGAGATATGTGACTTATGAATACCTTGGGATGATACTGGAATATGCAATGATTAACTGACTGTAGGAAATGGTTTAACCCCTATTGATTAGATTCAGTCTTCTGTAAACTGTATGTTCCAATGGGAGACAACAACACAGAAAATGAGTTGGAAAAAATGGGGATTGGTGAAAGAAAGAGGAATGTATGGCAGAAGGTAAGGAGGAGTCTGGAAAGAAAGTGTAGGGATGAGTGAGGTAAGCATGGATGGAGTCTCCCCTAAATGAATGGGCCCAGAGGAAAAAGTCTTGATCAGAAAAGTAGAGTATTAAAGTAGCATTTATTGCAAGTATTAAAGTAGCATATGAAGAAAAGGATTCCGCATCAATGTACTCTCAGGATGCCTATTTCTCATATTCATTCAATATATGATTTTTTTCATTGTGAAGGGATATAGAAGATCTGTGGGGTAATCAGAACCATGGTGAAGAGATAACTGGTTTACCCTCTCCTGACCTCTTGAATGTAATCTGGGGACATTCCCACCTTTTTTGCATAGATACAGACAAGTATTATCAAGGCCAGGGTCTCTTCATCTTCTAACTTGTCTGGAAAATATATATATGATTACTTAAATACTGAGCCAATGACTTCTTGGACTTTTTCTTTCTTCCCTGTATATAGACTCCATGCTACATTGGCCAAGCCATTTGTCCATCCCTTGCTATTTTTTTATTTAATTGCCTAACCATAAATTCCCCTATCATTCACATACAGCTATGTTTCCCCAGGCCTTACTTTGAGTCTTCCAATTTAGGGATACTTATCTACAGTGAATTCTAATAGAGACTTCATAACAAAAGCAGAGGCTATGATAGTATCCCCATAGCTTGAGGGAAGAGGATCTCCTGTTAGCCCCTAACCATATGCAGTCAGTACTTGATTGTTCCCACTCCCTGTCTATGCTCATAATCTGAGTCTATCCCCTGTCAGATCTATTAATCTGGACCACTCTGTGGGGCCTATGCATTCCATTAGCCTATCCTTTAATTCCGGTTTAAGCCATTATTCAATATCTCAGTCAATACCACCTCCTTTCAACCCAAAATAGTTCACAGGTGCTGAAATTAATGGATGTGAGTTACAGGGGGTTAGAGTCTTCTTGTCAAAGTCTTAACATTAAAGCTATAATATTGAGTTTACAAAGGAATTTCCATAACTGGGTTAAGATCTTAGCGTTAAAAGGCCTATTATTTCCCAACAACAAGCTACCTTTCTCCATCAATTAATTAGCCACCCAATTAATTTGAGTTTTTTCTTTTACCTGATCTCTCACAAAAATTAGGGAACAATAATAGTTCATAATATCCAAAGAAGCCCAGCATATGCTATCACTGGCCCTCAAATGTAAGGATACCAAAGCTGGCTCAGGTGGGAATGAGGATGCCTCCACTTGCAGGACAAGAAGATAGCCAGTCTTTTAGGATACTATTCTAGCTATCAGTTTGAATGTTGTGCAGCTGTTCTCTGAGCCTCTGAACATCTTGTTCCAGCTCCTCCAGAGGAACAGGGGAAGAGGAAGAGCTCTCTTTAATGTTACTAAAGCTATAATATCTGTAAGTTCTCTCAGACATGCACTTCAGGAGTTGGAGAGAGTCTAGGAGTGCTTACTCAGATGTGCATCCCATTACTAAATCTGAATTACAGTATCCTTACTGACTTATATTGTTCTTTCAGCAAGCTCAACCCCAACTCTAGAGTGGATACCAAGGACAGCTACAGACACAAGAGCCCTGAGGGAAGGGAAACCCAGACACATCACACACACACACACACACACACACACACACACACACACACACACACATACACACACACACACACACACACACCACCTCCCTGGCTCTCTTCCCAGAAATTCAGCATGCTAGTAGAGCATAGACAATGGCAAACAGAAGGAAACCCCAAGTTTACAGAGATTACTCTGCTTTTTTCCATATGCTGAAGGTTTATCTGAGGCCATCCCTTTCACATTATGACTCAGCCAACCAAAAGATAGTGTCTGCTGTGATAAGGATCTGAAGACAAAAACAAAATGCACCTAATGCCACTGAATTGGTCAGTGAGGCTTTAAAAACAGAAGGGAAATATGTTCAAATGGAAAAGACATGTGCATAGTATCATAGACTTGGAGCTAAAAGTGACCTCAAAGGTCATCAAGACCAATTTCACACACACTCACACACACACACAATGTGAGTATAGGTATATGGATGTGTATTTATATGTATATCATATGTATACATACACATATATGGATGTATATACATTATATGTATGTATATATTATGTATGTGTATATAGAACAATCGGTTCCTCAACCTACTCACTTCCCATGAAGTCTCAGTCACACAAAAAGGGGTCATGCCATTGATCTTTCCATCGCCCACAAATTTACCACCCCCACATTCAAGAATTCCAAAATTCCCTTATCCAACCATAATATATTTGTACAAGACTTTTTAATTTAATGTAGTTGAAATTTTACATTTTACACCTAACTTTGCTTTCTCTTGTTTATTCATAAATTGTTCACCTATCCATAAGTCTGATAAGTAATATGTTCCATGTTCTTCTAATTTTCTTGAAACACCTCTCTTTTTATCTAAGTTATGTATCCATTTTGACCTTATCTTGCTAAATGGAGTAAGATATTGGTTATACCCAGTTTCTGCCCTACTGCTTTCCAGTTTTCCCAAAATTTTTTTCCAAATTATGAATTCTTATTCCAAAATCTTTAATCTTTACACTTGTCAAATACAAGGTTATTATATTTATTTGCTACTGTAAATTGTATGTCTACTCTGTTCCACTGATTTAACTTTTTATTTCTTAGCCAGTACATTTTGATAGTTTTTATAATTACTGCCTTATAATATACTTTAAGATCTATATCTCTTCGGCCCTTTGTAGCAAAACTTCTCCAAAAGGCTGTCTACAACAGGTACCTTCACTGTCTTTCATCTCACTTTCTTCTTAACTCCCTGCCATCTGACTTCTGACTTTATCATTCTCCTGAAACTGCTCTCTCCAGCGGCATTTTCTTTACCCTCATTCTCCTTGACCTCTCTGCAGCCTTTGACACTGTCGATCATTCTCCCCCTTTATACTCTCTTCTCTTTTTCCTCCTACACATCTGAGTGATATTTCTAAATTCCCTTTGTTGGACCCTCCTCCAGATCTCTCCCTCTAACCAAAGGTATCCCAAAGGGTTCTGTCCTGGGCCCTCTCTTTTTTTCCTTTCTATAGTACCTCAATTGGTAATCTCATCAGCTTCCGTGGATTCGATTACCATCTGTACTGACAATTCTCAAATCTACCTATTCTACCCCACACTCTTTGCTGACCTCCAATCTCCACCTGTCTTTCAGACACTTCAAACATGATGATATCTTAAATTCAACATGTCTAAAACCAAATTCATTATTTTCTCCCTAAACCATACTCAAATCCTAACTTCCTCATTACTGTAGAAGGCAACACCATCCTTCAAGTCCCTAGGCTTGCAAACTAGGAATTATCCTGTACTCTTCACTGTCTGCCACCTTCTATATCTAATCTGTTGCCATGGTCTGTTCATTTCACCTTGGCAGTTCTCTCAAATATGCCACTCTCCTCTGACAGTCACCATTCTGGTGCAGGCTCTCATCACCTCCTATCTGGACTATTACAATAGCCTACTGGTGGGTATGCCCGACTCCAGCCTCTCCCCACTCTAAGCCATCCTCCAGTCAGCCCCAAAAGTGATCTTCCTAAGTACAGCTCCAACTATATCACCCTGCTACTTAACAAACTCCAGTGGCTCCCTACAACCCCCAAGATTTAATACAAAATCTTTTGTTTGCATCAAAACCCTCCATAACCTAGTCTTTTCCTACCTTTCTAGACTTCCACACCTCACTCTCCATTATGTACTCCTCAGTTCAAAAACTAGCCTTCTAATTGTTCCGTGGTCAAGATGCTCTATCTCAGCTCCAGGCATTTTGTCTGGCTCTCCCCCATTCCTGGAATGTTCTTCCTCTTCATCTCCACCTAAGTTTGTTTTCCAATAGGAAACCTTTCCCAATCCCTCCTAATTCTCGTGCTTTCCCTCTATTATTTCCTATTTATCATGTATTTTTATGCTTACATTACCAGACATGTATGTGTGTGCTTCCTCCCCCATTAGATTGTGAGTTTTTTGAGGGCAGGGACTTTCTTTTGCCTCTTTTTGCATCCCCAATGCTTATTACAATGCCTGGCACATAGTAGACACATTAATTGTTTATTAATTGATTCCTATGAAACAAGAGATAAGGTAAGAAAGCACCAGCATTTGGGGGTGGAGGCAAGATCTAGAAAAGTATTACATCATGCTTGGTACTTGAGCTAAATTTTATGGAAAACAGGGATGCTAAAACTAATCTCATTACTGCTAAACTGGATATCCTCAACAACAGGATTTTGTAGTCAGTCTATATGACCCTGGCATTAGTAATTACGCCCTTATCATTAAGTACCTCAACTGAATACAGTCTCTGTACACTGAAAATGGGAGTGTAGTCATTTCTGGAGCAGCATTACCTGTTCCTTCCCTGCTATTTACCATGCTAACAAGCCAAAAGAACCAGCGGCAAATGCAGATTTGCATTTTTATCATTGTCTATTTAAGCCCACATATATTAACAGGCTTAAGTATTTGAGAATATTAACAAGTATTTTGCAATTGCCTCATTGTATTTCTGAACCAGCTCTAGATTGTTACATTTCCAATCAAATTTATTTTTTAAATATCTATTATTTCTCATGCATTTATGAGACTTTCTGCATAAGAGAGAATAATTCTATTTTGCCCTCTAGGTCTTAGCATTTTATCTAACATCATCAGGAACCACTTTAATTTCATGGGTGTTTTTTTTTTCAAGATCCTTTCAAAATGTGATGACATTGTTTAGTTTTGATCCCTGGATTGAAGGCTTGTGATTTATGAGTTTCCATATTTCTAAAAATGTGTAGATTGACTTATAGTTTCCGGTTCTATCCACCTACAAGACAGACACAGAGGGCAAGTTCCTTATATGCTATTCAGATTTGTCCTTATTCCAGACAGTCTTACTGAATAATTAGTTAAGGCTTTGTTAACAGAAAAAGCAGTTAACTAAAATACCACGTTTCCACAATGTTATGGTTAATTGGGAGTCTATAAAACTGAGCTAGAAATGAGCAGAAAAGATACAAGGTAAATGGAGCAGAAATGGGAACAAGGATTGATGAATCCAATAGAAGTTCTTTGAGGAAAGAGGTTATTGGAAAGAGCTTTGGAAGTAGAGTCAGAGGACTGAGGTTCAAATCCCAATTCTCCTAATTACTACTGGTATAACCTCAGGCAAGTCATTTATATTCTAAAGGCCTCAGTTTTCTCTGCTGTAAAATGAAAAGTTTGGACTAGAATATCTCCAAGATTCCTTCCAGCTCTAAAGCTATGACCTTATGCTAACTTGACTGGAAAGTCTCAAGTGGGTGGAGGAGACAGAGTCAAGGAAGGGGAGAGAAAAAGAAAAGCTTTATCAGGGCACAAGGCCCTACATGATGCTTTCACTGACACAGACCCACTGCTATTGGTAAATATCTAGAACAAAAGTTGAGGCAACAGGAAGAACACAGGCCATGGAGTGAGAAGACTTGGATTTTGATTTCCACCTCTGATACTGAATAATATTGGAGCTATGTGACTATGGATATGTCCCTTTACCTCTCTGAGCCTCAATTTTCTCCTCCGTAAAGTGAATAATAATACTCATGTAATATACTATATATACAGGAGACATGTATATATACACTATTATGTTATACATACTATATACATATATACCGTGTTTCCCCAATAATAAGACCTATCCCAAAAATAAGCCCTCCCCTTACTGTGTAAGATTCCTCTAAAATAAGCCCTCCCCCCAAAATAAGCCCTATTGAGATTGCTACTGTAGTGAAGGTGATCCCCTGCACTACACGCTACATTACGGTACCCTCTGTATGCACCGTCCCCCCCCCCCCCCGGGTGAAACGCACGCCGCGCTCCAAGCTGTACTACGAGCAGGTTACCTGGACAAGATATATTCATTTAAAGAGAGCTATATTGCTGGACATGACAGATTGGGTCCACTTCTTCTGAAGGAAATGGAGGCGCAAGACATCCAGGACGGAATTCAGGGTATGGACACTTAATACGATGTTGTTGAAGAAGATGACATGATCATTATTGAATAAAGGTACATTTTTTTGTTCACATTTACCTGTTTATTAAAATTGCTGTCAATGTTCATTAAAATAAGCCCTCCCCTGAAAATAAGCCCTCTGGTGTTTTTCTGTCCAAAAAAATTAATAAGACAGTGTCTTATTATCGGGGAAACACGGTATGTGTCTGTATATATAATATTATATATATATATATGTGTGTGTATATATATGTATATATATACATTAAGAATGTCGTAATGTTGAGAGGAAATCACTTTGTAAATGCTAAAGCGCCATATCATAGACTCAGAGTTTGAGAGCTGATAGTAATCAGCAATGGAGTATGCTGGTAAATGTTTAATAATTGGCTCCCCTGGGGAAACAATTGTATATATAACACACTTTTCAGTTTAATTTGAATAATTAATTTTCTTTTTTAAGTCTAGATAATCAGCAAATAAACCAAGCCCTGATTTGTAGCATTTACCAACTTTTGAGGTTTAAATAACACATTGAGAATTTAACAATTGCTCTCTAGGGCAGTTTGAGATGACTTCAGTATACCCCTACTACTAATCCATCCCCAAAAAAAGAGTCCCCTCTACAGCACACCCCATAGGTAGTCATCCATCCTCATCTTGAAAAGCTCTGGTGAAGAGAACCACATACTTCCCCAGGAAGCCCATTCTGCTTTTGGATGACTAATTGTGAGGAAAATTTTCCTGCTACGCAATCTAAATAAGCCTCTTCACAACTTCTACCCATCGCTCCTAATTCTACCCTCTGTGAACAACAGAACAAGTCAAAAGGCTCTTCCATATGACAATCCTTCAAATACTTGAAGACAGTTGATTTGCCCCCCTGAACTCCACCTCTGCAACCATCTACTCTTATCTTCTCCACAATAAACATCCTCAGTTCCTCCAAAGGATATTCATATGGCCTAGACTTAAACTTATCACCTCCTTGTTATGGGTCATCTCCAGTCATCCTGATGGATATCAGGCCACTGTACCCAGATGGCTCTGGAGGAGAAAGTGAGGCTGGTGACTGCACAGCTCTCTCTCCCTCAAATTTAAGTCACTTGCAAGTCATGGCATCATCTCCCTGATGTCATGGTCCTCTTTGAGAATGAAGGACAAACCACAACTACATGGGCAGCTAGATGGCATAGTGGAGTTCTGGGACTGAGTCAGAAAGACTCATGTCCATGAGTTCAAATCTGTCCTCAGACACATACTAACTATGTAACCCTGGGTAAGTCACTTCACCCTGTTTGCTTCAGTTTCCTTATCTGTAAAATGCGCTGAAGAAGGAAATGATAAGCCACTCCAGTATCTTTGCCAAGAGAACCCCAAAAGAGGTCATAGTGAATTGGACATGACTGTAAAACAACTGAATGAGAACAACAACAAACCTACTTCTTGCCTGCCTCAGTACACTCATCACTTTTTCAAGGTCTTTTATAGAGTGTGGAAGCTAAACTGACTATAGTACTCTAAACCAGGGCTGACCAAGTCAGAGTACAGAGAAAACAGGGCATATGGGTGCTCAGGGAGGACCAGCAACTCTGGGGTGAGGGCTCGTTGTTCAGGGCTGCTCATTCAACTTCGGTGTCCAACTAGTCACCCAATTCTTATCTGTGGCTCCAAGACGCAGTAAAACCGTGTCAGCACAAGGGCTAAAACATGTTGAGGGTAACTGACAGGCCTCAAAACTGTCAATCAGGTAGGTAGGGGGATGTCTTACCCCAAGCATGTGAAGACTTCCCCTGGTGAAATGGGCAGATGAGAACAATCTGTTCCAACAGCAATGCAGGTGGCTGGAGCAGGCACTGAGGAGAACTTCAAGCTTGGTCAGGCATCAAAGATGCGAAGGTCATCCACTGTGTTCCAGGCCATTGTCAATCATCTCGTCTTTTGTCCTGTCGCTGGATTTCAATGATTGAAAGAGAGAGGGAGGCTGACGACTTTGTTCAACTCTGCCTCACAACCAATTCATGCACGCCTCAAGACACCACCCTGGGATGTCATTTGTCCTCTTTGAAAACAAAAGACAAACAACAGCAACAGGGGAAACTTCTGATTACTGGAATTTATCCCTTCCTTAATGCATCCCAAAATAACATGATATTTCTTTTAGCCGCCATCTTATATTATTGACTCAATGAGCTTGTTCAAGCTCTAGGTCTTTCATCAAAGTGTTATCCAACCATGTCTCCATTATCATGTATTTGTAGAGTTGACTTTTAAACCAAAATCACTTGTTCCCATTAAATTTATTCTTATTAGATTCAACCCAGTGTTCTAACTTATCCAGATCTTTCTCTAACAGTGAACTTGACAGTCTACGTTGAGTCTTGATTGTTGCCAACTATACTGATCATAAAATTCTTCTTTAGAATACTGTTCTCTCAACAAGTCCAAGTAGCATTCAAATTATTACAAGATTTTCACCATCTTCCTCTGCTTCATCCTTTGACTCCTTTTCTGCTGCCATATGTTTCTAATGAAGATACATACTCATGACAGTAATAGGAGGAGAAGACAAAAGAAATTAATATAGAATCTTTACAGGAAGGAATCGTGAAAGTTGTTACTTGAAAATGGCTTAACAATAACTTATACTGCAGTCTCATGTAAATTTTGTGAAAATATATGCATAACCACACCCCTTCTTAGAACTCAGTAATGACCACAGACAGCTTTTTATGCCTTCCCTGGACTTTCTATCATTTTCTGCATCAAATAGTCAGGTTGGCTTCCCTTCTTCAGAAACCATCATAAATGTACATATTACCCACAAGGCCACTTCTGATTAACTGCTTCCTACAAAAGCATAAAAATAAAGAGTGATAAATCTGTCTATCTCATCTTAATTGGAATTCAAGCATCTAAAATAAAAGACAGCGGGAGAGAGCCTTTGGTAAAACACTTAGCACACTGAGGTTTTTAAATAAATATAGAATCATTCCACACGCATGAGAATTATCCATCACCCAAATAGTACACAATCCAAAGAGCACAACCTCCACATCCTGCTTTAGGATATTTGTGGGAACTCAGAGTCACTAGAGAAATAGCTGTGGCTGTGCCGACATCATCTCAAAGGTTTTCTGAGAAGGCAGAAGAATAAAATTAATTTTCAAAAAAGTAAAACTGTTTTTCTTTTGGTTACTGGCAAAAGTTAGCTTGAACAAAGCAGCTATTTTTATCTCCTGTGTTATTAAATCCACATCTGTAAATAAACTGTGCTCCTCATTTAGAGCTCTGATGTTCCTGTTGTCGTCACTTTACCTCCCTATTCATACAGTTTCACAATGCTCTGGTTGCCTTGGCAATAGAAAAGCAGATTCAAACCTTTTTAAGTGACAATCCAAGCTCTACATCATTTGTGTACTTTCATTCAGATATATTCCCCTTTCTCTGTGTGTTTTTTTCTTTCTGAATTTTAAGTTACTCTCCATTTTCTAAATACTTTTTAACTTACCATTATTTCTTTCTCATTCTCTTCAAATGGAAAATTGAGGGGCTGGGTATAGGTATGTATTTGTATATATAGATATACCTGTATATGTATATATACACATACATATATACACCAATATACACATATATGTATATACAATTGAAAAGAGATATTTGCATTAGATTTTAAATACCATTATGATTAATGTTCAAACTCTACCAGAATGGAAAACAGTTTATGTACATCCTGCTTATGTCTGCCGTGAGCCCTGTGGCCCTGTGTGGTGAGGGACTGTTCTGGAACAAGCCAGTAGTCAGAATAGGCAGAGTGGGTAGGTATATTGTCAGAGTGGCTATGCATTCTTCATCTGTTCTTCCCATTTTTTCCCTCCAGAACCATCAGATTTATATATCAACCCCCTCTGGAACTAGTTGATCCCTTTGCTGAGTGGCTCTACAAGTCAGAACACAGCTGCTTCAGTGGTTAGGGCTTTCTCTAGGGCTTCTCAGAATAGAAGGTGAGAACATTACTATGCTCATACATAAAAGTTTTCCAGTCATTTTCTCTTTATGTTTAGTATTTGGTATATGGGCCAATTCTTGGAGCCCTGGGCTGTGAATCACAAACTCATCCCAAACTTACTTGTCCTACTGACTCACTATAGGAAACTTGCCATCATGAAAGAATCCTAGAACTTAGAGACAGGAGGGAGCAAAAGAGATCATTGATCTAGCTTCCCTCCATCTGGAAGCTGAGGTATTTTGGGGGCACCCACAGCCCCAAGAAGAGGCTAGTTTGAGTTGATGGGTGAGGTCAGATAATAGCTGGTCTTAAAATCCTAACACGATTTCAGAATGGTTAAACAAATTGAAAAGGAAAGACTTTGCACTGTAAGAAATAACAAATACAAAGAATTCTGAAAAATTTAGGAAAACATATGGACTTATACAGAATGAAATAAACAGAACCAGGAAAATAACATACAGTGACCACACAATGTACTTAGAAAGAAAATCAAGAAAAAAATTGAATATTGTGTAGTTATAATGACTGAGTTTAGCCCTGGAGAAGAGATGGTGAGTAAAAGCAAGGGGAATGGTGGGTCCATTATTCCCATAGTTTGAGGGGGAAAAGGGACTTCTACTAGTCCCTAACTATATCCCATTGATTGACCAACAATAGGCTGCTCAGCCCAAGCCCCACCTGGTCATTGTTTGGGCCCTAATGGCTCAGAGTGAATGTTTCTCTTTTGGCTAGAAACCCTGAAAAATCTTCTCTTCCTAGATTGATTAATTATTTTTTTTACTAGGGAAAAGAGGCTATTTTCTGCCTCATTTCTTACCTAGCCTTAATAACTGAATGGGCATTAGCTCAGTCAAACTGAGACCTAGGAAAAATCTTAGTTTGAAAAGGCCTAAGTCCCCTACTACATCCTGGGCCACCTCCAGTCATCCTGATTCATATGCCACTGGGCCCAGATGGCTCCCGAGGAGAAAGTGAGTCTGGTAATTTCACACATTCCTCTCTCACTTAAGTCCAATTCACTTGTCACCTTCCTTATGTCATGGTCCTCTTCGAGAATGAAGGACAAAAAACAACTCCATGTGCTCAGGACTCAACTCCCCTCTCTCTGTGCTCATAATTCTGAGTCTATCACCTGTCATACCTATTCAGCTTTTCATCCAGTCTCTGGAGCCCAAGTGCCCCACTAACCTGTCCTTTAACTTTCTGGTTTAATCCATTGCTCAATATTTCAGTCAATATCATTTCCTTGCAATCCAGAATAGTTACATATACTTTCAGACTTGGTTAATAGTTTGAATAGTTTTGCTAAACTTTTTCTTCTTCTTTTTTTGATTCTTTGTTATAAGGCATCGGGGTAAGAGTAGGAGAAACAGGCAAATATTTCTATAACTGGAAATGAAGGTGATGTAAAAAAAAAAGATATCTATTTTTAAAAAAAAGTCAAATCCAAACAAAGGAGTTAAGAAAATTCAGTTCTGACACAGTTTAACTCACCTCAACACAAAGGGTCCCTGTAGTCATTCTCATTGTCCCAAACAACGAAAAGCATTTACAATATTAATCAAATAATTACACACTATAATATGTTACCTACAATTTTTTTAAGCTACATAGACCTATATCCCACCCTTTGGAAATTTTCATTCTCTCAAATTGCTTTTTCCCCCTGTCCTTACAATTTTGTGGGTCAGCAGAATCCACAGTCAGTGAGCAATCAGCCAATGGAGATGCTGATATAAGATTCATGAGCTGCAACCTATTACACAAAGCAAGAGCCATTATCACACATGAATATAAAGCAGTTTAACTTAAGTGGTTCTTCTTTTATGCATGAATAATAAATAAAAGCAAATTAATCTATGAAATAATGTGTCACAAAATCAGAAGTCTGAGCTATCATTAAGAGTTCAGTAATTATTGTAACAAATTGTTTGGCACTACAAGGATATCACTGATACATTTGAAAAGATTTTTTTTTAATGATGTGGCACAGGGGTACACAGAATGAAGAACTTTTCAGAATTTATAAAAGTTTCTTGCTAAAAATCTTTGACATGAAGATTCCGAGGTAGACTTTTGCCCTACAGGAGGCCTTGGGCCAATGGCTACTATAATTAACTTAAGGATAAACTTTATGTTCATTAGGAAAAGTCTTGCAAACCATCACTATACTTTGCCGATATGACACAGAGCAAGTATCATCAGCAATGTCATTTTTCTTTACTGAAGAATTTTCAAACGCTGACTAGCTTTGGACAGGAAAAATGAAAAAAAAAAGACAGTCAAAAAAAGTTTAATTGTTTTTATGACAGATTTAAATATGTGTTCTAGATTCAAGACTTTTCTAGGAACCATAAACCCACTAGGGAGTCCCTATGCATCTATATTTGGTGTGATTTTATGAGAGAAAATGAGCCCAGAATGAGGTTTATGCAATGGAAAAAGACTACCACTTCCTATTGCTCTCTGTAGTGAATAGTGTTCTATGATACAGGCTCAGGGAGTAACATTCTTTCAGACTTCTAATTGACTGAAGCAGTTTGATCTTAATACAAGCCCCTGGTATAGCTGATGAAGATTCAGGATTTAACAATTTAATTGAACAAACATTGAGTAGCTACTGTTTACAAAGCAACTGGGTTCTGTGCCAGGGGAAATATAAAATGTTTAAACTTCATCCCTACCTTCAGTGACATTCCAATCCCCGGAAGAGAGGAATCTGTCACAAATACTTTCTCAAAAACTCCAGTGCTTCTGTGATCCAATGATGCTTATCACAACACATCCTCTGCAACTCTTGGCCTTGATTTTGCATAAGTTCTCTTCAAGAGGGTCTACCCAACATGCCAGAGGCCTTCCTTTCTTTCTCCTGATATCATGAGAGTAAAAGTGGATCACTCTGTTAATCTATCATCCTTTGCCCTTGCCACAGGACTAAAGGATCTCTCTTCTAGTGGTACATTTCCCAAATGACACCTTTTGCTCCTAATCTTCAGAGTTCTTCATCACTTCTATATTGCAACCTATTCACACCTACTGTTGATTTTCATCTTTAAATTCTTAAGAGATCATTGTCTCTAAGTTATATTATATGTAGCAGCACAGATAAGATGATATTTAAAAGATTTTTTTTACAGGTTTGGGGAGCTTTGCAATTTCTCAAAAGCAATCCAGATCACTTACTTCCTGTTCAACTCTGGACCCAACTCATTACCTATCTGTCCATCCCAAATATACCTAAAGATGGACAAGCATTATAGACTATATTCAAATATGTATTGTAATTTGGACACCATATATTCTTCATCCACTTGGTCTTTCCTGTATATATAGTAAGACTATACGCTTTTGAGTGATTACAAATCCCTTCTAGGAAGTTTTGCAATGTTTTAGAGTTTTATGTTATCAGCATAAGGTCACCTATAAATAGGAAAATCTAAAAGATCTTACCATCTATAAGGAAATTCTCTTTGGTTTGAATGCTGTGCAGGATCACCTCCATCATAGTGTTGAATACCTCTGATAAGCAAATATTTTCCTGGTTTGTGCCTTACTTGATGTTTTTTACCTGAAGTTCATTTAATAGGGTTATTTCTGTTGTTATATCTCTCAAGGAATCTTGAATAATATGTATATATAACATGGATATATTAACAATTATAATTCATAAAAATAATTATTAATTAAATAATAATTCTAATAAAAATAGTACGTCCATATAATGGTATAGATAATACATAATAAAGTGAATGCCCTTGTTATAAAGGATCCTTACAAAATGGTATATTCCTCTACCAGATCAAAATGCTTTTTTTTTCTGCATCAGATACTACTTGTCTGACCCTGGGCAAGTAAGGTAACCTTTGTCAGCCACAGTCTCCTCAAATGCAAAATAGGAAAATAAATAATATCTCAAATGAGATAACACATGTAAACTGTTTTGCAAACCTTTAAGAGATATCCAAATATTAACTATTATGAAACATACAGTTTGCACCAATGGATTTTACGAATGTTTTCTGTTTTCTATTTGTTGTCCTTCCATTTCAATCTTTAAATGCCCTTGGAATGACTTTCCCCAGTTGGATACTTTGCTGACCTTTCTTAGAACTAGTTTTACCCTCCACTGCCTCTTTCTACTTTATGAGACAGTTCTGCTCATAATTGTCCATCATCCATCCTCGTAAGGTTTTACAGACAACTTTATATTCCAGTCCAGTGTTGCTTTTGCAGCCACCTCTTTCTATTCAGCAAGTGAGTCAGATGTTTGTTTTCCAAGGTGCTCCCTGGGATCCTTTGGTCTCCTACTGGTAATCAATTTATATTGGTTAAATTTCTGGATAAAATTGTTACAGTTGTTGTTATTTCTGTTGTTTATTTTCAATTTTTTTATTGTCAGTTACTTGCATAAGTTGAGAATTAAGTTGTTTCAATCGTAGGATGTATCTTTTTCTCATTGTTATTCTTTCTTCCCATTTTTTACTAAATTTGTTCTTAGCTCTGAGGAACTAACGGTCTGTACACAGACCACCAACGTCAGGGAACACTCTCAAGCTAATAGAGTCCTTTACTTTCTACTACAATACAATTTATTTCATTTTTATGATGTTATTTGGTGCTTATCATGTCCAGAGCCTACCCATTCTTTTTTCAAAGAAAATATGTTTATTACATTTACAAGTTTTTAATTTTTCTCATGTCTTCTTCCAGAACTATGCTTTCCCATATGTTTTATATCCTTCTCACCTTTTCATTGAAGTCCTCAAATATCAGAGGATACATTGATTTAATTTGTAGGTTCCAATCAGATTTTTCATAGAATTTGTCTACCTCTTCACATACACAAATAATTAAATACATGAAATTATAATCTCCAGGCAAAGAATTAAAGACATGGTCTTGATGGTTTCCTATATCCACGCGTCCTCCCGATCCCTATCTTCCAAGCCCCAGAAACATCTGATTTAGGGTCTGACTCAGAAGTTAAAACTAAGTAAGTCACAGCCTGTTTTGGACACATTTTGCTTATCTATAAAATGAAGAATAAAAAAAACCTCTAATATTATTTCAAACTCCAAACCTATGTATGGACTGATAGTCCATAAAAGAGTTAGTCCTAAGTGTGAACAAAAAAATTGACTCTTAGAAAAACTCAGTGCCTTTGATGGAATTATTCCTAAATTACATCAAATAACTGGTCATTTCTCTCAAAACAATTAGCTATGTAACCAGTGGAAGGCCATTCTATTTGGTCAAAATGGTAGAACTGGATATTGTGAGTAGAAGCAGTATTAGAAAACTCTAATAAAAGAGGGAGTCATTAAGAGTTTGACTACATCTTCTGCCCCTTAAAATCAGCTTCCAAAAGCTTTGATGTAGGGAGAGGGGGGGTCTTATAAAATAAGGGACTTACCGTAGAAGATAGAGATTATTTCCTTTCCTTACACTGTGTATGAGAGAATTAATGATGCAGGGAAGATTCATAATCAGAGCTAAGGTCAGGTTAGGTTAAAATTGTTTTCAATAATTTTGGACTAAGATCCTTTCTTAAAGGTCTAAGTTGCAGAACATTAGTAATACCAACTAATTTCATGGTCCATGATTGAACATAAGGCTTTAATTCAATTGTGGATTTTTCCCCAGATATTTTAAATAGCAAACACAGTGTGAATTCTTAATATTCAGCCAGAGACTGGCATTGTTATTTATAATATAGGCAAGAAGGCTTTGCAAGCACCTAGTCATTAGTTCTTTTTTTTTTAATCTGTCACACTGGAGGAGAAGACTTAATCCATATGATATAGAAGGGAAAAAAAGGATTACTGTGAATTGGATCTCAGAAAGCCAAGACTTCTAAGAAGAAATATCCATACATGCTACAAAATCATCATCTCAGAAATATCATAGGTGCATGTACTGTGTTCATTGGAACAAGAAAGCTATAGAGTCAGGTTGTTGGGATTAGTCACTTTTTACTACTCTCTCACCAAGTCTTATTAATTCTACCTCGAAAATATCTCTGGGGAACTCACCCCTTCCTCTTCTCCACTGCTGCCTCCCTTGTTAAAGTCCTTATTACAATATATCTGGGCTATTTAATTTGCTTCTCAACTACTCTTCATGCTTTAAGTCTTTTCTTTCTCCAACTCATTTTGTTGTTAAGTCATTTTTCAGTCATCTCTGACTCTCCATGGACCCATTTTGGGGTTTTCTTGGCAAAGATACTAGAATGGTGGGCCATTTCCTTCTCCAGCACATTTTATAGATGAGGAACTGAAGCAAACAAGGTTATGTGACTTGTCCAGGGTTATACAACTAGTAAGTCAGATTTGAACTCAGAAAGATGAGTCTTCCTCTGTCAGGCACAGAACTCTGTCCACTGCACTATCTGGCTGCCCCAACTCATCACTACCCTGGAGCAAAACTCCACAATGTCTCCCCAATACCTGCCAAATTAATTTTAAATTTTACATTTGTCATTCAAAGTCAAACAATATTACTCCATGTTAGAATTCTAGTATTATCACCTACTATTTTCCCTCATATTCCCCACTTTCCATCATCTCCTGAATACCTTGCTATTTCTAGGACTTTGTTCATGCCTGGAAGTCTTCCCTTTCCATTGATTGAATCCATCATTCAAGGCCCTACTCAAATGCCATTTCTTCTACAAGTCCTTCCAAAATATCTCCACCAATAATAGCATTTATGTATCACTTTAAGATTTTCAAAGTGCTTTACAGGTTATCTCATTTATTTTACAGAATTCTTTTTTCCCTCCTCTCAACATTTCTTTCATGTGTTCTTCCAAAATTCCCCTAACCAGAATTGTTACTATTAGAATTATTAGAAATCATAATAATAAGCATTTATATAGTGCTTTGAGATTGGTATTTATATTTTATGACACTTGAAGGAATTGAACTCTTTCCTCTTAACTTTCATAGTATTTTGTTCCTTTTACATACTTATATTGTACACATTTGTGTACTATATTTTAAACTGCTTGAAGACCAGGATGACCCTTAAATCCTACTTTCATCAATCTTTATATCCTACTCAGCACTCATTAAAATCTTGAATAGATAATGTCTATTACCTGGGTATTTAGACATGATTATGAACAAAGACTGATCTAAAACCAGTTACCAATAGCTCCTGGTAACAAGAACATGGTAGAATGGAAAAGTCACTGACTTTAAAATTGGAGGATCTAGATTCAGATTTGAGCTCTGATGTTTACTGCCTATGTGACCTTTGACAAGTCATGTTGGCTTCTGTTCCCTCATTTGTAAAATAAGTAGATTGAGGGTGACCTCTAAGATTCATTCCTAGATGACCTCTAAGATTCCTTCCAGTTCTAATTCTGCTATCCCATGAACCAATGAGTTGCTTCCCACATCTTAGAGTTAAAGACAAACTAGCAGCTCCTTCCCCATTAACCACTACCCTTAGGGACCCTGTTTTCCTGTAGACATGAAGATAAGGAATTCCTCTTGGATTAATATGTGAAACCCTGGCTCAGAGGGACATACACACACACACACACACACACACACACACACACACACACACTCACCCAGGAAAACCAAATGAGACTTGGCAGTGGGAGGGGGTTTATGGCAGGAAGAAACTTGAACATGGCAGAGTTCTGTGTGATATGGCTTTGTCACCATAAACACATGCAGAGACCTCACTCTACAAACATAAGAAGAGTTCCACAGTCTCTATCTATTGATAGCTGCTAAAAATTTAAACAGCTTACAATTATCTTGCTGCATGGTAGGTGCTTAATCAATGTTTATGGACCTGAATTGAATTATGATGGGTTATTTGATTTCTTTGTTCAATCATTTAAACAACTATCTAGTAACCAGTTTCAGACTGTCTATTGTTCTCCAAAAAAAGTAGAAAAGATAACTAAAATAATATATAAGATAATAAGGAAAATGTGGAGCTTGTAATTATTTTGAAAGAGAATGAAAAGCCAATTTTCAAAATTCCATTTCAAAAAATGTTCAGAGAAATTGACAAACTTACCCAATACCTTTAACCTCCCTTTCAAGCCCTTTAATCAGTGTCTACTGATTAAAGTAGACACATTTTCTAATAGGCTCTAAAGTTTTTGCTACATGACTTTGAATCTAACTACATGACACTAACCAAAAATCCAGATAAAAACTTTTTTAAAATCTAGTCATTACCCAAATCTTCCAAATGTATATTTATAACTATTTGTAATAATTTTTAATTCATGACATTATGGAGACAATCTATATGACTGATAGGAGCTCTAACTTCTAATTGAGATGTTGTCATAATGATAACGTTGTAATTTGCCTTCAAAAAACCAGGGGTAAGTATTAAACTAATTTTAACTATAGACTTTTGACCATTTGAACATAGGTTCTAGTTTTCATATCACAAAAAGTGCTCTCATTTTCTTTTCTATTCAAGAAGACAGACTAACAAAAAAGAAGCTTTAATTCCACCTTCAAGGAAGGTGATGGGTTAGTGTATCAGCAATGCCATATTCACAATGCCTATAGAGATTACAAATATGCTGATATAATTATCCATTAGAAAATACGTCATGTTTGCCATATGAGGAAATAAACTAGAAAATTTATTAAGATACCAAAAGACTGAGTCCCAAAACCAGAAAGTGAAAGCCATCAGAGTAGTTATGACATTGGCACAGGTAGATAAAGTAGAAAGCACCCACATTTTCAAGCCTTTAAAACAGAACAGGCTACCTCAGGCAAAGGTCCTCCTCTCCCCACTCACAGCAACCACCCAGCGTCCTGGAAGAGCGCTCCCAGCAGCTCCGGCCCCTGGTAGTCCTCAGCAGGAGTCCTTAGCAGAAAGTCCTTAGCAGTTCTAACTCAAAAAGGGCTTCGCGCTGCCACTGCCTCTGCTGCTGCCGCCGTCACCACCACCGCCAGCCACTGAAGGAACGCTAGCTTGGCTTCCGCTTCCTCTTGCTCCGCCCCTTCCTGCTACGTCAGCAAGTCCAACGGGGCATGGAAGATCTTTAAATCCCATAACCCTTACAGTTAGTTGATTTTCAGAGATAATTCCTTATGTACCTATTTGATCAGCATTGACAATCATTTATTCCTAGCTACTAATCAACCAGCAATTTAAGAAAACACTTTTCAATGCTTCATTGATGTAAACTCTCCTTCAACTAATAAAGACAGCAATTCCCCTATGACTTAGTAGATTATTTTAAAAGTCCATTTGACCAGAAACAAAATCACCCTGAGGCTACCCTGGACACTAGTAGCTAGCTTGACTATTCCTCAGATATCCATATTTATTTAGTATATTTTAGGCAGATAGTTGGCTCAATGGATAGAGCATTAAACTTGAAATTGGGAAAACTTGAGTTCAAATACAACCTCAGACACTTACTATTTGTGTGACCCTAGACAAGCTATTTAACTTGAAGAGGTTAAGAAGTGGCAAGAATACACAAAAGAACTATACAAGAAAGATCTTATAACCATGATGGTGTGATTACTGATTTAGAGCCAGACATCCTGGAGTAATCAAGTGGACTTTAGGAAGCACTGCTAACAATAAGGCTAGTGGAGGTGATAGAATTCTAGCTGAGCTATTTAGAATCCTTAAAGATGATGCTGTAAAAACACTGCACTCAATATGCCAGCAAATTTGAAAAACTCAACAGTGGTCACTGGATTGAAAAAGATTAGTTTATGTCTCAATCCTAAAGGAGGACAATACCAAATAATGTTCAAATTACTGAACAATTGTATTTATTTTACACCCATCAATGTTATACTTAAGATTTTGTAAGCTAGGCTTTAGCAATTTGGGAACTGAAAATTAACCAAAGAGCATGATGGTTTTCACAGTCAGAGGAATTAGAGACCAAATTGCCAATATTCATTGGATTATGGAGAAAACAAGGAAATTTCAAAAAAAACATCTACTTCTGCTTCACTGACTATACAAAAGCCTTTGACTATATGGATCACGACAAAATGTGGCAAGTCTTCAAAGAGATGGGAGTACCAGATCATCTCACTTGTCTCCTGAGGAACCTGTATGCAAATCAAGAAGCAATAATTAGAACTGAACATGGAACAACTGATTGGTTTAAGATTAGAAAAGGAGTACAACAAGGCTGTATGTTGTCACCTTATTTATAATATTTATTATTCCTAGCACAACAAGAGAAATGCCAGGCTGGATGAATCAAAAGCCAGAATTAAGACTGCTGGGAGAAATATCAGCAGTCTCACATATGCAGACAATAGCACTTTGATGGCAGAAAGTGAAAAGGAATTAAGAAGTCTCTTGAGAAGGGTGAAAGAGGAGAGTGTAAAAGCTGGCTTGAAGTTTAACATTAAAAAAAAAGATCTCATCACTTTCTGGCAAATAGAGAAAAGAAATGGAAGCAATGTCCAATTTTATATTCTTGGACTCAAAGATCATTGCAGATGGCAACTGCAGTTATGAAAATTAAAAGATGTTTTCTCCTTGGCAGGAAAGCTTTGGCAAATCTAGACAGCATAGAAAATAGAGACACCACCTTGTCAACAAAGGTCCACATAGTCAAAGCTATTTACGTTATTCACTGGGAGGTAAAAAACTAAAGTTGAAGCTTAAATATTTGGCCATACAATGAGAATATGGGACTCATTGGAAAAGACTCTGATGTTGGGAAAGAGTGAAGGCAAAAGGAAAAGGGGACAGCAGAGGATGAGATGGATATATAGTGTCCTGGAAATAATGAATACGAACTTGAATACACCTTGAGAGATAGTGGAGAATAAATGGGGTCACAAAGACATAACAGAATGACTGAACAAAATCCAGTTTCCTTATTTATAAAATGTGAATAATAATAATAATAGCACCTACCTCACAGATTTGTTGTGATAATAAAATTAGATATTTGTAAAGCACTTTGCATCTCTTAAAGCACTATATAAATACTACCTATCATTGTCTATCTACTGGTCCTTGCTTTTGGACATAACTATTTTTTTAAAAATCCTTAAAATAGAGAAAAGATCATTTCTTCCACATCCTACTTCCTGGAAAAGCTATACCTAAATTATTCCACAGAGGGTAAGAATGGGGAGCTGTTCTCTATTGTTTTTAAAGATCTCCAGGGATAGCAATTCCCTAACTCCCTCAGGTAGCCTATCAAGTGTTAAGCCACCCTTGGCAATCAAAAGATTCAATTCGGTAAACAATTATTAAGTCCCTGCTATAGATCTCAGTTCCTTCATCTGAAAATAAAGGAGCTAAATTAGATCTTAAGAATTTAAATTTTCATGGTGCTTTATGACTTACAAAGCACTTTCCTCACAATAATTTTGTGAGGCAAGTATTATTATTATTATTGGAACAGCTAGGTGACACAGTGGATAGAACACTGGGCCTAGAATCAGAAGACCTGGGTTATATATAACCTCAGACACTTACTAACTGTGTGACTCTGGGCAAGTCATTTAGCCCTGTTTACTTCAATTTCCTCATCTGAAAAAAATAAGCTGGAGAAAGAAAAGGTGAACTACTTCAGAATTTGCCAAGAAAACTCCAGATGGGATAACAGAGTTGGACACAACTGAACAAAAAAATATTTTGTTCCCATTTTGTAGATAAGGAAATTGAGATTCAGAAAGATAATGGGACTTACCCAAAGTCACAAAAGTAGTAAGGACTTCAAACTTGGGTCTCCCAAATCCAGTACTTTCCAATAGACAATACTGCTCTTAAAGGCTCTTTGAACTATACCCTATATGTAAAGGCACTGTGCTAAGCATTGGGCATATACAGGAGAAATAAACATAATTCTTGCCTTCATAGATGTAGGATGAATGATGGATGAGCTCAAATAATTAATACCACTTAGAATATATGTAAGGGCCCGGTAGAGGTGAAAGAGAAGAAGAAGATTTAAGGAAGAATAATTAACTTCTGAAGGCAAGGGGATATCAAAGAAGTCTTTATAAAAGGAGTAAGAGTTGAACTAGACCTTATTAGAAAAGAAGGATTTTAACTGTCAGTAATATGGGATAAGCCCATTCCAGGTTCAAAAGATGAAGTGGGCAAGTCCTTAGGGTCTGGAAATGGTAAGACTATAAAACAGTAAATAGTGTAATTTAGCAAAGACCCAAGGAAGGTGAAGGACAGTGGCATGAAATAAGACTAGGAAGGTAGATTGGAGTCAGATGTTGAAGGGTATAGCTACTATTCTAATGGCCCAAGTGCCCTCAGCCCCTGAAACTTCTCCCCTCTGATTATCTGGTTTCTTCTGGAACCTCTGTTTTAAAGATGAGGTCCAGGCCATGGATATCTTTATTCCTCTCTAGGACATACTCCTGACTTTCCATAAGACTTTCTTTTTCATGTCCCCACCTCCCTTCTTTGTGTGTTATCTCACCTTATTAGAATGACAACTCCTTGAAAACAGGAACTGTTGTTTTCTCTGTTTCTACTTGTATTCCCAGTCTTTAGAGCAGTGCCTGGCACATGGTAATCACACAAAAAATGCTTGTTGACTTGGTAACTAATAGGTATGTATTTTATTTAGCAAGCAATGCAAAGCCACTGACAGTTTTTGAGCCAGCGAATTAACATGAGTAGACTCATGGTTTAATGAAACTCCTTTGACAGCAACATGAAATATAGATTGGAAAAGGAAGAGCTTAGAGGCAGGGAAACCAGTTATGATTGTTATAATTATCTATGAGAAAGATTAAAAAGGCCTTAAATGAAGGTGAGAGCAATGGGATTGAAGAAGAGAGGCCATGATTCAATTCAATAAGCATGCATAAAGTACCTACTAAAATAATACCTAATATTTATATAGCACTTTAAGATTTGTAAAAAATATATATATGTATATACATATGGGTGTGTGTGTATGTGTACAATGTCTTTTGATCCCCACAAGAAACTTATGAGATAGTTACTATTATTATTCCTGCTTCACAGATGAGTAAACTGAGGCTAAGTAAATTGTCCAGGTTCACATATATAGTAAGCATGTGAGATGGAATCTGAACCCAGATCTTCCTGATCCCTAAACCAGAACTTTATGATTCTCACTCTGCTTCTCATGAGGCCTAGAGCAAGTGTAGGTAGATGGGCAAGATGGCCTCTCAGATTATATGTATACCATAGTCTAAGGCAGGTGTTCTTAACCTTTTGTGTGCCGAATAGCAGTCTGGTGGTACCTATGGACCTTTTAAAAAAATAGTGTCTTTAGATGTGTGAAATAAATACATAGAATTACAAATAAAACTAATTATATTGAAATATTGTTGCCAAAATATTTTTTAAATTATTATACCCCAGAATAAAGATATTAGAACTACCTATTCTGAAGGGAGAGCTCCCTGCTTTTCTAGTAGTCTATCCACTAAACCCTGTCTCTACTATTTCTGGTACTTTTTTAATTGCCTAGAACAGAATGAAGAATGAAAAAGTAACACCCGTTACTTTACATCATACTGAGGGAAAGGGGTGGGGTGGAAGGGAGTGCTAAGGAGTAGATAAGGTACAGAAAATTCCAAAAAGATGAGTTCTAAGAGAAATCCATCACATTTTGTGATTAGGATATGTGTGTGTGTGTGTTTTCTTACTGCAATTCAAGGTTCTTTCCTCAAATTCTGTCCAGTGAGGAAAGAAACTATCCTCATTGAAATAGCTCATACGCATACCTTATCTTTTCTAATTAAATGTTGCAACATATTGCACTTAGGTCTTCATGGTACTATATTATTTCTGATTTCATTACTGTTCTCTGAATCTTTTTAAATTTAGAATCATAGAAAGCTAGAGCTAAAGAGAATCTCAAAAATTCTTTCAATTTCTTTGATTTATTAACAAGCAAACTGAGGCCTGTAGGGGTGAAATTACTTACCCAAAGTCACATAGTTCATGACTGGCAGAATCAGCATCTCCTGACTCCCTAATCAGAGCTCTTTCCCCTAAATTCCTCTTAAAACTGGACCAAATTGGAGAGATTGTCAATTTTTGTGTGTCTGGAAGGGCTTAGAAAAATTAAGAGCAGCCTATAAATTCCCATGATTCCCAGAACTCTTGAAATCCCCAGTACTATTTGTAAAATTCTTCATGGCAGTGACATCCATCAATGACTGGCATGTCCTTAGGAACTGGATGAAAAGTATTCAACTCTGTTGGGGAAATCATTATTTCCTAGCAATAGTTACTTGTCTTAGAAATTTATAAGAAACAAGCCCCTGCTCCAGACAAACCCTGCACAGAAAAGGCACTGTCTTTCATTGCCCAAGGTCCCACATTATGATCTCTAGATATGTAAGGAGACCTCACATGTTCCAGAGGGGCTAAGGTAACTCTGGATCTCATCATAGTGAATACTTAAAAAATAAACACAGGTCCAATACTAGAAAAGTAGGGCAGAGAAAAAAAAGAATAATTATGAGGTCCTGCATTTATAGTTTTTATATCCTTAATGCCTTAAAATATTCCATAGCTTTGATTTGAATTATTCTCACATCATTCATACAAAAGACCCAAAGTTAAACTAAGTAATTTAGATTTTCTGACTATTGCAGCTATCACTGAGTAATAAACTAATCACCATCTATGAATAAGATACCTTTATTAAAATACTAGGCAAATAGGTGGCCTAGTGGACAGAGTGCTGGACTTGGTGTCAGGAAGACCTGGGATCAAATCCTGCCTTAGACATTTATTAACTGCATAACTCTGGGCAAGTCAATTTAATTTCTTGGCCTCAGTTTCTTCATCCATAAAATAGGAATAATAACACCTACTTGATAGGGTTGTTGTGAAAATCAAATGAGATAGCATATGTAAAGCATTTTTCAAACATTAAAGTTCTACATGAATGCTAATTATTATAATTATTATTTATTATTAAAGTCACAGTTTCATTTAAAATCTCAACAATTGGGCAGCTAGGTGGCACAGTGAATAAAGTGCCAGCCCCAGAGTCAGAAGGACCCAAGTTCGGTTCCGGCCTCAGACACTGAACACCCACACAAAAAAAACAAGCCGTGTAACCTTGGGCAAGTTACTTAACCCCAATTGCCCTCCAAAAGGCCAAAAAAAAATCTCAACAATTATTTATAGGTCATCCTGAGAAAGACTGATGTAGTGGAAAATGGATAAATGGCATCACTGGGATACTTCAATTACTGTATTGCCTGGGCCCCATATAGAACTTGCCCTGGGGAGGTCTGAGTTGGGACTAGGGCCATTTATCCACAATAATCAATAAATCATTCGGAGACCCTCTCTGGAAATGTGGTTGAAACCTGCCAGTGGTAATTCATCATTAAGGAACTAATTTCTTCTCCTCTTAATAAAGTCACTGAAGAAAAGAAATTCTGGATTTGACATTAAAAGACTTGTGATCTGCCATTTACTAATTTATATGACCTTGAGGAAATGACTTCACCTCTCCTCATCTGTAAAATGGGGATGAGAATATTTCCACTTACTACATCCCAGACAATCAAATGAAACAATAAATATGTCAGTAAATTACTCTGGATTTTTCCTAGGTTCTTCAGAACCCTAAGAGCTGTATCATAATGCAAGCTATTATTGTTTTTCCTCTGCTTCACACCTCCATGAGAACACAGAAATGTATCCATTACAGGTGTTCTTTTTTCTACATGGATTCCTTACAAGGTGTTATTTTGAATGAGTTTGACAAGGTAAAATCCTAGACACCCCTCAGCTGAATCAACAACAGAACACACGACAGTTTCTTTAATACACAAATATAGATACACAACTTCTCTGTCTCTCCATGGTTTTGCTTTTGCAAAGTGTTACAAGGCTCTTCTCAGATTCATTTGGCATGACTTTAGAAAGTGAATTAAACATTCTGGTCTAGAAAAGTACCACCTATCCTGACCACCACCTCCCCCCTCCCTTACCTCTTCTCCACTGAAAAGGTTCAGTTCAGAAGTAGGTGAAGACTCATAACAAGTGCATAGGTGATAACTCTGTAAATCAGAAGTGGACTCGAGTGTGTTTTCAGATCAAAGCAGGACTGTTCTTCAGGAACTGAAAAACTCCACACTTCAGCCTCTGATTTCCATGAGTCATTAAGAGTTATTGTGCAATAAAATTGAATTAAATTCTTAGTTCATTGGCATGTCAGCACATCAAGCAGATATATACACTGTAAGGAGATCAGGAAGCTGTGGGGACTGGAAGGGGAGAGATTACAATGCTTCTGTTCCTATGAGGAGGTTGTCTTTTGCATCCAGGGCCTCTCCAGAGGCAAGCAATTGATGGCATTTCTACATGGGTTATTCAGGAGTGTTGAGAAACTAGGCAATGTGGAACATGGAAAGAGCATGGGAATTAGAGTCAGAGAACAAACCTCTTTGAATTAAAGACATTTCAATAGACTCCAAAAAAAATCTGTTCTTTCTCCAATTTCCCCATAGCGGTAGCCCAGCCATGGCAGACTACAGCAGAATTGCTGCCTTTCTTCTTCTAAGCAGTCAACCTTGCTGTTCTTCCCCTAAGGTCCTGTTTAGGTTTGGGGGCTTTTGTATCATACTGTTGACTCATAATGATCTTGTAGACCACTGAAAACCCTGAGTCATTTCCAAACCAATCATTCCATCATTTACTTGTGCAGCTGAATGAAACTGTAGGACTTTAGTTGTATCCCTATAAATCTCGTCTAACTAGATCCAGCCCACTGACATCTTCTTAAATCCTGACTGTTGGTATTTGTTGTTGAATTGTTGGTGTTTTTGTATAGATAGCTACTTATTCTTTTCTGTGTTGCCTGTTTTGCTACTTAGCATTTTAAATGGTGAATTCATGCAAAATTGAGGCTCTATCGACTTAACTCTCGTGAGGCAGATCCTAGAGCCAGCCCTTTTGCAGGTGAGTGCTTAATAAGCAATATTTTATAGTGTTACAAAAACTGACCTAATTCTGCTCTGATTACTTGTGTCATTATCCTTTGGGTAGTTGGTGCTAATTAGCTGAAGAGAAGTGGAACGCATGCCATATTTAATCTCACAAAAATAATGCAGAAAACTTTTTTTCATGTCATGGATCAGAGTTGATTTCTTATCTAGTAGCAAGAGCAAAGACTAGGTCATTTTTAAACTCCTTCCTAGGTCGCTATTCTTTTTTGTTTATTTGTTTTATTTCTTTTGAAAAAAATTCATTCAACATGATCAGACTTCTGTCTCAAATTCTGCACTGATTTAATTTAATTCAACATGTTTAAAGTAACAGAGTTTAAAATTATTCAAGGCACTTACTAAGTACTGGAATTAACAAAGTTTTTTTTTTTTTTAAATGACACAGTCCCTGACCTCAAGAAGGTTTACAAAAAGGAGGATAAGATGTATACACATGCTCATAAATGATGCTGGTAGAATATGATCTTCTTTCCAGGCATATTTCACATTATCTCCCTCACCCACTTTGTTCCATACAAACTGACCTACTTGCAGCTTCCTTTAAATGACAACCCATCTCCTCCTTCTGTTCCTTTGCAAATGTTCTTCCCCCATACCTGGAATGCTTTCCCTCTTTACTTCCTTCTCTTGGAATACTTAGCTCCTGTCAAAGCTCATTTTAGGAACTACAATTTTAAGTGCCTTTGAAGCCATAGATTACTGGAGCTGCCAGGAATCACATAAGTAAAATATATGAATGTAAATATAGCATGTGTCCCTGCATATACACAGATACACACAAAGCAAATATGCAAAGTGAATGAAAAGAAATTTCAGTGGTAAGGGAGGTGCTAACAATTGTGGGGAACAGAACCTTTTCAGGCCGTTGATGATACAGGGCCACTGATGGCTGCTCCTCACTGGTTTCCAGATGCAGCTCCATTGGAGGTATCTCTCCTGGCCACATGGTCTCTGCCGGATAGTGATCCACCAAACCCTGCTCAGCTGCTTATTGTTCTACCAAATGTTGTCATGCTGGTTACATAGGCTTTCCCATACATGCAAAATACTAGGCATGACCTAGGAAGCTTTTTTCTACTGCCAGCTTCTGGCTTCTGCCACCTCTTTCTCATGAGAAGAGCTGGTCTGCAATGTTCTTTTCAGTTCAAAAATTAAAGGTTTTCCAATAGCTCTTTGAGTAATATAGCTTTTCTTGGCCATAAGAATAGCATCAATCCTAAAATATCTTTCTCGGCCTTTTTTTTTAATCCCTTACACACTCACCTGTTTATTCTCTTAAGAGTCCTGCCTCTCATCTCTAGCAAAAGATTCTGAACCCAGGTGGCAGCTCTTTAGAGCAAGACGAGATCTCCCAGATATCTTGTGGCAGTTTGTGCCCTCTTTTCTTTGAACCCAAATTTTTGGTCCCAGAGCTTGGATCTCAGTCACATACTTCTTATCTTCTGGTAGATGTTTCTTAATGTTCCCTGATTTAAATCACTGAAGTCTAGAGTATTACTATCACCACCACCACCCTGTGATCATCCATGATGTAAGGGCTATTTGTCCAATAACTGAAGAACTCCAGGATTTGGGATTCCCCAGTTTTCTCAACTCCTAAGCACTTTCACTTTCCCACGTACATGGGTAGACAGAGAAAAAGGCCTGTGCCAGAGAAAAGGTTCAGTCAAGGTAGAAAAAAGGTATTTGTCTCTCCTTCCAATCTAGTCAGATTCCAGGCCTTTCTTATGTAGATTTACCTGCAAAGTTTGAAAGGGGTTTGAGTTCATAGATCTGCTTAGCTGTACATATATATGTTGTCTCCCTCCAATAGGGTGTAAGCCTCTGGAGGGCAAGAATCATTTTCATTTTTGTTTTTTAATTCCCCAGAATCCTACACAGCATATGGCACATTGTAGGCAGTTTTTAATAAATGCTTGCTATATCGAGTTAAGTGGCATAAGAACAAACAAGGTACCCAAACAAAGTGTTCTAGGAAACCTTGAGGAGGAAGAAAGCCAACCATCCACCTGACTTCATGTAAGCAACTATTAAAAGAAACTTTCACAGAAGCTTTGTGGTTTCGTTAGCTGATTAATATAAAATTCAATTAAAAGTAAATGAATGCCTCTCAATTATGAAGTCCTTCTGCATGTGAATAATCACCTTTTCCTTAATAAATACTATCAGGAGGTTGTTTTGTTTCTTTTTTTTAATCACCTTAAGTTAGATAATGTCTACCAAGCGAAGGAAAGCAATTTGGATCTAATAAAATGAGACCGTTTCAGGTACATGGGTTCAAACTCAAGTTAAACACTAAAAAAAAAAAAGCAAGCAAGGCGGCCACGAAATAAAGAGCATGGTTATGAACTGTGGGTGGTTAGATAATCAGAATTGCAGAATGCTTCCAAGCTGTTCTTTTCCCTTCCTAGACTTCCCAGCAAGCCTTTTCAGCTTTGCTACACAGGAACAAGGCAGTAATCAATAGGAATTAACTTGCTCTAACAACTCAGAGTGGCTTTTTTTAAAAGCTTCCCTACTTTTTCACTGTATATTAACATTGAACCATAGTCCCCAACCCCCAAAAATATAACACATTTTAAATAGTTTCCTTTTTATTTTATTTTTTTTTATTTTTATACTGTCATTTTGCAAGGGCTGTCACTGACAGGCCCACCCAGCGTAGGTGTGACGAGTGAGAGCTGCTTCTCTTGCCTTCCGGCTACCCAGATAAGGGAGAGCCCCAGATTGCTTTCAAACATAACTTAGAGTTACTGCCTGAATGTCTTGAATTGTTCTCATATTTCCTTTTATTTTTGGAAAGGGTTTAAACAGGATTTATGGCTGCGTCTGTCTAATGGGCTCCTACAAAATTATGACTTCGGTCCTGCCTACCTATCACCCTTTTAGATGAGTTTTAATGAAGACATAAAATACAAAGATCAAGTCATGGAGGGGGAGTAGAGAAAAAGCATTTGTGAGCACCTGTTATTCTCCCGTCTTGGGGGCGATGGAGACACACCTACAAGATTGCAAATGTTAACCCAGATACTTGTGGGGAGTATCGGTAGCGTGAATGAAATATAGTCAAAAGAGTCACTCAAGTGTATGCTGAATACTTGCAATACTAGAAGCAATGCCAATGATTACTGAGCAGAGGAGCCAGCTCAAGCCCAGATTCTGACCACCCCTTCCAGAGCAAATCTCACAGACCAGCATTTCCCTTGCAAAGCTAAACTCCAAACCAGAAGGAAAAGATCAGCAGAACCAAATCAGGGCATCTGTGTGCTCCAGGCCAGGCTTGAATAGTGGGGTCTCTATGTTTCTCTACCCACCAGGGGTATGAAGCCTTTGTTAAAACACATATGACTTGGGACAGCTAGGTGGCACAGTGAATAGAGCACTGGTCCTGAAGTCAGGAGGACCTGAGTTCAAATCCAGCTTCAGACACTTAACACAAAAACTAGCTGTGTGACCTTGGGCAAGTCACTTAACCCCAACTGCCCTCCAAAAAGCAAAAAAAAAAAAAGCCACACATATGATTTGACTTCACAACAGAAAGGCCTACTTACCAGGAAAAGCAGAATTTTCTGCTTTTTTAAATTTAATTATATATTAATTCTATTATAATATTAATAATTATATATACATATATTAATATATTTAATATATGTGTATTTATAAAAAGTTATGTTAAAAAGTATCCCTTGTTGCTCTGCAGGAGGTTGCCTAATAATATCCCACATTTATATAACACTAAATGGCTTATAAAGTCACTTACATCTTCACCAACTCTAGTTAAAGCCTTCAATATCTCCCATCAGGATGATTACCCTTTAATGCCTTTTAATGAGTTTCCCTGCCTCAAGTGTCTACTTATTCCAATCCAACCTCCCATTCAGCTCCCAAAGAGATTTTCCTAAAGCATTGATCTGATCATATCACCTCCACCACCACTACCATGACTCATTAAACTCCAGTGGTTCCCTATTACCTACAAAATGAAATATTGCTAGAACTTAATATGAAGAACTTATCATTCTTCACACATAACAGTCCATCTCCCTAATCCAGACCTTTACAGTGACTGACCCCCAAACCTGAAATGTTCTCCCTTTTCATCCCTGTCCCCTAGCTCCTTTGGCTTCTTTTAAGACTCTGCCCAAATCCCACCTTTAGTAGAATGCCTTCCTAAAATTAACCTGGGAAGCTAAGGTGTTTGAGAAAGTTTCAATATATATGGTGAAAACCTCTAGTATGAGAGTAATAGTTGAGGTAGAGAGAAAAGCTATGAGTTGTTTAGGAAGTAAGGAGAGTGGGGGGTGAGAAAGTCAAGAGAGAACATCTACCAGAATCTTGATTGGATGATAAATTTGGATTTAATGAACCTTTAAGGAAGAGACATCGATGAGTGGTAATCATAGCAGGAGAGTCTGGAACTTGCAATAAAGAGTAAGGAATATTCTGACTTCATTACCACAATCAGTATGTCAGGAGGTATGAGTAAAAGTACAAACCTTACTGGAAAGGGTGGCCAGGGAAGCTGCCATCAAGAAAGAGTAAGGTCTGAGAGAGAACAAAAAGAAGGAGGGAAAAAGGAAAAGTTTTAAGGTGAAAATGCTTTTTAACTGTGGAGCAGCATAGTGGAAGGGGTGAATAGATCGAGAGTGGGATATTTGGGATTAAGAGTTGAGAGATATGGAAGTAAGGGAGTGGAGAATAGGGACTGAGATTTGTACAATGACAGGAGTTCAGAATCACTGGGATGGAGATAGCATGATATGAGGGGAGTATGCTAACCATTCTGATCTTCAAATAATTGAAGGGTTGTGGTTAGTATCAATCAGCCACCAGTCAATAAACATGTATTAAGTGCCTACTATGTGCTAGGCACTGTGCTAAAAATATAAAGAAAGACAAAAGAAAAACTTTGCTTTCAAGGAGCTTACAGTCTTATGAGGGAGAGAACAGGAAAGTAACTGTGTACAAACAAGATATATGCAGGACTGAATCAAGTGAACAACAATGAACCAAAATGAGGGGTTTTCTGATCTCCTTACCTCTGCATCTTTAGATCCCTAGTTTCCTTGAACCTCAGCTGGAACACAAATTTCTGTTCTATAGGAGGCCTTTCCTGATCATTCCCAACTGCTAGTACTCCCCATTATCTTCTACTTAGCGTATATTTGTATAAATTTATCTTGTGTATACTCATACATGTATATATTATCTCTTCAACAGAATGCTAGTCAATCAGTCAACTAGCATTTGTTAAATGCCTACTATGTGCCAAGCACAGTACTAAGCACTGGATGCAAACTCATTAAGTCAAGGACTAATTCATTTTTGTCTTTTTCTCTCCAGTACCTAATATAGTGCTTAGCACATAGCGGGTGCCTAATAAATGATTATTGACTAAATTAGGTATCTAAAAGTTTTACTATACTTGGTCAGTCTATAATTGAAAGACTACTTTCCATTCTTAGCATCATATTTTATAAGGGACTCCAAACCAGAAAATGTCCATAACCAACTAATTAATAGTTGAAGGAATTGCAGCTTTTTCACTTAACTAAGAAAACAGGAAAGGAAGATGTGATAAGTGTCTTTATAATGTTTTAGGAATGCTGTACAAAAGGGAAATTTGGCTTATCCTATTCATCTCCAGAGGGCAGAGCCAGAATGAAGGAATGGACATTACCAGAAGGCAGATTTCAGTTCACTAAAATGAAGAATGTGCTAGTAATTAGAGCTATGCAGAAATGTGTTGTACTGTTTGGAAAGACTTTTAAGAATTCTGATCAATGAAAAGTCCAAAGAAATTGAAAAGGACTAATGAGGAAGCATGCTACCCCATTTCTGACAAAGAAGCAATGGACCTGTAATGATATACATGGAAAATGCATAGATTTGTTTTACTTGACAATTCTTATTACAATGATTAGGGTTTTTCCCCTTTTTATGGAAGGGATGGAATGCAAGGTCAAGAAGTGTGCTGGGGATAATATTGCCTCCTTCTCCCTGTCCCCCCCAAAAGAAGAAAAGGTCACTGAAGCCTATTTAAGTCCCAGAAAGGAACAAAAAGAGATCCAAAGGGAAAACAGATGAAGCAGGACAGTTTTGAAAGCAACATGTCAAGAGGTTAGACAGACAGACAGATGATAGATAGATAGACAGACATATATACATATATTTTAAATAGTATCTCAATTTGTTCCCCAATTGCACATCAAAACAAATGTTAATATGCTTTCCTTTAAATTTTGATTTCCAAATTCTATCCCTCCCTCCCCTCCCTCCTCCCTGAGATGGTAAAGCAATCTGATATGTTATGTGTGCAATTGTGTAAAACATTTCTATATTAGTCACTTTGTACAAGAAGAGAAGAAAAGAAAGGATGGATGGAAGGAAGGATGGATGGAAGTAAGGAAGGATGGATGGAAGGGAGGAAGGAAGGAAGGAAGGAAGGAAGGAAGGAAGGAAGGAAGGAAGGAAGGAAGGAAGGAAGGAAGAAAGGAAGGAAGGAAGGAAGGAAGGAAGGAAGGAAGGAAGGAAGGAAGGAAGGAAGGAAGGAAGGAAGGAAGGATGCTTCAGTCTTATTCAGACAATACAAGTTCTTTCTCTTGAGCCAAATAGCATGTCTCTTCATGAGTCCTTTGGGACTGTCTTGGAGCATGGTATTGTATTGCTGAGAATAGCTAATTCACAACTGATCATTGTATAATATTGCTGTTACTGTGTACAACATTCTCCTGGTTCTGTTCACTTCACTTGCATCTGTTTATGTAAGTCCAAGTTTTTTTCAAAATCATCCTGCTGACCATTTCTTACAGCACAATAATATTCCACCACAATCATGTACCACAGCTTGCTTATCTGTTCCCCAATTGATGGCCATCCCCTTGATTTCCAGTTCTTAACTACCACAAAAAGAGATGTTATAAATGTTTTTATACAAATAGGTCCTTTTCCATTTTTAAAAAAACTACTTTGGGATACAGACCTAGCAGTGGTATTGATGGATCAAAGGGTATGCACAATTTAGATCATTTTTATATGACTATAGATAGCTTTGATTTGTTTGCCTGAAAACTGCCTGCCCATATAAAAGCATATGTAATAGAAATTTATGATTTCATGTAGCACTTTCTTATATTTAACTTCACATATGAAAGTATTCTCTCTCTTTCTGTCACTCATTAAATTTAAAATATTGTAGTGCTTTATGAGGTAAACAGCTCTCCACCATTGAGTGGTATTTAAGTAGGGGCTAGAGATTTGTACCATAGAGATGTTATAGAAAAGATTCCTTTATATTGGAATATAAATTTAGATAACAAATTCTATGTACCTTTCCAAGCCTAACATTCTAGGATTGCCCAACTCATTTTAATTCCTCAACATTCTCTAAAGAAATTACTTCCTTGCTTTTTGTTTATTGAAACATATGGCTATGTATCATATGCAGATATGCTTATTCCTAAGATATTTTCATATTTATACATATTTATGTTATGGAGACTATCTTAACATATCATATCAACCTTGAGGCACACATTGGGGAGGAATGGGAAGAACAGAGAACACATTGTGTGTGAAAGAAATTATCACCTCAGTTTTGAGTTCTCTGTGGTACTTACTTTTATCTAACACTTCCAAATATTCTCTTATTATGAAAACATAATCTGAAATGTTCTATAGGATTACACAAAATGACATTTAGTTGTGTTAAAATCAGGGCATGGTTGGGGAGGTTAGGTGGCACAGTGAATAGAGCACCGGCCCTGGAGTCAGGAGGACCTGAGTTCAAATCCAACCTCAGAAACTTAACACAAAAACTAGCCATGTGACCTTGGGCAAGTCACTTAACCCCAACTGCCCTCCAAAAAGCCAAAAAAAAAACCCAGGGCATGGAACCCCTGCAACTGTAACTTAGCATGGTTCCAGTTCCCTTTCATCCCTTCCTTTCTATCCTATAAGCCCCAGAAATTGGTCTACCTGCACACATATGCCTTCCACTTTCTGTTCTTTTACCTGGGTTCCTCTCCTTCAAGCATCCTTCAAGGAGCCCAAGGAATGGGATCCAACCAAGCAGTTTATCACTTACCCTGCTGTCTCTCTACAACATGCCTTAGAGAAACATGGAGACTTGAACCTATGAAGGAAGATATTAGACACCTCCAGAAAAAGAACTGACAAATAGAAATATAGATATAGATAGATGATAGATAGATAGATAGATAGATAGATAGATAGATAGATAGATAGATAGATAGATAGATAGATAGATATAGTCTTATATTCATGTTTAATGTAGACTTCTTTACGGCAGGATGGGGAAGGAGGGAGAAAAAAACAAAATAAAAAGTGCACAACAGAGAATACAAGGAAACTGAGAAGGAAGCACAGAAATTCTTGGTGGCTTTGAAAACAATGTGTAGTATTATTACAAAGGTGGGTTTTTTAAAGTAAACAATTTGAAATGGAAATTTATTGTTTTATATTGAATCCTCTGTGTTCTGGTACATGGAAATGTTATTTTTTCTTTTCTCATTTTGTATTTGTTTAAAATGAATTTAAAAAATTAAAACGAATGAATAAAACAAGACTGCAATCATTTAAATTGTTCCCAAGAGTTCTATCAGTTATAATTACAAGAGATAGCACAGGACAGGGTAAATCACAAAGTTAGACATTTAAAAACTTAAAAGAATAGTTATCCTTGGTGTTCACTGGAATCCAATTCAACAAACAATAATCACATTCTACAGGCAAAATAATGGGCTAGGTACTGGAGCTTCAAAGACAAAAACCAAAACAGCCCCTTTCCTAAAGGAACTTAAATTCTAATTGGGATCTAACTAGAAATCCTCTTAATCTTCCTTAGATTCTGTGTTATTTCCACATTTATACATCTCATTTATTTTAAGACTTACCTCCATTAAACCTGCCTAGGCTGAGCCAGCTGGATCTCACACTTGATTACCTATCCCTTACTCTTTCTCTAGTGGAAGACAAAAAATTTTTAATTTATGGAATGAAGCAAGCATTTCCATAACATAGTACAATAAAAAAAAAGATGAATGTACATGAAACTACAAATCGACTATATGCAACTTACTATTTCTTTCAAATATTCAGCAAAATCATCATGTAAATTTTTCTCCCCCATGCCCGAGATAGCTATCATTAGACACAAATAGGTGGGTATATGGGTTTGTGTGTGTGTGTGTATTAGTGATAAGAACAAAGGGTCTAGAGCAGGTTAAGTAACTTTCCCAAGTTCCATGCAGATTCCAGAGCAGAGACAGGCATAGTTCCTGATTCTTGATTCTGATCTTTACAAGTTTTGAGGATATAGCTCCTCAGTACCATTGAAAACACCATGGTCACAACACTAAGGACATGAAAAGATTCAGGACATTTGTGGACTGATACATTATTCAAACAACTTTAAGGTCAATCATAAGAGCACAAATTTAGATCTAGAAGGGAACTTGGAGACCATCTAGTCCAACCTCCTCATTTTATGGTTTAGGAAAATAGATCCCAGAGATATTCAGTGACCAGCCCAAGACCACACAGGTAGTGAGTGGCAAAGTCAAAATTCAAAATCCAATGTTCTTTCTACTTCACTGCAGATTCAACTATCCACATCCAATTATAAACCAGGAAAAATCCCCAGGGTACAGGGCAATGAAGCAGCAGGCTACCGTCCTTGGAAGCTCAGAAAGTACAAAAACTGCAGGTCATACCACAGGCCTCCTGGCAAGTGCCCAATTATTTTCTGCTATAGTCCAATCCTAACTACCTACAAGGTAGCTTACTCTTCATTATACTAGGAACATTTAAAAATTAAACAGGAACAGGGATGAGTTTCTTCTGAAATTATCACTAAAGAAACTAGCACTAAGATTGTCCTATCATTAATCAGAAGCATTCTTTTTAAAAGACATAGTAAAACTCTATTAACTTAGATCTAGACAACAGCAACATGGCTAAGTTCTGTACTCTTTATAAAGCTGGAAAGCTATGCAGTCACAGAAGAGATCAAAAGTGACATGACATTGAGTACATAAAAGCCATTTGGGTATTACCCTGAGGGCCAACCCATTTGGAAGATCACCCCATGTAAAGGGGATTGTCTTAGAAAAATTTAGGGTGGATGCCAAGCAACCCAACTGCCATTAGGAAGTATGTAAAAATCTAGCTAATTAAGAATACAAAAAAAAACCCAAATCACTATCTTTGTTCCAAAATTGGCAGCTGCTTGACTTTTATTAAGGAAAATAATAAAGTTTTGGTTGCTTAATTGGGTCATAAAGGTCATGCCATTGCTGATGCTCCTGTAATCCCTTGAAGGTTGTGAAAGTCACCAGTGTTTCTCTTTGGGCCTTATACAAAGGCAAGGAGGAAAGACCAAGATCATAAAAATTTTGCCATGCCATTTTCACATGAATAAATTGTTACATAATAAAAAAGATATAGAGGATTTAAAATTCCTCATTTTTTTCATTCACCTGAGTTATTAGAAGTATTATTATTTACATCAGAAAAAAACTGCACCTGCACCAGGAACTATTTTCTTCATTAATTCATCCAAAAATATTTATTAAGGCTCATACCATGTGCTAGGTACTGATGTGGAGCTTTACTATGGTAAACTGAAACAAAAAGCATTCTGCTCACAATTATACTGTATGACTACTACTCATTCACATATTAATTCACTCAGTAAGATTGACATTAATCACCTTCTACATACAAGACACTACCTTAAATGCTAAGCCTCAAACTTAGACATATAACTCTCCAAAAGGACACTGGAAGCTGACCTGTTGGCACACCTTCCTGGTATTGTAATACAAGATGTTGTTATTGTCATTTTATTTATCCAGTTACTGCTTTGGGTGATCATTTGGTTATCAGGTCCCAAGCTTCACAGAGCTTCATTTCCATTGATTATGTCATTGCTTATGCAGTTTCACAGGCATTTAGATACAAAGATGAATTTAGAAGTAATACCTTTGATATTCTTTGATGCTTTTAAAAGTAGAAAGGAATTTGGAGCCTTTTGGAGTACTTACTAGTACTGCAGATAAAAAAAGATTATTATAGATCCTGGTAGTGCCAGTTGGAACTAGTTGTACCCTCCCTGACCTTCTATAACATTTAAATACTGATCTTAGAACAACTCACTTTGTCACTGAAAGACAGAGACTTGACTTCAGAGTTGATTTGAGGAGTTCACTCTCCACGGCCCTGGATGTGGAGGCCATTCACATGAAGTCATCATAACAAAATGTTCTTTATGGGATTGGGGAAGATGGCATCTCGGATGTTTCTTACAGGTAAACTTGCTTGGTGATTTAGTATAAACCTGGGAATGTTTTATTTCATATCAGATGAGAACACTATATATAGTTTGCTATTTAAGTTAGAACACTTTTTTCTCCCAATAAAACTGAGATCACATTCATATTTTTCCAAATATATTGAGGCAATTTTTATTAACCTCACTTTAAAGCATTTACTTAAAAGGTCAGCCTATTTTTGTCTTATCCTACTACTGATAGAAAAATATGTAGAGGTCAAGATATAAGGTTATTTGGGGCAGCTAGGTGACATAGTGAATAGAGCACAGCCCTGGAACCAGGAGGACCTGAGTTCAAATTTGACCTCAGACACTTAACACACACAAAAAAAAAACTAGCCATGTGACCTTGGGCAAGTCACTTAACCCCAATTGCCCTGCCCTTCCCCTCAAAAAAAAAAAAATAAGCTTATTTGTTTCTCCCTGAATGTCACATTTGGTAGTAGAGATAAAGGATACTCCAAGAGAAGAGACTATTTACCATATTCTGAAGCAGTTCTCATGAGTATTAGCTGCCCATTTAATCCCGAAAGAGCTAAGGCTAAATTCTTAATTCCTTCCTATTGCCTACAGTTAGACATTGATTAAAAGGATCTATATTCTTTCAGAAACACATGGATTTGAATGGTTGCATTCCAAGGATGAGATAACAGATCAAACAACAGGTCAAGCAGGGACAAATACTGATTACTCTAATGAGGAGCTCCCCAAGTTCCATGATCAATTCAATTTCATTTTATTTGACAAGTTTTTTAAATACCATGTACAGCATGCTGTGCTAGGCATTGCTTAAGATACTAACTTCAGTGAGACAAGGATTCAACTCTCATAACACTTACAGTCTAGTAGAGGGACAACAAAATATGAAAATAATGACTATCCATCCTAAGGAAGCAGGGTGAGAAGAAAAGAGTTATTATTGCCTGGAGGGACCAGGAATGAATTCATAGAGGAAGTGACGTTTAAATTAGGTTGTTAACAGATGGTAAGCTCTGAAACTAGTCTGAAAATAGAGAGGTAGAGAAAGCACCCCCTCCCACTGAAATAATTTATTTATCTAACTTGGAAATCCTCTAAGTATCTGCTGTGCTAGATACAAAGAGACAGATCCAAAAGGCAAGCTGCTCTCAAAAGATAGTTGAACATTAGGAAGCATTTAGGATTAGCTTTTGTTTTAATTAGTTTATTTATGAGAGGGGAATAGATAACCTATAAAAAGGCATTCTAGTCATTGGGAACAGTATAAGCAAAGGCACAGAGGAAGGAAAGCATGGAGTATGTATGATAAGTAGCCCAGTTTGGCTGGAGAATAGCATGTGTAAAATGGAACAAAAGAAGATAAGGCAGGAAAAAAATAAAAGCAGAGTTGTACTTCATTACAGAGGACCTTGAACCAAATAGCTTGAACTTTACTCCACAAGCAATCGTGAGCCATCGAATTAAACAGAGAAGCAGCATGACACAATATATGTAAGGGAAAGATACTTAGTAACCATGTGAAGAATGGTTTCGAAAGGGAGATTAGAAGTGGGTACATCTATTAGGTGCTAATGACTGTATTTATATGGGTAGGGTTTGCCCGTAGAAATAGAAAAGAGAGAACAAGCACAAGAAATAGTACAGAGGTATAACTATCAATCAGTCAGAGCTGACACCAAGCAGGACTGCCCTCCTTCACTCCCCTCCCCAAGTCTCTCAGTCTCAGTCTCCAACCTTCCTTCCAATACTTCCTTTCCTGTTTCCTCTCCTGACCAGACCCTTCCCATCCTCACTTCTACTGGAGGAATTTCTAGAATTCCTGCTTCACTGCAACCTAAAGACCCATACTTCCCAACTTGAAGGTGGTAAGCCAATGCCCTCTGAGCTCTCCACCCTGTGGGCTGGATACATCATTGTACTCTAAGGATTCTAGGGCCTTACTATCCACAGTCATTGAACCCTTAGGACCTCTGGACTTTCCATCCGCTCTGCATTTCAACTATCTTAGAAGTATACTGCATCAATGCCTGTAAGCATGCATCAATTCATTCAATCAAAAATATATATTAAAAACCTTATACGTGTTCCACAACTAGATACAAAAACAAAAGAAAAATCCCTACCTTCTAGAAGTTTATAATCTGTCCAGGAGAAGAGAGAGAGAGAGAGAGAGAGAGAGAGAGAGAGAGAGAGAGAGAGATTAAATACACACATACATACTTCTAAAATATGTACAATGTAACTTGGCAGAAAAGGGAAGCAAGGCATCAGCAGCTAGACAAAGCATTCTGTAGAAGGTAGAACTTGTGCTTTAATTGTGATGGAATACTACTGTGCTATAAAAAATGATGAACTCAATGATCTTAGAAAAGCACACATACATCTGCACAAAAAAAGTGAAGAATAAAATGAGTAGAACCAAGGAACAGTGTATACAGTAACAGCAATATTATATTAAGAAAAACTTTGAGCAAATAAGTTATTTTGTCCATTTTAAATACCCGAATTAAATGCAAAGGACATATGAGGGAAGACATTATCTACATACAGAGAAATAATTGATGAATAGAAGTATGTATAGAATTATTTTACATATGTATATATATGTATATATTTGTGTCTAATGATAGCCATTTCTAGAGGTGGAAGGAGGGAGAAAAGAAGAAAAAAGGAAAAAAGAAATTTACATGTTAGCTTTATAATATATTTAAAAGCAATAATAAGTTATGAATTTTTTTAAGTCACTAAAGATTCTAACTGGTGAAGATGAAGAGGCTGCACATTCTAGTCTCGAGGACTAGCTAGAAACAGAGGCAGGAGATCAAATCTTGTGCATAGGGAATAATGAGAAAGTCAGTTTGGTTGCTAGACCAAAGTGTACATGAAGTAGAGTACACTTCAGAGCCGAGTTCTTCCCATTGTACCAAACATTCCAACTGTGAAAAATGAATAATATTGGACAACAAAATAACCTGCCTCCCCTAAGCTGAGGCAAGCAGCAGAATCATATCATCAGCAACAGGGTGTCCCTGTCACTGGTTTTAATGGACCACTGTCTTCACAGGATGAGAAAAGGTATCAGCTTTTGCTTACAAAGCATATTTATGGCTCTTTCTGCCCCCCACACACACACATATACACCTATATGCTTTCTCCTTTCCAGAATATTTGACAACTACCTCTGCTGAGCATCCTTGCAGTTGGGGTAGACAGGAGGAGAGTGAGGGGGAGGGTGTGGTAGTGGCATGACTTCTATATAGCACATATGGCTCTATTTATCAACTAAAATATCTATGCACCTGTGTTTCATGGTGGCTATAGGGACATATTAGTGTACTAGTAGTCAACTAAGTATTGCTGACAGATGGAAAATTGAGAGAATAGATTAAAATTAAAGAGACACTGGTCTTTTTCATGACATAGTTCTATTAACTAATCAAAACTTTTATATATACATGGATTTTGTACATAAAACATCCTCTAAAAATTCAACAGAATGAACAAGTCAAAGAGAAATTAAAATATAGACTCTATAGTGAATGTAAATTTCCAACTCAGATAAGTTGTGGAATTAATTATCCACAAGTCAGCAGCTGATATACCCAGAATAGAAAAGAGTTCAAAAGAAGCAGGATAAACATGCATGAGTTTATAAATAACACCCATCTGTTATTAGTAATATCACACAGATACAGCAGCAAATCAACACATGTTCTCCATCTCCATTACTGTTTATCCTAAAATAACATCCTTCAGAGAACTTAGGAGTACAGTGATTGATGCTACAGAAACTAAGAGGGCACCATTCAGTTCTTAGTTTGGGCCATTTCTTTATGTTGATGAGGTCATATATTTCAGGTAGCAATCTTTGATATGTTATCTTTATTTGAAACTACAGTTCCTGGATTGAAAAGTATAACTGATGCATTTGATATATCAAGTGTTCTGCAAACCAAGGCTTCGTATCTCTGAGAATCACACTGAAACCCAGAGGGGGTTGAATGACCTGGAGAAGCAGTATTCCAGATAGTAGCTTGATGATAGCATGTCTACAAGATCAATTACAGGATATGTAGGCAGGAAAACAGATGGTCAAGGGAATTTTCAAGGAGGTCTTTGTCAGAGAATTCTCAGGGGATGAAAAAAAATTTAGAATTATTAGTATAATGGAGACTAGACCCACCCACAGCCATTAAATTTATTCTTTGCTCTATTTTTAGAACTGTCATTGGCTTTTCCTGTGGTTTGAGGACATGATAAAGCTTATCCCTTGCCCTTGTCCCACACATATTTAAAAAATGGAATCAAAATTATTATTCATCACCTACCTACCCCAGAGGATATGGTAAACAGTTAGTGACTATTATTGTTGTTGTTTGCACTTCATTTTCAAAGAGGAATGATGACATCTTGACTTGCATGGGAATTGGATTTAAGTGAGGCAGACTTACATAAATTCATCAGCCCGACTCTCTCTTCCAGAGTCATCAAAGTCCAGTGGCAGGACAAAAGTCAGGACAACTGACAATGGCCCGGGATGCAGTTGTCTTTTATGTCTGACCAAGCTTTAAGAGTTCCACAGTTTCTGCTTCAATCACCTTCATGGCCATTGGAACAAATTGTCCTCACCCACTCATTTCACTGCAGGAAGTCCTCACATGCTTGGAGTAGACATTCCCCCTAACTCACCGACAGGTTTGAGGCCTGTTGGTTACCTTCAACCTTGTTTGGCCCCTCTATTGAGACAGTTTTACTGGGGGTTGGGTGTTGTACATGCTACAGCTTCTTGGAGCCACAGGTGAGAGTTTGTTGACTGGTTAGACACCAAAGGGGGATGAGTAACCCTGGAAAGGGCTCAGAAAGCCCTCACACCAGAAGTGGTGTAGCAGCAAGCACCCCAAGCGTCCTCAGGGTTTGCTGCCAACACAGGTTCTTGGATCTGCTTTGATAAAGGAAAGCAACTCAAAATGGGTTAACAAGCTTACTTTAATCAGTCAAACATATATCGTTTACCTCGTTCAAGGGAAAAAGGTCACCACCCTGAACTTCAAAGTATACAGGCAGAAGTATCAAGACAGAAACAGATCGAGTAGACAGCTTTCCAAACTGTCCAAACATTACATCCATACCAAACAACATCTGGATTTCAAAGCCGGGGGGCTCTGGACAACGGCTTCCCAGAATCCCTATCAAATCACAGAACACTTCTCAAAGTGAGCCCCAAAAACAAAGCTAGACATCAGGGCTTATATAGCCTTCTCCTGGCTCAGAGAATGTAACAACCTTATTGACTCACTGGCCAATCAAGAAGTATCTACTGAAAAACAAGCCTCCCACCCCAGGCTCCAGGTGCACTTTAAGCCTAGGGGCAGGGAAGATCTTTAAAATTTACATTTCCATTACAGGTGGTAATCCTCCCTTAACAAATAAGTATACATGTGTACATACATACATATATATATATATATATATGCCACAAGACAGTCAAAAAATATTTATTGAGCTCCTCTGTTGATTCATTAATTCAACATTCAATAAACTTTTACTAAGCACAATTACTTGGGTAGAATACTTCCATGTGCAAAGAACTCTAAGGCATGCAAAAAAATTTAAGATATGGTCCCTGCCCTCTGAGAGCTTATCATCTAACTGCAGCAGTATACACATGAAATTATTAACTAACAACAAGTCAGTGTATGATAAATCTCAGACAATCAGAGTCCACGGGAAGGAGATATACTGTGATCAAGGAAGGTGTCACAGAGGAAGGAGCAATAAACAGAAGGGCATTCCAGCTAAAGGGAACAATGTGAACAAAATCAGAGACAGAGGAATGCAGATGGCATGTTTGACAGTTTCATGTTCCATGAACAGGCCAGACAAGTTTTGCTGTCATTACGTAACAATTTTACTAATAGGACTAGTGGATTTTTAGAGACAATAAAAGTTATAATCTTGAAAAGCCATTACTGAGGATAACCTGCTTCCAGTATCCAACTTCCAATTCTTTTCATCTTAGTTGTTATGATCAGCTACATCTCAGCAAACAACTAACTACTTTGTATATGGAGATGCATGGAGAGAAAATGTTGCCTTGGTGAGGCATTACCTTGAAGATAATCAGAGCCCAAAGTATTGAGCACTTTACAAGTTAAACTGAGCATAGCAGATTATACTTTACATGATTAGGTCTCTGATGCTAACTAGAGTGCATAGTGAGAGTACATTACCTTTCTCTTCCATGCTAAAAAGGAAAAAAAAGAGCCCAATGCATTCCAATATGGAAAAGAATTCCCCAAAATCTTACTTGAAGGATGAGTTACTTCCCTAGCCTCATTATCTACTGGAGAATATTCTATCAATAAAATCTTTGCATTTTGCTCACTGACCTAATTTTGTTTGCACAGGAGGAAGGCAAAACACAACTTTGAGCAACACTACTACATATTTCTTTAATGCTTTACCATTTACAAAACACTTCCTTCACAACCACCCATAAGGAAGGTAGTATAAATACTGTTACCTTCATTCGAGGGAAGGAAGCTGAGGCTGAGAGAAGTTCAGGGGGCTTTGCTTACTAATAGCTGAACCAGAATAGGGACTCACACTAAGTCTGCTGATTCCAAGTCCTGTGGACTTTGCACAATAAACTCTGCCTGTCCATATATACAGACTGAATATTCCTTTTGGATGTGAGAATGGCAAAAGGCATGTCCTTTTCTTGACAAAGAGGTAAAATGAACTACCTAAAGCATGGCATTCACCCCTCTATTCAGAATTCACCCTAAAGTAGGTTTGGACATCTGGTGGGTATTGCTGTGAAGAATGATATTGGCACTCGATCCTTTCTGTTCCTTCTTTTAGATGTACTACAGCTGCTTTCCAGGTCCAGTACCTATCTTTCCAACAGGCAGGAGAGAAAGTTTAGGGTACAATCTTTTCTTCAGTAACTACCCTCTTCACTCTCTGCTCCTCCTCTTCTGACTATTCCATAAACCACAAATAATTAGTTCACCTCAAGTCTGGGGGCAAGATAATGGCTGTGAAGTCTATGTGGTCTTATTCTCTGCTATTTTATACAGTTTACAACAGACAAAAAGGTATAAATAGAATTACAATAACACAGAACCCCAAGTTAGAAAATCCTTAACATACAGCAGAAGTTTGACTCTGCCTAATTTAAATTTTCTGTATTTCCAGCTAACTTTAGCTTCTATATATTTGAGGCAAAAAATCAGGATAAAGGAAATGTTGAGGTAAAAGAAAAAAGATGAGTACAAAGCAAAGCCCATTATTGGACAAACATGGGGAGAAGAAGTTGGTGGGGAGAATAGACTTCAAGTTTTCTCAGTCCTTGAAGATAACTATACAACTGGTCGTTTCAGTCTGTGTTTGTCTTTTGTTTTCGAAGAGGACCATGGCATCAGGGAAATGATGATGTGTCTTTCAGTTGACTTTGATTTGAATGAGGGAGGGTTGTACAAGGTCACCAGCCTCATTTTCTCCTCCAGAGCCATCTGGGTCCGTTGATCAAATGTTCATTATGATGACTGGAGATGACTCAGAATGCAGTGGGAGACCCTGGCCCTTTTACGTCTGAGTCTTCTCTTATGAGAGTTCTATTCAGTTTCTCCTTTTGCCTGATACCTCTGTGATGATGGGTCTTTCTAGTTCCGTTCATTAAGTTCTAGGTAGAACTGGGGATACTGGTGCCCATCACTGCTGCTGCTGCTCAGTTCCTGTACTACCCTCTCCTTCTCACTTTGCTCTCTCATGGACTCTTAAAAAAAAACTGGTTATGATTCAAGTCCGTCTTCTGATTCCAAGAACAAAATGGTCTAAAAATAATTCTCAGAGAGGGAATTCTTGACCTTCCAAAATGCAAATCCCAGGATGTCAATCCATTCTTAAATCCCTATTATATTTAGTACTTTACAAATCTGTGCCTGCATAAAATGGAAGAAACCATAGCCAATTGTTCTTCTACACCTAAGTTCCTGATACCACAGGAAACAGATATTATTTATACATCATTGATTCATGAAAGAGGTAAACAAGACAAATCACCATACCTCCACAATGGTTGACTTCTCCCTGCTCTTCTCTTAGCATACTTCAAACTATGTTTCCCTTGAAATGAGAGACTTCTCTTTACCTGTATGTACAAAAGGAAATTAGTTAATTACTATCTATTAAGTACCTACTACGTTCCAGGAACTGTGCTAAGTGCTAAGAATACCAAAAAAAAAAAAAAAGGCAAAAGAAACCACTGAACTTTACTTCAAAAGTCCACATCCTAATGGGAGAGACAACATGCAAACAATTAAACACAAACTTAACATAGAAAGAGAAATTGGAGATAATCAAGAGAAACCTATTTGTACTCCCACCACTTCATAGTAGTCTGTACCATCAGACCTCTTCCTTAGGAAAAGAGCCCAATATTCAGCTGAAACTAGCTTTGTCTCCTCAAAAGTCACTTGAGGAAAGACCTAGGCTAGTGAACTATGAATTGCCTAGAGGGCAAGGACACTGAAATGCTTTGAGATCCAGCCTCAAGGGAAACCATCAGAAAGGAGGAAGTCAGAAAGTGTTCAATAAGAAATAACCAAAGATCTCAGGAGTAAGAAAATGGAAAGAGCTTGAATATAAGCAGATAAATCAAAAGGAAAAGCATTAATAGCAGAAGGAAATATGACCTCTGAAGTTAGTAAACAATTCAGACATTTATGAACAAATATTGAAAAACAAAGGAATATAATTCAGCACTTGATGAGACAGAGGACCCTGTGTATTTTGAGAATGTGGAACCACAACACTGTTCCTAAGTGGTTTAAAAGAGAAATAAAAGTGTGAGAGCAGAATTTATGGTCTGCACAGCAGAAATAATTGGCAGAATAGAAAAAACTTACATTGACAACCACAAGTCGCACCAAAGAAATGGAAAAGAGGACAAGCAATTTGGAATGCATATACAAAGAAGTGAAGGATAATGTGGAAGAAAAGAAGCAAAAAAAGAAAGCAATCACCCCACTCTACAGTTGTGAGAATGTGGGAGAGGTACTTGAAAGAAAATTAAGAGCTGGAAAATTAAAGTAATGGCAAAAATTTGGGTTTCTTGAACATTCTTTCCCTTGAATGGTAACAATAAGCCCAAGAAATAGTGACACCTTGTCCCTGTGCTAGAACATAACTTTACTTACCAGTGAGTATAGGGTAAGTTTCCCCATGGTACAACTTTTTTTTAAATTAAATTTTATGTTTATTTTTAGTTCATATCATTCATTTCCACAAGATTTTGAGTTACAAATTTTCTCCCCATCTTTCCCCTACCCGCCACCCCAAACCAGTGATACCACTGTATACCCCCTCCCACAATCTGCTCTCTCCTATATCCTCTCCCAACCCTCCTCCAACTTTCCAGTAGGGCAAGATGAATCTCTATACCCCAGTTATATATAAAAATAATAATAATCATATATTTTTTAAACATTTGATTTTAAAACTTTGAATTCCAGATTCTTTTGCTTCCTCCCTTATCACCCACCCTTACTGGGAAGATAAGCAATTCAATGTAGGTTGTACATGTGTAGCTATGCAAAACATTTCCATAGTGGATATATTGTGAAAGACTGACTATATTTCCCTCCCTCCTATCTCGACCCCCACTTGTTCTATTCTCTACTTTGACCCTGTCCCTTTTCAAAAGTGTGTGCTTCCAACTTCCCTCCCCCCGACCTGCCCTCCCTTCCATTATACCCCCTCTCATCCCCTTCCCCCCTACTCTCCTGTAGGGTGAGAGATACCCTATTTAGTGTGTATGTCATTCCCTCCCTAAGCCAAATTCAATGAGAATAAAGTTGACTCATTCCCTTTTGCCTTCCTGTCCTTCCCCTCCATTGTAACAGTTTTCCTTTGCCTCTTCTATATGAGATAATTTACCCCATTCTGTCTCTCCTCATCTCCTCTCATTATATTCTTCTCTCACCTCTCAATTTCACCTTTTAAGTATCATCCTTTCCTATTAAATTGGTCCTGTGCCCTCTATCTGTGTATACCTGTACACATATATACACACACTCACATATGTATTCATATGCCCATATACCCTCCTACATAGACATATATATGTATGTATACATATATATACATTAATATTCCCTTCAGCTATTCTCATATTGAGAAAAGTTTCATAAGTTACAATTATCGTTTTTCATGGTACAACTTTTAGAAGATAAAGACAGTTATTGCATCTAGGTATCATATTGGACCTGGATGACCAATAAGGTTCAGTTTAAGAAATAATTATTAGCACTTCCTATACATAAAACATTATGTAAGGCATTGGGGATATAAAGGCAAAAACATTAATAGCCCCTGACCTTTCCAGGAGCAATATGATGAATATAAATGTTTTAATGTAGGGTCAAATTATCTGATTTTGAATCTGGGTAGAGATAAGCAGGGATTGGGATACTTGGGAGGAGGAGAGGAATGGAGCATGGCCAGAAAGGTAGGTATACAAACACAAAGATATAAGAGACAGAATGAGGAGTTCAGCAGCTAACTTGTAATACAGGTTCAGCTAAAACAATGTGTGTGGGAATCAGGTGAATCTGAAAGATCAATTGTGAAGGACTTCAAGTACCAGGCTACAAGAGTTTGTATTTCATCTTTGAGGTGATTGAGAGTCACTGAAGCTTTCTGAGCAAGAGAATGACATAGGAACAAGAGGGAAAGAAGAAATCTTTATCTGCAGAAGCCTAATACCCTCTGAAACACTGAAAGGAAGTGACTTAGTGTTTCTTATGTAGTAAAGTTATCACTATGGCTGAATCGTGATTGTCACTGTAAGAGATGACTTCAGTAGCAATAGCAAAGAACCTAGAAAAAGAGCCACTGGAAGTGAAAAGTTCAGCAACAAGAATATTCAACAACTCTCAAGCAGGGCATCTATGTGGCTGGGTGGACCAGCTGCCTATATTTCACCTGTCTCTTCAGTGACATTTGTCTGGCCCACCATGTGGGCAGCCCACCCTGTGTACAGAGAACTGAAGGATTTTCTGAAAGAGTGGTTACCATAGCACCAACTGGATTTTGTGCCGAGCAGCAGGTGGTATTCAAATGCCTGGCATTTTTCACAGAAATAAATGCCACCATGGAAAGTAGCCAGAGGTTTCAGTGTCCTGGGGAGTGGTGATTTGATGTACCATGACTATGGAATACTTACAAATTCACTTGAGGTTGAAAATTAGTTATAGTTTTAAGACTAAGTCAGAAGAGCTATATTTTAGTCCTGCCTCTGAAGCAGATGTTGCATGAATTTGAGTAAAAAACTTTGTCTCCTGGTGTTTTTTCTATAAAATGGATAGATTATTAGTGAAAATGGGTGCCCTTAATATGACATATGAGGTTTATAAAATTGCTTACTCACTGGATCTCATTCAAGCCTCACAAGAAACTCTATAAAGTTTGAAGTTTGTATTATATACATATAATATATACTTATGTATTATATCTTTACATTATTATATTATATATTATAAAGATAATCCTTTACATTAAAGAAAAGGAATCTGAGTGGCAGATCTGCTCTACTTCTGACCTGGGCCAGTTTGCTCCTCCTTTAAATAATCTGATGGCTCTCCGCCTGCCCGGGGCTCCCCATATTAATGCCAAACTTAAGACCGACATCCTATCAGCCTGACTTTCTACATCCCAGAAGACCCAAGCTCAAAAGATCCATCAGCCTCAGCCTCTCAGACGTCATGGATTATAGTTGTTTACCACCCTGCCTGTTTTCCATTAACAGTTGACAGAAAATCAGAATTAACAAAAGTAACAAATCAAGTGAATTTACATCCATGCTTTCTTTCATCTTCTTCACCATCCTCTTTATTATTATCATAATTTTCTCCATTACTGTCTATATTCATAAGTTTCATTATGGTAAGGATGATATCTTAATTATATTTGTATTTCCCCCAAATACTTAGCCCTGTGCTCTATGTATAATGGCACAGTGATCATGGCGCTGTCCTAAGTGCTAGAAAAAAAAAAAGAATTTAAAAGCCTTACCTTTTCCTCTAGAAGTTTATAACCTAATACACACAGTATAATGATTATAAGCAAGTGAAATATAATAAAACAAAAACATAATCAAATTTTAAACTTGGAAATAAAGCATCAACCTTATATGCCACATGTGAGAAGTTTAGCATGGAAGGCAAAAATAATTGAGCTTATTTTAAAAACATTTCTAGTTAAACTGTTCCTATAAAAGAAACACATGTGGTACAAAATGTAAGAAAATGTTCTGTCCATCAAAATTTAGAACTTGAAATTGAATTGATATGCAGTAATTTTATATCATTTGCATGTGTGTGGATATGTAAGTGAATTTTTAATCACACTTTTTAGAAATAGTTGTCACTGCCTTAACTTTTAGGTACCTAAGAATAATTCTGGGTCTCAGTTTGATTTCTGTCATTTTACAGGACTTGCCAGCATAAAAGGGGTTGAAATGTCAGACAGGTTTGCAACAAAAGAAATTCCTAGTTGAAAGAAAAAGGCTTGAGACTTTTCAAGGAGTGATTCTAGGAAAGGTAGCTGGTGACAAGGCATACTAGTGAAGAAAAAGTTTTGACTATTTTAAGTCAGGTTGAACTAAAAAGGCATGTTTTAATGAATGACCAAGAATTCTGTGAAATGACTTCTAAAAATTTTAGCGGCATTTTGTTCATAGGCCATATCAATGGAAAATTATTTTCTGTTTCCTGATGAGTATTCAATATTAATTTTGGAAAAGTGTGACTTTAATATTTCAATGGATAACTGCTTTCAATGAGTTCAAGTCCTCATGGGATTATCAACATAAAACCAGACCTCAGAAGCCACCTAGTATAACCTCTTCACTTGACAAATTAGGAAAACAAGGCTCAGGAAATTTAAGTGACTTGTCCAATGGCACAAAGGTAATAAATGTCAGGGGTGAGATTTCAATCCAAAGTAAGTGACTCCAGATTCAGCATTTTTCCCCTGTACCATACCACCTCCCATTAGGGTAGATTCATCTACTTCTTGTCCATTTCCATAATTTTTCATAGATCTACCCAATGTATATGAGGTCTCCTTCTGGAACTTTTCTGTATACAAATACTAGTCTTATATGTATACATACCTGTACATTATAACTGGTTCTCAATACATGACCAGAAGGCTCCCTTTACTAATCATATGTTTCACAGATATGATCTTTTATACTTCCCATGCTTAACTTACCATAGGTAGCACATGCACAGTAGCATAAGTAATGTATACATACTTATTATGATCATGAGACTTTCTATTGACTTTTGGATTGATTGCAATTTTGATTCTTCAGATTCTATCAGAAAGCAAGTTGGAATCAATGAAAGGCCTAAGACATTGAGGTTTTACCTCATATTCATCAGATTGGCAAATTGAAAAATGTCAAATGTTGAAGGGGCTATGAATTGGTATAGCCGTCTTAGAAAATAATTTGGAACTATGACCCAAAAAGTTACTAAATTTTGCATATCCTTTGATCTAATAATATCACTATTATCCCTATTCCCCAAAGAGATTAGACAAAAAGGAAAGGAACTGATACATACAAAATTATTTATAGCAACTCTTTTTGTAGTAGCAAAGAACTGGAAACTGAAGGGATACCCATAATTTGAGGAATGGTTGATCAAATTATAGTAGACAAATATAATATAATATTATTGAGCCATAATAAATAAAGGGGAATAACTTGACAGAAACCTAGGAAAATTTGCATGAACCAATACAAAGGGAGCAGAACTCATAGAACATTTTATATAACAACAATGGTACTCTGAAAACAAACATCTTTGAAAACTATAAGAACTCTGATAAATGCAGTACCCAACCATGATTCCAAAAGGCCACTTAGGAAGCATGCTACTCATCTCCTGAGAAAAAGGCAAGAGACTCAGGACAGAAATTAAAAAATATGCTGTTTGGACCAATTAGGGATTTTTTTTTTTGCTTGATTATTCATATTTGTTTTAAGGACTTTTTTCCCCATTGATGGTGAGGGAATGGGGAAAGGAAAAAATCAATTTTTATTCAACGGAAAAATAAAATTTAATTTTAAAAAGAAAGTGCTATCAAATTTACCAAATAGAATTCATCTTCTCCCCTATTGCTATTCCTCCTTTCTGCTTTCCTATTTAATTCTGGGCCTAGCTCATTTCTCTGTAGTGATGTCTAACATAAGTATATTGATGAACTAAATCAATGAATTTTCCACCCAACTACATGCCATAGTCCGAACAGTATACATTTTTCATCCACTTAGTTTTCCTATAGGGATTACTGGGTAGCATGGAATAATAGAAAATATACTGGGCTTTGAGTGAGAAGAGGTCTGGGTTTGAGATAACCAGCTGTGCAACCTTGATTGATTTACCTAATCTCAGTTTCTTAATCTGTTACATGGGGATAATAATGTCTATGATACCTCTTTTACAGAGTTGTGATAATCAAAGAATATAATTATGTAAAACACTTTGCAAAAAATTAAAGTAGTACAGAAATATGATTTCATAACTGCGATAAATTCCCGGAGTGAAACATCCCTTAATCAATGCAGATTGACAAATAATCTGTTACATGTAATGTTTGAAAATTGCCTGGGGTCTCTAGTATGTGTCAGAGGTAGAATTTGAACACAGATCTGAGCTCAAGAATGGCCCTCTAAACACTATTCCATGTCTGCAAACTTTAAAATGCTATATAAATACCAGCTTTTGTTGGCTAAACTCTTTAGAATGGTCGTGGAGCTCACTAAGGAGACACCATACTCTCCCTAAATAAGAAGAATACAGAAAGCCTTATGAATTTTCTTTTGAAAAATTCCCTCCTATTTAGATTTTGTGCAAGACATCCTCTCTGACGGTAATGAACACCTTTGGCAATCAGATGTCTCCCTGCTTTATGCCTCCTTTGATATTGATAGAGGACTGATACAAACAGTGGTCCCTGCAGTTACATCTATCAGGTAATTGTGTATGAACTTAACATGTGTGGGAAATGGCTTGTTGGAGGAGAAACTTCAAGGCTGAACTTCGTTCAGCTGAGTCAAGTGATTCCCTTGCAATCAGAAAACAGTGGGAAATTATATTCCTTGCACCTCTCAGTCATTTACGATATGTAGATAAATCAATACAACTTAATTGGAGAAAAAGCTTGGAGGATCAGGAAAGGCCTGATATAGTAGGTAACTGTAACTAAACTTTGAAATGAATTTGGAATTCCAAAATGTAGAGAAGAAGAGGGACAGCATTCCACACATAGGGGAATGACCTGTGCAAACATATGGATGTGGGAAAAGAAATGTCATGTAGAGGAAATAATAAGTAGGCCAGTTTGACTGGAGCACAAATTAGAATATGCAAGAGAGAGAGAGAGAGATCAGTCTAGAAAGACAGGATATAGTGAGATTGTGAAAGGAATTAAATGTCAAATGGAGGAATTTCTATTTTATCCCAAAGGCAATAGGAAACTCCTGAAGCTTCTTGAGCAGAGGAGTGATATCATCAAGTGAGGATGACTCTGAATTTGTGAACATGGGTGAATAAACGGTACCCTTAACAGAAAAAGTGAATTCAAGAGGACTAGTGAGTTTGTGAGGAAAGTTTTGTGGGGAAGTTTGAAATACTAATTGGATATGCAGGTGGAGATTTCCAACAGGCTGTTGATGATGTTCAACTGGTGCCCCTGAGAGGCTTGCTAGATACACAATGTATGAGTAATCTGCACACATATAATGGATGAATATATGAGAGCTAGTGGGATCACCAAGAGAGACTGAATGCTGGTGTAGCACCAACACAATATTCACAGTGCCTACAGCAGCTATGAATTTGCCAGCATAAGTCTGAATTGCAAAATGTAACAGACTCTCCACATGAAAGACAGAACCAAAACATTTATCCAAATGCCAGAAAGCCAAATCCAGCATAGCAACATGGAAATCTATACACAATAACTATGCAGAGGGCATCACCTTCCCCCTGCTAGGGCCTTCCAACAAATAAACACTCACAGCTTGTTACTTGCTTCCTCTCTTTCCCTCAGCTCTAACTGCTCTGACCAACTTCCTCTGGGCTCTGCTCCACCCTTCCTGCTCAATCCTTTGGCAAGCTCCTCCCACCACAGACTCATGTGACTAAGGCTTCCATGTGATTTAAGTCAGTCACATGGGTCACATGGGCCAATTAATGAATAGGAAAGATCTTCACATTTATATTACACAATGGTTACACAAAGAATGAAGATAAAAATGAGGATGCTGGAAAAGAGTCTGGAAGGAATAGTTATATAGACAGGAGGAGAACTAGTGAAAATCAGTGTCACATTGTCCAGTCAGGAGAACTGACTCTCCAGTAGAGACTCAACATTTCAAACACTACAGAGAAATCAAGAGAATGAGGACTGAGAAAAGGCCAGTGGGTTTAGAAATTGACTGCCAGTAAACATGGAGAGAGCAATGCCAGTCAAGTAGTAGGTTGTAGATCAGATGACCAGGGGTTGGGATTATAAGAAAGGGAAAGCAATAAATAGAAAAAGCTTTTTCTAAGGGTTTGACAGGGAAAGGGAATGAGATACTTTATATTTATTCTGGAGCATAGATCTAGAGCTGAAAGGGATTTCAAAGGTCAATTTATCCAACCCCTTTTTTTATAGGGGAGGTAACTGAGGGCCAGGCATGTTAAGTGATTTGCCCAGGTTCACACAGATAGTATATAACAGATGGAATTTGAACCAAGATCCATCAGAGCTCTTTCCACTGGACCATGTCCTCTCACTAATAGAATGTAAGCTCCTTGAGGGCTGGGTGGTTTTTTTTTCTTCTATCTTCAGGATAAACAGTATCGGGCAAACACAAGATCCTTTACTAATGTTTGTTGATTGATTGTTTGAGTCATCATAGACTTCATAGATAGACTTGGGACATGAATAAATAGCTTTGTTATTTTGATTTCCCCAGCTCAAAAGTCTTAATTACAAATAATTTAAATGAATAAAGTCAAGTATCTAAATTATTCAGAGAACATTGTCTTTACTGAGTCAATGCCTAAAGTGAGCCCTGCATCTACCTTTTAGGAAGACTGGATTTCACAAACACACACACACACACACACACACATGCACGAATGCACATGCACACACAAACCTAATTGCTATTTTAAGCTTTACTACTTCATAGTGTGTGTGAGCAGCCAGGTGGTGCAGTAGATACAATACCAGGCCTGAAGTCAGGAAAATTCATTTTCCTGAGTTCAAGTCTGGCCTCAGAAGCTGTGTGACCCTAGGCAAGTCATTTCACATTATTTGCCTCAGTTTCCTAAGCTATAAAATGAGCTGGAAAAGGCAATGGCAAATCACTCCAATATCTTTCCCAAGAAAACCCAAAATGGAGTCACAATGAGTCAGACCTAACTGCAAAGTGGCTGAACAAACAATAACAGCATGTGGATATATGCATGTCTATGTACGTATATATGTGTGTGTGTATGTTGTACATAGGTATGTTTAAATATGAAATATTCCTTGCTCTTCTTAAATGGTATGTTTAGAAAGTGCCAGAGAATACAAAGCATCTAATTTCAACTATTCCTTAGAAAGGAAAAATCATCCCTGAAAGAAATAGAACTTTATTAATCCTAATTAATTATAAAATAACAATTCATTACATTTTCAAGTGATTTACACATACCATTTTATCCCCACAACAACCCTTAAGTAAATCTTTTTTTAAATCAATCAACAGGTGTTTATCATGTGCTAATTACATACTACTTGCCAGACACTGTGCCTGGCTCTAAGAAGCCAGGACTCAAAGCCAGGTCTTGGGACTCCAGATCTAGTGACCTTTTCATACTGCCTGAAAGATCCTAGCCCCTTTGTCCCTACATAGTAGACGCTCAGCGAATATCTGTTTAATCAAATTGCTGAATTCCTATTAACCTCGGGAGTAGTTTTATTCTTCAGTTTAGTCATGCCAGTGCTGCTGGAAGGCACGTTTAGGTCTTGCTCTCTACTCTATTTCAGATTCACCACTGGTCAGAGCTGCAAGCTGCACTCCTCCTTTTCTGCTTGAATTCTTGGATTCCTGCATTAGCCTTAAGCTTGCCCTGTGGGTCCTTTCTCTGACCTCTTCTTGCACGTAGGGCAATGTCAGAGCTAGAGCAGTATGATTGGGGCTAGACATTTTTCTGAGGCGGGGAATTTAAAGAGAATCAAAAGTACTTTATGTTGCTCTAAGGAAGAAGACAGGAAAAAGCTACTGATGGGTGGGTACCTGTCTGCAGGACGGTGAGAAGGTGAGTTGTCATGGGATAGCTGCTCAGCTGTCATTCCAACTCTATCTACATCAGTGATACTCCAAGAGAGGAGAGATAAAAGGCAGATACAGCAGCTGGTGGACCCTCGTGCCAGTCTGGTCTAGAGATAGAGAGACAGTCCCGAAAATATTGACTCATCAGTGCCAAGATAGGGAGGGAAGATGTGGGCACGTGGTACATCTACCACCACACTTTACTCACAGGTTAGTCTAGTCCTGGGTCCCTGCTCCCCAGGAAGAAACTAATAAACTATTCATTCTTACTAATGAGGTGCTAGACCCTGTTGAAGGACTGCAAATGTTATCAACATCCTCCAAATGTGGCACCCCATAAATGCATTGCCCTTGAGAAAAGCACCAGTCACACTGCCCTAGTTATGGCTGTGTATATAAAGAGTAATCTGCTGACATCACCATCACAATAGTCCCTGCATTTCTTCTTCAAAATGGGCATCAACTGCATTCGGGAGACCAATAAGTACTGTCCACATGTTTGTCTTCTGTCCATAAATGCGGCCACTGCTGAGCATCAGAACAGAAGAAACTTTCCAAGACATCATCTGTGAACCATTGCCTAAATTTTTAAGGTAAGGTGAAGTAATGGCAGGCTTTCTGTGCAGTGTTGTCTCTGACAGAGGTCTCTAATGACTCCAAACGATACCACAGCATGGCCTTAGAGCAGGAGAAGGGGGAGGGAGAGCAGGCCTGGTCAATAGCTTTTCTACCATTAACATTTATTTACTCATATAGACCTATAGTAAGCTATTGAATCCATCATAAAAATGCATAGAGACATTTTTTTCTACATTGTGACTCATTGAGGTTGAGACCACTCTCAAGTAAAATCAAATTCAATCTTAATGATGGCACCCATGAAGAGTAGTGTCAAGCAGCACAATATCTTGAAAAGTTGTTGAGTCAGTGTTTCTGCATTGGAATTCTAACAGTGTGACCACTGGCAATTCACATCTGGACCTTGGGCTTTTCCTCTGAAATAAATGGGCACGATGATACATATTCTACCACTGTCACAGAAATGTTGTGAGGAAAACCCTTTGTATATCTTAAAAACTTAAGTGCTTGATTTTGTTATTAAAGGATATGACTTTTAAGTGTCAAAAATACAAAGATATTGAACAGCATGACATGAGAGGTGATACTAGGAATCTCCCTTCGTTCATCTCATTTGGAGGCAGGAAGTAGGCTGCTGTCATTGCTGTCTAGAATAGTCATACAGTACTACAGGAGGAAAATACGGCCCCTTCCCTCTTACTATAGTTTTATTATATTACATTATTTATCATCATCCATAGACTTAGAGCTGGAAGGAATCTCATAGATCACCTAGTTTGAACCCTCATTTTATAGATGAAAAAGCTGAGGTCTGAAGAGGTAAGGTGTAATGTCATACAAGTAGGGGCAGCTAGATGGCACAGTGGATAGAATACTGGCACTGAAGTCAGGAGGACCTGAGTTCAAATCCTACCTCATACACTTGACACTTACTAGCTGTGTGACTCCGGGCAAGTAACTTAAACCCCATTTCCTCACCCCCCCCCAAAAAAAAAGTCATACAGATAGTAAATGGAAAAGCCAGCATTTGCCCAAGTTCCCACAGCAAATAAGCCAGGATTCAAATGTACTTTGGACTATGTTACCCCTAAATGGAGTGTAGTTTTATATAAGAGGGGTGGGGTAACAGGGATATTGGCCGATGCATCAGGTGATCCTGTAGGTCTCCTCATTGGAGTCAAGTAAGCATGCAAATCAAAGATTCTGCACTCTGGAGACCATACCACACAATTATGGAAAGGAATGGGGATGTTTGGTCTGAAGAAGAGGAAAATTAGAGGTGATCTGAGAGCTGTTTTCACATTCTAGAAGATATTTGTTCTACTTGGTCTCAGAGGATAGAACTAGGCACAGTGGATGGAAACTGCAGAGAGAAATATAAGTATTATATAAGGAAAGCCTTGCTCAAAATGAAAGCCATCCAAGAGCAGAGCAGGCTACCTTAGTGGGCTTCCTCCCCACTGTATGATCAACTTCTAGTGTGTCAGAGGAAGAGTCTTGTTCTCTTACAGATTAAACTTGATGGTCTCCAGGGTTCTCTTCAACTCTGAGATTGAGCCTATGATTAAGTGATTCTGTGATTCTCAAAATCACACACAGTCTGAGCACAACCCCTGATTAATAAGTCAACTCTGTTTTCCAGTCAGCTAACACTTTACCCAACACACATGACATAGTTCCTTCCTTCAGAAGCTTATGTTTAAGGTTATTATGACCCATAGACTGTATACATGTGCTACATGCATGCTCACACATTGTATGTGTAAACAACACATAACTTATTTTTATTTCCATTTTCTTTATTTCTCTTCCCTCTTCTTTGTTTGTTGGACCCCTCCAGGCTGCCCTTGGTGGTTCTTAAAACTAATGGTCATTACAATTTCTAAGGAAGCAGCAATTCATTCACCTTTCCAGGGAGAAGGCAATCCATCACACTTTGATAGGCTGGACAATCAAACTCTGGCTGTATTTATATGACATTAGAGAGCTGTTTTCTTGGGGAACCACTATGCCAGCATCTTAATGATGAGGCTGATTTGTTCTGGCAAGATGTTTCAGTTAAGGGTGCCATGGAAACGAGTCTGCTCCACTGCCACTGAGGGCATTTTCAAGGAAAGAAATACTTTAGAATGTAATGTACTTCTATCCAATGCTATGTGAAGTACAATTTCACTACACTGAGGCAATGGAAAATTGTCTCCTTGAAACCCTACACTGGCCATTCCTTTCTCTGATGCCTAGTCCCTGAAGAAGCTTCAATCCTCTGCAGAAATAAAGGGATCAGGAAAACACAAAGATGTCAGAGATAAAGAAGGTAGGTTTAAGCACAAAAAAGGAAATGAGAATGAACCCACAAGGGAATTGTGTGGGTACAAGAGAATCATTGCCTGCTGTGGGTCCAGGTTATGCTACTGCCATAATGCATGCATGCATGCGCGCGCGCACGCACACACACACACACACACACACACACACACACACACTGTTCCCAAAAATGATGCATGACACAAACCATGACTTGGCTGACAATTATTTTTCTACTTACAGTGCTTGCTTGATTTAAGTCATGCCTACCTCTCTGGCTTGGGAGAATTGCTATGAACTCTTTCCAGTTCTGCCTAGGCCTTGTATTCAGCTACCTGTGAACGCAGGCTTGGCCTAGCAAAGCATCTATTTACTCTCTCAGATCAGGGCTTTGACCACACCCCCATTTCCCAAGATGGTTCTCTTCCTCAGGTACTATTAATTGCCTGTAATTCTCAACTTCTTTCAGAGGTAGAAATCAGGCAGTTTTGTTTGTCTTCTAGTGAAAAGTAAATCTTATTGTTTTCCTTTCCCCTTCCTCCTTTCTCCCTCTCTCTTCTCCTTCCCCAAGCTCAGATAACGAAAGACAGAGCCACGTGCTGCCCTGCAGGCCCTCCAACTATACACATTGGCGTCAAAGGTCTACGCGTACTACATTTGGAACAGACTTCTCTAGAGAACTAACTTCACTCTGGGGAACATTTTAAGCCTTGCTCAAAACAAATAATTATCTTTGGAAGCTGGGAGAATTAGCCTCATGACTAGCTGCACAATGAATTCCCCAGATTGCTTCACTAGTAACTCCCAAGGTTTCCGCCTCAACACTGATATTTATGTTCTTCCACCCTGGGGCTCCCCAGAGTTCAGGCCAAAGTGGCCTCTGTCATGCTCTGCCTGACTGCATCGTGTCCCTACTGGGTCCACACCTTACAGCCCAGGAAACATCTCTCATTGGACAATATGGAGGTCTTTTTCTAGGACCTCAAGTAGACTTCCATCAACTCTCATTCAACTCCAAGCAGTTAAGCACTCATTTGGCACTCCAGAAAAGACAAGGGACTTTGGCAAATTGGGCGAGCTTTTCCTGGAGTCAAAGAGAGGACTTTTCATGAGATATTCTTGTTATGGGGGATTAGTTTGGGCACAATCTACCCAAGTCTATTGAAATAACCTTTGATGCAACTACTCTATGTAGTAGTCATAAAATCCCAGCACTTTCACCACTGGGATCTTTCCTCACCATCTCAGGGTTACCTATCAGCATCTCAAGACCCAAACCTGAGACCTCTCTTCATCGATCAATGTGGCTCCTGCCACACCTGACTGGGTGGTACTTATTTGACAGGCCCTGGCTATACTTATTCTCCTTGGTCAAAGAGATCACTCTAATAGTTACCATATGATACCCCTTACATAAGTTTCCCTGTATGGCCAGATCTCTAGTGGCACTCAACCTGAAGAGGATCCGTCCTGATAGTAGCCCTTCAATCAATCAATAAACATTATAAAGGATCTGTGATGTGCTGGGCACTGTGCTAAGCACTGGGGATACAAAAAGAGACAGAAGACAGGAGCTTACAGTCAAATGGGGGAGACCACATGCAAACAAACCTATACAAAGCAAACTATATACAGGATAAACAGGAAATAACAGATGGAAGGTATTGAAATTAAGAGGGATTAGGGAAGGATTCCAGTTAAAGATTTTATTTTAATTGGGATTTAAGATTTCAGTAACAGAGTAGGGGAGAGAAAGCATTGCAGACATGGGGGTAAGCCAGAGAAAATGCCCAGAGACAAGAAAGAGTGTCATATCATGGGACAGTCAGGAAGATGGCCTGGGAAAGAACTAAGCGGTCAAGAAGTAAGAGGTCAGGATGCAGACAAGGAGAAGAGTTGTATAAGGGAAGGCAAAGGGAAGATCAAAAGTCAACAGATACGGTCAGAGAAGAGGATTTCGGAATTCTTGATCATACAAGTGATACGTTTGTGGGTGATGGCGAGATCACAGATGCGCCTACCTTTGTGTGTACCTGACATGGACTGGAGGAGTAGGTCACAGGAAATAAACAGGAGGAGAAACTGAGTGCTTATGGTATTTGAGGCAAAATCAATATGTATGTTGCAGTCCTCTCTTATGAGGGCAGGGGTTAGGGAGGGGGAGAAAAGGTGTAAGCCAGGTATCAAACTCTTTGAGGAAAGAAGGGGAATATCGTGGGGGGTCTGTAGACAGCAGTTTCCAGGATTTTGACTGGGTCATACATATGAATTGCATGAACTTCAAAAAAATGAAAGGGTACTAAGTGATGGAGGTAGGGGGAGACCTGGAAGTAACAATGGGAAGCAAGAAGCATTCCAACACACTTGCCTCAACCAATGAGCTAAGGAAAATAAGTGAAAAGACTATAAAGAATGTCCAGGGAGACTACGTCGCTGGGAGAAGCGGTGTTTCAGTAGTAGATGAAGGGAGTGGAAGAGTCAAAGATTAAAGATGAAGGGAAATTTGTTGCCTATCAAACAGGCATTCCAGAGAGCATAGTAGAAGGACTAGGTTATGTTTGGTTGAAACTTTGGGATATAAGGGCTGAGGGGGATGGGGATGAGGAATCGGGTATTGGGGGTAAGGAATGGAATTCATTAACAATCTACAGGAGTGTAGAGTCACTAGGATGTTGTGGGTATAACCAAGTATGAGAATGCTCATCATTGATTACAGGATGCCACTTCTCTTCCCAATGAAAGTTGGAGAGTAGCTTAGACACAAGTGCAATATAAAAATGGGAGACACACACACCATCAGATGGAAGGCCTCATTTCACTACTGCTCTTCTCTCCAAAGGCTGGAGATTAGGCAGGAGAAGAGTGCAACTGGTAATGGAAGTAAAACTTTCACCACAGGCAAAGAATTGGAAATCAAGGGGATGCCCATCGATTAGGCAATGGCAAACAAGTTGTGGTATATGAATGCAATGGAATATTATTGTGCTATAAGAAATGAGGAGCAGACAGACTTCATAATAACCTGGGGAGACTTATATAAACTGCTGCTGAGTGAGGAGAGTAGAACCAGGAGAACTTTGTACACACTTACAGACACATCTTATCTGTGATGACTGACTAACTTTAATAGACTGGGCTCCTCTTAATAATGCAAGGTTAGAGGACAGCTCCAAAAGGCTCATGATGGAAAGAGATATCCACATCCAGAGGAAAAAACTACAGTCTGAATGCAGATTGAAGCAAGCTACTTGCTCTCTCTTTTGTATTTTATTCCTTCTTTCTCGTTGTTTACTCCAATGGTTATAACTCTTCTTTATAACTTGACTAATGTTTAATGCAAAGGTATGTGTAAAATCCATATCAGATTGCATGCTGCCATGGGGGTGGGGAGGGGGGAGGAGAAGGAAGGGGAGAAAATTTGGAACTCAAGAGACTGTGGAATTGAATCTTGTAAACTAAAAGTAAATAAATTTAAAAAACAGAAAAAAAAAACCTTTCACCACAGGAGAAAGAAGTCCTGTTCCCCACCAGCATTCCTCTTCCTCTCCTCTCAAAGGAAAGGCACGGCAGGAGGTATAAGCATTGAAGTCAGAGGAAGGTTGTTCTTCTTTGTGCTGAGGTTTTCAAGATCTTACTTGTGAGGTTGGCCTGGCAGCAGGATGTGGAGGTTTCCTTGTGTTGACACAGATGGAAATTATTGCTTTGAGACAGATAGAAGATGCCCAGTCAGGCCCTAGACAGCCTCTCTTAGGGGAAATGCTGTGCCCAGCAAGAGATGGAAGGCAAAAGGCATTCCTGTGGTCTGAGAAGCTATGGCTGGTCTTCTCCCTAAGGAGGCCCATGCCCTAGGTGTTCATGACTATGTGCTGAATAAACCTGCTTGCTTTACCACCTTCCTGCCCCAGCAGGAACTTCTTATTCCTTCCTAAGGGGCCTTATTTGACCTACTTGATCTCTGGTACTTGGCTAGGAAAGTTCCTTTCTCCTTTCACCCAAAATGCTGAGCCAGAAAGGACTTTAACAAAGAAAATGCCACTTCACAATAAATTAACTACAGGAGTGACCACTGCTTGTGATCATTCAGAATTGAGCCCACATTGAGCAGCCCCTTTGTTTGAAGCCAAAGCAGTGACACTCCTTCCAGAATCTCCCCCAGCCCACCTTTCAGGACTTAAAATATAAATGAGAGGCAATTATGCAACTCAGGGGTGCAAAGTCTGGCACAACTTTACAGTCAAGTTTGCAGATACAATCCCAATTCAGAACTATGCCCAGCACCAGAGTACCTGCTATTATGGTTAAGAGTATATCCACAGACCTACTTATTTCTTTCATTATTTATTTGTTTGGGTTTTTTTTTTTTTTGAGTGACTGACTGTGGAATCTGCTTCATTGGCTTGAGATCAACCATCAGATGCAGTTTCAAAAAAATACATGATGGGCTTCAACCAAGACCAGGGCAACACCATGTGTCTTCCATTTCTGGAGGGTTCCTTGACCAGAGGCAATTGGTACAAAACACTGCGGTGGGAAGGGGAACGGGCTGCAGAAATGAGGCAATCTGGTGTTGAGTTCAGTGCAAGAAGGAGTTATGTGGGACAAGAATAACCCTTGCCCAAAATAAAATAAGCAGAGATATCTCCAAATAGAGACAGGTAGAATTTAATTATTTCTTCTTGCAAGAAGAGCAGTCTCAATACTCTTTAGAGGCAGTCTAGTAGGAAAGGCAAAATATAAAATGCAAAGCTTGGTTATATACCCAAAAGACCACCCCTTCTCCCCCTACTTTGTCCTGTCCTGTTCCCGTTAATTAGGAACTGAAATGCATGATCTTTTTTTTTTAAGCAATTGGGGTTAAGTAACTTGCTCAAGGTTACACAGCCAGTTATTTCAGGGTGTGGTGCTAAGTATCTGAGCCCAGATTCAATCCCAGGTGTCCAGATTCTGGGGCTGGCGCTCTTACTCACTGCGCCACCTGGCCGCTCCTGAAATGCATGATCTTAACCGCAAAAATTTGCTGGTGCTGCAGGTGAAATGTGAGTAATATCAAAAAGTAGAAGGTATATGTCTAATGGACATGAAAACAGACAAAATATGTCATTGGTATCAACTTAGATATGAAAGCAGAAAACAAATGTTTTAACAATATCAATATAGATATGAAAGTAGACAATGTTTTATGAATCATGGGAACTTTAGGACATGGTGACCTACCCAGAGTTCCACAACAGGATTTCCAATTTTACATTTGTACAGGTCAGATGGTGGTCAGTGGAAACAAGTCTGGAACATTTGGGCCTGTGGTTAAATTTGCAGGATCTGTGCTTCCCCTCCTATGCTTAGCTAAGCTTAGCAAAAACTTCAGCTTATGACCAGGGAAGTAAGGCAAGGGTCCCAGATTCCCAGCCCATGTTACTAGTCTTTGGTACTTTATTACAATTCTGTTCAAATTTCAGGAATGTTACCTGAGAAGTTTTCACTTTTATACCATTCAGAGTTGACAATGAACAGGTGGGCTGACTTCAAGCTTTTTCCTTCTCCCAGGTCCTAATGCAGACTACACTGCCATGGGTTAGTGTCAGAATGAGCTTTCCATCCTGGAGCTCCCAAATGATTGTGGTCTCCTGTCCGTCCCACTTCTGGACATGGACAAGTTTGCCTCCATCCACTGTGATGAGAGACTTGACTTTCCTTTCATCAGCTGTTGTCCCATCAGACTCTACTCCCAACTTGAAGATATCTCCATGTTCTTGAAAGTGCTCTGAGTCTTGACAGTGATGGTGTCCCCACTGACCTGAATGATGGTGGTGCGCTTGGTCATGCTGGCCACCTACTTTGTGGTAAAGCCAACATTAGTGGACTTCATGTAGTCATCAAAGTTCTTGCTATCAACCAGATTCCAGGTACCAACCAAAGCATTTGCCATGTTTCCAGGCTAGAGGAGGCGGGGCGAGGTTGGGCTGAACTGGGTATGCACTTCGAGGCGGCACTGGGTCCAGATCCACTGGGCTGTGCTGAGCTGAGCTGCACCTAGCTGAGAGTGACTGGGCTGCACTGGGTTAAGCCGCAGGCAGGCAGGAGAGAGAGAAGGCGATACAGAAAGGTTCCCGTCTCAGACCTACTTATTTCTGACCCTAAAAGTCAAACTTTCATGCTACTGACTGTTGCAGGTTCAAGCTTTGTTGGTTCAGGGCCTTCTAAAAACATTGTGAATTCAAGCCTTGCTCAGTGAGTGAAGGCCTTTGTAACCTTACACCTCGCTGATAGCACTTCAAACAAGATTTGGGTACACAATTTCTTCTAAACCTGTGACCCAGTAGGCCAAGGTCCCACAGTCCTGTGTAGAGAGGCATGGAAAATAACTCAGTCTAAATATCACCCAATGCCCATTATTTCTAACTGTGCTGAAATACCATCCACTAGCATTGTATAGGATTTGGGGAAGGTCACTTTCCACTCCTGGTTCTCTTAAAAACACTTCCTGGATGAAAGATAAGCTGCCCTCTCAGAGCCTGACCCAGAGTCCCCTCCTCAGTAGCAGGACTTTTGGAGCAATTTTAATAAAAACAAGGTAAAGAAATTGCTCCAATGTAGGCTATATAATTGTGTAATTAGCCTAATACTTGGAGTACTGATTCCAGACAGTCATAATAACATTATTTTAGTCAAATATTGTAGCTCTCCTAAATATCCTAGAAAAGAACTGTTAGAAACGATTCATTTGTCTGGACAGACTTCTCTCCTTGCAGAGCCCCAGTACTATTTGTCAAGAAGACAAGCTGGGAGCTATGCTCCTGCCAAAACCCAAGAACTCCAAATAACATCACCATCTAAGACTGGTATGAACTATGACTAACACTTGACCCACTAGAACAACAGTCTGGAGGCAATAATATTCAACGAATTGAACCTCAGTGGTGCATGCAATCTAACCTGGGAACAGGAAAACGAGAAATGGAAGGCAGCATTCAGACTTGGCAAGATCTGTACAAATACCAGGCTATGCCCATCTGTTTGTGTTATGCCTCCATGGTTTTCCAGAGTTCAATAAAAGCAGTATTTGAATACCTGACAGAACCAGGGGTTAGGGGGTGGTTTGTCTCAATGATATCCTCACCCAAAGTTATCACTTAAGTTAAAGCAGTGGAAAGAAAATTGACATCAAAGTCAAGATCTGGATTTGAGTCCTACTCTGGCAAATACTGACTGTGGGATCCCTGGAGTCAGTCTTCCACCACCACCACCACCCCCCAGTGCCTATAGGGAGTAAGGAAGTGTTTGATACCTCTAAATTTGAGAGCATTTTGTGCAAATTCTCTATTACCCCTGCTAGGTCCATCTCTGTTCCTATCTAAAATACATCAAACCATTCTAAATGGTATTAGACTCCATGAACAAGAGGGCTGGCTTCCTCTACTGGCTTCATCTTCAATTACAACCAAGGTCACACATCTGTTCATGAGAGAAATGTTCATCTCTGCAGTCTCCCCTCTCACTTCATCTCCAAATGTGGTCTTCGATTTAAAGTCTGACCGATGAACTGTGGCACTCACAGCCCTCCAGGGAAGGAACAAGTCTTTGGAAGAAAGAGACCCAGATTCAAATCCTAACTCTGCCACTTATTAGCTATATAATATTTGTTTGTTTATTTTGTTTTTGGAAGGGCGAAGGCAGGAAATCAGGGTTAAGTGACTTGCCCAAGGTCACACAACTATTAAGTGTGTCAAGTGTCTGAGGCCGGATTTGAACTCAGGTCCTCCTGACTCCAGGGCAGGTGCTCTATTCATTATGCCACCTAGCTGCCCCATTAGCTATGTAATCTTGGGCAAACTCTTGAAGCTCCCCAAACCTTGGCTTCCTTACCACTTCAAGGAGATAATAATACTTGTGTTACTTACCTCACAAGACTTGGGAGCATCAAATAATGTGTTTGCAAATCACTTCCATCTTTCACATAAGTAGAAATTATTATTGCTATTTTAGATTGTGAACCTGGATACTTCAGAATCATGTTTCTCTAGGTAATTTTGTGGAGCACATTTTATAGTTGTTTCATGATGGATAAAAGATAAGGATATCCATTTAAGAAAGGGTGAGTTCATTTTGTGGCACAAAGAAATTTTAAAAGGAACACTATAAACTAAGATGAAATATTCAGTTGTGAATTCAGGGAAAAGGCATTTGAGAAGAAGGGATTTTTATTGAAGAGACCCCACAATTCTGAAAATCTTGTTGGAAACTTCAGGCTGCTACTGAGAAAATAGCAGTATTTTAAGAAAAAAAAAAGGTAGCCTCAAGAAAGGGAAACCTTATTGGTAAGAGCTATAGGTCTAATATTCCAAGTAATTAAGACTGCCACTAAGAGTCTGACATTTGTAACTAAAATACATCAATCTAAAGGGACAAAAAGATCTTTTGTCCTAGGAGAAAAGTATTATGGGAATGGACAAAAGTCGTTTCAAAATGATCAAGATGCTGTTGCCAGAATGGATTTTTTTTTTAAAGATAATGTTCGGAATTTTTTTCTTGAGAGCTGAATTTGGACTGAAATGAAAGAATAGAAAAGAAAAAAAATAGGACTAAAGCAAGAAGGCACTAGTAGGCCAAGGTTAGGAAGTCAGAAGAGATGTAATAAATATGAAATCTCTCTCCACTTTATTCATCAGATTGAACTTTTTGTTCAAATCCCCGCCTCCACAAAGCCCCAAACTATTTTGATTTCAGTAAACTTAATCCCAAACTCAAAGCTCCAGTTTATTAAAATAGCAAAACCCAACACTCTCTGAAGCAACTTCAAACTATTTCAACACTTCAGCCAAAGCCATTTTAATATGTTTAAGCAAATTATCCATGACAACTGTTGTCTGGGCTGCCTAGCAACAGAATGCAGTGCCCAGCATAACCTCATTTCAGAGCCTCAGGAAATCAGTTCATTATTGGACAGTAAAAGCTATTTCCTCCTTAAAATCATTTAAAAGAATGCATCAATTAGAAACACTGTATAAAATGATCAATTAGATTATCTTCTTCCCCACTACCACCAACCATTTTTGAAACACACTTGCATGTTTGAAAAAGGAATTAAATTCCCCCTGGTAGTTTCACATTCAACAAAGCCAAATTTGCACAAGTGCTTCCAGAAAGCTCTTTATTTACATGTATTTACATATTTCCCAAAAAAGTTCAAGGGAAGAAAGGGGCTGATTTGTCAGTGTGGTTTGATTTCCTGTTCTGACATAGTTTTTGTTGTTCATACTTCATTTTTGAAGAAGGTCAATGACATCATAATTGACTGATGTCTCGACTTGCACATGAATGGGATTTAAGTGAAGCAGAGTTGCACAAATCCCTGTCAACCTCACGCTCTGTTCTGGAGCCTTTGAAGTCCAGTGCTAAGACAAAAGTTAGGATGACTGGTGACCACCTGTGATGTATCTTCAATGCCTTACCAAGATGTAAATGCTCACTTCAGCCACCTTCATTGCTGTTGAAATAAATTGTTCTCTTCCACCCATTCCACCCAGAGAAGTCTTCATGTGCTTGAAGTAGGTATAGCCCTAATTCATCAAAGGGTTTAAAGCTTGTTGGCTACCCTCAATAGAGTTTAGCCCATGTGCCAAGATGGCTAATTAGGATGTGGCTGCTGTGTATGCTACAGCTTCTTGGCAGGTGGACACCAAAAGTGGGTGAGCAGCCCTGAAAAAGACTTGGCAAGCCCTCACACTACAGGTAACTCCTGGGTTTTTCTCAGTGGTATTCTCTACACTCAGTGGCAGGGATCACTGAAGAATGTCATATCTGGTCATGAGGTCATAGATTTAGTACAGGAAAGGATTTTAGAGGGCCTAACCTCATCATTTCACAGATGAGAAAATTAAATCTCAGAAATAAAGAGACCTTGCCCAGGGTCATGCAGTTACTCAATCCAGGATCTCTGACTTTAAATACAGCAACCTTTCCACCGTGCAATGAGAAAGGATATGTCAATATTTCAGTGACTCAGTGGTATCATTGTCATGGGTTCTCTTTCCAACAGCACAGATGGAAACCCATCCATGACCTTTCATCCTATGTAATCCTTGTCCTTGACCCTTCCCAAATTCTCCATGAGAGAGAGGAAATTTTTTTTTCATCCCATAATATTGCTTGGATACCAATGGAGGACATAGACTGACAGCCCATTATTTTTCCGTCTCTAATGACCAGTCTACTTCCTCCCTCTATATGACCAGTCCTGTCACATCTCAGTCAGTCAATATTTGTTAGGCATCTACTATGTGCCAAGCACTATGCTAAGCACTAGGAATACAAGAAAAATCAAAAGATAATCTCTGCCCTCAAAGAGCTTACAATCTAAAAGGAGAAATCTCTCCATTGTATCCTTTATACCTTTTGTACTATATGGTTCTTCATTGGTATATATAGCAACCTAGTCATGCATACCTAGCGTTGCGCTTTAGATGTTTCTGTAATTATTTTTATTTTTTGGAGGCTGGTATTTCATGCCAATTCTGCTGTGTCACTGAAAGGCCTTCATGTCAGGTGGAAATTTGGTGTCAATAAATGAATTTCACAGTTTCTGTTTCTGGTCTGCTCCCATTCAATTCTGTACCCAGCTCCCTGTCTGTTAGCAGGGTCTATTTAAGATACATGCACTAGAGGACCAGGTCTATGATTTATCTTTCTATATGTCACTTTTTATCCACTCACTTTGTCCTGTGTGATGGTCAAACCGAACTCTTTCGAGTAATTATTTGTCTTTTTAGGAGTCTATGCAATGTTACGTGTATTAATATTATCAGCAAGTATCATCTACAAACAGGAATATTTGGAGGACCTTACTATCTTTAGGGAATCTGTCCTTTTTTGGACTCTATCTTTTATATACTCAATGATCATGGAAAATACATGTGGACTTGCTTTATGTCTCATTTGATATCAATATGGCAGCCGTAGACACAGTGTTGGCTTTAGAGTTAGGAAGACCTGAATTTAAATCCTGCCCCAAACATTTATTAGCTATGTGGCCGTAGTCAACTCACTCTCTCACGTTCAATTTCCTCATCTGTAAAATGGGATGATAATAGCACTTATTACATAGTTACTATGAAGATCAAAGGAGATAACATATATCCAAAATTCTTTACATATCTTAAAGCACTATATAGTATTGTTCTTAATGATAATCAGAGAGCCATTAAGCAAAGTTATCTCTGCTGTTTCAACTTTCAAGTAATCTTAAATGTGTAAGGAAAATTGATCAGGGAAGTCTGTTCAATCTCATCAATCCATGAAGCAGCAAAGGTGTTTAATGTGCAGGAACTATGATTTCTACACAACTGGATGAGCTTTCAGGACATGAGCCTTTGTTTGGAAAAATCTTTGGGGTACCTCACACAAAAAGGATATAGATACCTATATTGGCAAAGGAAATTTCCTATTCTGAGAATTCCCTATGCTAAGGAAATTACATGTCCAATTCTTATCCCCTAATAAATGGAGAACCTAATTAGGCTGGTACTCAGAGAGTGGATAAAACCTGTCACAAGGACACCATTGAAGATATTCCAGTGTAATAAAACCTGGCAGAGCTTTCATTCACCTTCCAGCACAGCCTAGATAGAGCATAGGGTTATCTCTGCAGTACAAGGTTTCAGAGGGGGACTTTGTAAAGGTGTAGCACAATGTAAGAAGAGTTGTGTGATTTGGCCAGATGAGACTCTGGGCAGCCATTGAGCCTCCCCCCACCCCACCCTAGCTTTGAAAACCCAGATGTTGGTGCTTCTCTCTGGTAACTATGTACATGATGGTCAGATAACTAGAAGCCCTGTCTGTTGGTCCGCTGAAATGTGTTTTTTCTCTGTCTGTACTTTTTTTTGTCTGCTTGTAACTTCTGTTTGTATTCTCTAAAGTTAAAGGTGCTGACTTTTCCCCCTGAACTAAGTAAATGATATATGTTTGATTAACATAAGATTATTAATCATTTTCGAGTTGCTTTCCTTTAGAAAAGCAGATCAAAGAACCTGTGCTAACAGCCATCCTGGGCATGCTAGGGTGCTTGCTGCTACAAAAGGATAAGAATGGAAGATCTTGTCAATTAGGGAGGTCGCATGGTGTAGCAGTGTCAAACTCAAAAAGAAACAGAGGCAAACTACTCATAGTTGAGGACTCCTACAGACCACATATTAACTTAATTTAAAAATGTAATGTTATTTATCCATTATTGTAATTTCATTTATTTTCTTAAGTATTTCCCAGTTATATTTTAATCTTGTTTGGGTTCTATTCAAGAGTGAGGTAGGTCACATGCAGCCAGCAGGTAGCATGATTGACCCCTTTCATCAAATATATACTGGATTGGGAGCCAGGATCCCTAGTTTGTAGTTTATACACAGCTTCTAACTAGTTGTATGACCCTGCATTGTTCTTTGTGATGGACTGAGATGAGGGTCTATACCTACTTAATTCTATGATTTGTATCCTCAGAGCCTAGCACAATGATTGGCATACAGCAGGTGCTTAACATATATATATATATGTATGTATATATATATATATATATAAATTTATTTATCTTATTTATTGATTCATTACTTATGCCCTTCATATATCTTACTAGTCTTCTTTGGGTAATTTATCATATTAATTCTTCTGATATCATGGTGATTGAGGATTTTTCATATGGCATCAGTGCAAGAATAAGAATTTAAAGCAATAGGTTTCAGCAACCAGTAGTGTGGAAGCACTAAACACATTCTGTAGGGTCCCAGATGTAACCCAGTTCCCAGATGGATTTTTGTATAGTTCAATTGTTGACCCAGGTAGCTCTGAATTTTCAGGTCTCATCCAAAGGGTGTGTGTGTGTGGGTGTAAAGAAAAGGGGAGGAGAGAGGTGGAGATGGAGGGAGACAGAGAGACAAAGACAGAGACAAAGACATAGAGACAGAGAGAGAGAGAGAGAGAGAGAGAGAGAGAGAGAGAGAGAGAGAGAATCTTTTTCATCTTTCCTCTGTTATTTCCTACGTGAAAAGCCTTTGTCACTAGATTGTCTTCTTTCTAGACTAGACCCCGTGGGCTAGGTAACTGATGAAATTTGTCTGCTATTTTAAATCTCCCAGAGGAATAGTTAGCTTGTTTGCCTAGCTAATAAGATTTTTCTCAGACATTTCCAGACCATGTTACCTCTTAATGGATCTTGTAGTTTCTCTGAGGTCTTGGGCTTTGGTAGGTGAGCTTTTACTTTATCTTACTCAGAACCAGGTCTCTGTGGTGACTATATTGATTGCTTATATTTGTATCCCCAGCAATCAATACAGTGACTGACATATAGTAAGAGTTTAATAAATTATTTTTCATTCATCTTGATCCAATCAAATTTTGCTAATAATTTTAAAATCACTAGATTGATAGAAGATGCCTCTCTCTTCCTTTTTTTGGGAATATTGAAAAAAAATTGCTCATCTCCAATCATAGTCTCTTGTATTCTCCAAGACCACTTAAAAGGTCACCAAACAGTGACTCAATAATCATTCCTGCCAATGTTTCAGTACTCTGGCATATTGCTCATTTGAATGTGGTGATCCCGTCACTTAAGTCAGGTGTCAATTCCCTCAGTTATTTTGATATATCCTCCCCAGTATGAAGAGTGTTCTTAGTAGGAAAAACTGAAACAGACCAATCACTCTTTCTGTTGTATACCATCATTTCATTAATTCTGAACAGTGATGCTATCCTATTTCTGACTGTGTACTTGCCTTCAACAATTTTCTTTTATGCCCATTTTGTTGTCTCCAGAATTCTTTGATTGGCTCAGCTCATTCTGAACTTTTGTGATCCTGGCTTATTCTTACAATTCATCAGTTAACTTCCCTGTTAACATCTAAATAATTACATTCCTTGGCAAATGCTTATACCGGAGGTTTCCCTTGGGAATATCAGAAATTGGCTCATGTCTAGGTTCCCACTACAAAGGGAAAAGGGGCCTTAACTCATATGCCAAGACCCAGATCTTTGTCAAGGAGATTTGGTGGATGATCTAGACTCCCAACTCCATTCCCAAGTTATATTATCCAAATTAGATTCCTTCCCTCTCCTCACTATGTATTCACTTTCTCATTGAAGTCTCTGAGAATCAAGAAATATATTGATGGGGGCAGCCAGGTGGCTCAGCGAGTAAGAGCTCCAGCTCCAGTGTCGGGATGACCTGGATCAAATCCGGGCTCAGATACTCAGCACCACACCCAGAAATAATAACTGGCTGTGTAACCTTGAGCAAGTTACTTAACCCCAATTGCTTTAAAAAAAAAAAAGAAATATATTGATGGAATATATAGGATTTTGGTTAAATCTACATAGAATTTATCTACTCCTTTGTTCTCTCTAGTGGATCTTGACACAAGTATCATTTATTTGACCATTGGATCATAGATTTAGATCTCAAAGGGACCTTAATGATGATCAAGCTTAACTTCTTGAGTAGTTATAGCTGAGGAAATGGAGAAACAGAGGATCTGTAGCTTGCTCAGAATCACAGTTAGTAAGGGTCTGGAGTGACATTTGAACCTTGATCTTATTGATTCCAGTGGTTCTGTCTTCTGCAGCATGCTGACTCTCATTATGAGTATCACAAGATAAGAAGATTAAATGTCCCATAAAATGATATTTCTTGTTGTCTTTAAATGATTCCAACCTTAGTAATTCCTTTATTTTGGTCAACCAGGCAATAAGCCAGGCATTTATTAATTCCTATTTATTCATTAATGTCCATTTATTAATACCTACTATGCACCAGGTATGGTGCTAAGCACTGGGAATACAAAAAAAAAGTCAAAAGATAGTCCTTGCCTTCAAGGAGATCACAACCTAATAGGGGAGACACAAAGCAAACAAATATTTATTGTTGTTCAATCATTTCAATTATGTCCAACTTTTCATGACATAGCTAGTAAGTGAGACCAGATATGAACTCAGGAAGATGAGTCTTCCTGACTTCAGGCCCAGCATTCTATCCATTGTGTCAATGTAATGATAATGTAATTTGAATTTGAAGATCTCTTTGTGTTGGCAAAGGTAGCAGTTACTTAGCACTTAGTAATTGATCAAGTCTCTGTTGGGGAAACAGAAGGTATGAACTCCTGTCTCCTGTTGCTGACATAACAGGAAGGACTTGGCTGAAACAGGAAGCTAATGCTGTGTGTATATAAGAAAAGCCCCAGAGAGGCACAGTAAGAATTAATTGGAACCAGGATCTGGTGGCAGAGCAGCTACAGAAGAGAGAATGAAGAACTGAGCCAGAATTACCTGAGAACTTGTGGTGGTGGAGCTTCTTCTTAATAGGAGCCAGGATCACGAAGCTCAGAAGCCCAAGTGACAGAGGAGCCCAGGAACCAGGAGCCCAGGAGAAGACTGAGGAAACAAGACAGAAAGCATGACCAGGATGCTGAGACTTTGTTTGTGGCCTGGTTGAGCCTTGAATTCCCAGAAGCAGAAATTGTGAAGGATCTGACATGGACCAGACCCTGTGAACTTCAGTGTGGAGCAGGACCTACCCAGAGAGCTGGACAAGGAAGTGGGAGCTGTCTGCCATTGAACCCAGGTGACAGTCTGGTGAATCCAGGTAGAATCTGGGATCATAGAAGGGGATCCAGGAAATCTGAGAACCAGCCCCAAGTCAAGATGAAAAGACTTCTCCCTGGGTATGGAGTAATTATGAAATTGTAGTTTACTAATGACCTAGGGGTGGAGGGTTTGTGTATGATACTTACATGATTGCTGAAAGTAATGATTGCTGAATAAGTGACTGATTGAGTTACTCAAGTGTCCCCCATGAGTGGAAGACTTTGACTATTGTACTTTGAGATGACTGTTCTTTGTTCTAAATATTGTGACCACTTTGGTGAAAACTATGGGGCCATTTTAATGATAAGCTGTTGAGAATACTATATTGTGATTTTCTATGATAAGTTGTAACATTGTGAATGCTATACCTTGATTTACTGCGAATGTCTAGGTTTGATTTGTTATAGAATAAATGGAGTGTTCACTATACTGTGTAATCAGGATCCTAAAAGTTGTTCACAGTAGCAGTCCTCTGGAAACTGCTCGTCATGGCATTACAGTCACCTAGCTGTTACCTCTGTGATCTTGGGCAAGTCATTTAACCCTATTTAACTCAGTTTCCTCATCTATAAATAAACTAAAGAGGTAAATGACAAACCACTCTAGTGTCTATGCCGAGAATAGACACATAGGACCCAAAAAGGACCATGAAAAATCAAACGTAACTGAAAATGACTAAACAGTTATGTACAAATAAGCTATTTACAGGATAAATAGGAAATAATTAAAAGAGGGGAGGCTCTAGAATTAAGAGGGATTTGTCTCAACAGATAGCACCTTCAGACCCACCTTTTACTTTTCCACAACTTCTTTGTGTCTTCTGGGTTAATTTATAAAATTATCAAAGTAGATGTGGTTTGGCCAATACATTTGCATATTATCTCTTTAGTTACCGGGCCAAGATTGCATGTTAAAAGCACTAAGTATTAAATAAATGATTTCAGGTGTCTAAGCGCTGTGTATTTTAGTATTTTCTACCTTCTTTTCAGTTACTGTGCCACCACAACTGTGGAGAGTTGAAGGGAATTACAGAGGATGAATAGCTGTTTCATGCTTTTGTCTCATTATTTTTTCATGTCCAAAAAATTCATCCCTGGTAGTCAACCTTCTGATGATAGATCTCTCCAAATGAGTCAGCCTTGTCCTTAGAAAACAGACAAAACTTGGCTGTACTAGGCTGGTACTCCAAACCTTTCCACTTTGTTAAAGGTCTGCCAGTGCTAGTGCTTCAATGACTTTAAGAGTCGAGAAACACATGATTGTTATGCTTAGGCATTAGAACAGAAGTTTAGTGTAGGTAGTCATTTAAGGAATTTGTCAGTACTACAGAAGGTTTTCAAAGCAGACACAAATACAGAATTTCTTAGTACTGATGAGGTTTCCCCCCAAAAGTTTTTATTCATAAATGACATTATGTGACATTATGTTAATTGCATTGAGTCCCCCAAAGTCCAATATCTCTTCAGTGAACTACACAGTGATACAAAAAAGATTAGCTTAAACATCCATAGTGGAAAAACAAAGTATGTGAAAAAGAAATTTTTCTCCAGAGCAATGCCACTAAATGGGTAGTAATCTCTCTCTTTCTCTCTCTCTCTCTCTCTCTCTCTCTCTCTCTCTCTCTCTCTCTCTCTCTCTCTCTCTCTCTCTCTCTCTCTCTCTTTCTCCCTCCCTCTCCCTCTTTTCTTCCCTCTGTGTTCTCCATATTCAAGTGACCTTGGGTGTCCAAGAGATTATGAGACCCTATCTGAGGTCTCCTCAGTGACCACAGTCAGTAGCAAAGTCCCCTGGAGTTAGTAGAAGTAGCTACAGGGGTTGGGAAGTAACCAAGCAGCAACACTGAAATGCACATGCCAAGGCACTATTCCTTAAGCCCAGTAAACAGCTAAACCTAATGGAAATTTAATGAAGACTCCATAAAAAGGAGAGAAAAGACTTCTAGTAAGCATGAGTTCTGAGTTTATACTTTGGCTTTAGATGTTTTCTGTGCATGGGCCACACTACCACCATACTCTAAGTTTGAGCCTACTATCTCCAAGGGCCCTTATGTGTGCAGAAAGAAAATGTATTCCTCCTTTAGCGAAATATTTTGTATCTACTACTCCTACTGTTGTTATTTGCCCCTCATACTCAAAGAGGACCAATGACATCATGATGTTGGGGTCAAGGAACAGTGTGTTTGACTGTGGCTGATCAATCCAATATGAACTCAACAGGCTGTACCACAGGTCAGGGGCAAATAGTCCATTTGATAATTTGGGATAGAGTAGTCTCTAGATTTGCCCATCTCATGTTTCCTTTGTGCTACTTCGTTTGTAGAGTACAGTGCTTTCTTTGGTGAGAGCACACCCTTTTCTGAAAACTATTTGAGTCTACCAACTAATAATCAATGGTGAACACATTGATAGGGGTTCATGAGGAATAATATTATAAACTCTAACCCTTCATGGTTAGAGGACAAGTAGCAACTACCCCCAATGGAAATCAATCCACCAATGGAAACAGAAATTATCAGGGAGTAACCCAGAGAAATCTTACAGGATCATAGGCTAGAATCACTAATATATAACTGATCTTCTAGTCCCTTCTCCTCATTTTATGGATGAAAAAAATGAGATCCCAGGAGGTTAAGTGACTTGCCCAAGGCTGCAAAGTAATAAATATAAAAGTTGAGATATGAATCCAGGATTTCTGATGCTTGAGCCACTCCTTCCAACTGTACCATGAAAAATGCAGATTTCAGACAACAATATATATATGGACTAGAATTCTGGGCATCAGTGTATATGCAAAAAGATAATAGACAGAAATGATAGATGATAATATAGACAGACCAGCCAGCCCACAGACAATGAGTTGGTCCCAGAATTCAATAGGAAGAAAACTTCAAAATAGATCACATTTGGGTAAGTGAATGTTAATGATCACCACATCTTTTGCACATATTCTCCTAGGAATACTCATATGGCTATAAATCCTGAAAGATCATATCAGAAGAACAAAAATTTAAAGTAACCAAAAAGTTCATTGAAATACATATTATAGGGACAAGCAATTTTCAGCAAGTTACCAACAATGTCTCAATTTGAGTATAAAATAAGTTTTAGAGGACTTATAGAACTAACTTATATAGAGTGGACTGGTCATGCAATAGGAACTAAAAGCAACATATGGACCATCCACATGACACATTTGTTCTCCCAAGATGGGAATAAATACTTTTTGACTGATTGACTGGCTCCAGACATGCTATATGGATAAGATTTATGATAAAAAGATGAACAAGAACTCCAAAAATTGAAAAGAGTTGAGTTCTGCAAGGATGAGAGAAATATACATACATTTGAAATAATGATGATACCAACAAAATAAGAACAAGCAAATGAAGAAATGGATGAATGAATAGATAGACAGACAGATAGAAAGAGAAAGAGAGAGAGAGAGAGGAAGGGAGGAAGGAAGAGAAAGAGAGAGAGGGAGGGAGGGAGGGAGGGAAGGAGAGAGAGAGAAAGAGAGAGAGAGAGAGAGAGAG
>NW_027187419.1:70459028-70588217 GCF_028583685.1 Petaurus breviceps papuanus
AGAGAGAGAAAGAGAGAGACAGAGAGAGACAGAGAGAGAGAGACAGGAGAAGGAGAGAGAGAGAGAGAGAGAGAGAGAGAGAGAGAAGCTAGAGGACTTTATGTTCATCCTATAAAAATTTCACCTTGTTAGATCAAGACCATACATCCAGACTCTCAAAATTTGGGAAGATTCTGAACTTATCATCCAACATGTTAACAATTCTTCATAGCTTCATATTATCTGAAAATGTAGCATGTAATCTGTCTTCATCCAAGTCACCAATAAAAATGCTACAAAGAACAATACCAATCACAGAGCCCTGAATCAAGATGTAATGCCCAATACAGTATATAGCTACATCACTTAAAATATTAGAAAGGGTTCTAGGGCTAGTTTAAGGCTGGGGTCTGCAGGGATACAGTTTTAAACCGTAATTTAGGTCAGGCAATAAATAGTGTTTACATTGTATTTTTTGACCCAAACTATCTTTTTTTCTTATGGATAATACATGGTCAACTAAAATATAAAAATTTGGAAATTTTCTGTTAGTGACTTCATCAAAAATAACTAGCATAATTTTGCATCTTAGTCCCATTTCCCCTTCCCAGCAGCAGGAAGGGATCACTCCTTTTTCTGAATCTCTCACCATGTAGTATTTATCACATTCTAACACTAGAATACTTAGTTGTATATTATTTAATCTCATCTACTAGACTATCATCCTGAAGAATAGGGACTATAGTATCTTCCTGTTGTGGCTGTGCCTAGGCATTTAAAGTCCCTGTTGCCTGGATGATATGGCCCTTTATTTCGGTATTGACAATGGTTCTTTGACAAGGTTACCTGGAACTAAAGATGTGGTTTTGCACATACCATGTGTAAAATTGGTGAGCTTCCCAATAATAATACACTCTTTGTTTCATGTCTTCTCCCACAATTTTCCATGAGAAAATCCGAATTGGACTCACATCTAGGCCCTTCCATAAAATGTGCTCTCAGTGCCTTTGAAAGAATCAAACTAACAAGACATTGAATACAGTGTAAGCTTTATTAACCTGAAAAAATGCAAGGTACCCCACAGGCTGTCAAGGAAACATTCCTCCTTGTAGAATCCTATCTCCTCTGAAGATTTACACAGTCACTCCAAACTTAAAGCACTACTCTGGTCCTGGAAAACCCCAAAAGACAGGAGAGAACTGAGGGCTGTTAGGGAATCAATCAATTTGATCATTTGTGATAAGGCATCAACCAAGGCATGACTCTGGGTCATGAAGATTATATAGATCCTGAAGTAAGTAGGGACTTATGGATACTATAAATGTTGTACAAAGTAGAAAATACTTAAATTTTATGGAGATTAAAAAGCACAAAAGATCATTCTTCCATTTAAGCAAATTGCAACCTAATTGAGAAGACAAGGACATTAACAAGTATGATATAAAAAACTAGCATGTAAGACAAAAAATCAAAAGTCAAAATGTGTGTCAGAGACTATAAATGATCAAAGAATCCAGAAAAGAGGTGTATGAGTGTGAGATGGAAAGGTAAGTCTTGGGGGAAGGTAGGACATAAAGACAGAGTAGGATTTGGACAAATGGAACAGGTGAATTCTAAGCAGGGACAAAAGCATAAAGGAGGAAGCACAGGCAGAGAATGGTCTGACTAGAGTAGAATAATTTTCTCAGGAAAAAAAATTTGGATAGGTAGGTGAGGGTCAAGTTGCAGATGTTTTTTAACTAGGCAGAATTTAGAAGTTAAGAGAGTAGCTAGCTGTCCTTGTTGAAAGGAGCCAGTAGTGTCCCAGGAACCAAGTAAGCTTTCCAGAAGGAAGCAATCAACCTCTGCATCAAAAGATGCTGAAAATGTGCAGAAGTTGAAGTCTATAAAGGATGAGAGAAGACTTCAGATGTTTCACCTCAAAAATCTGAAAAAGCAATTAATGTGAAAATGACCCTCCATAGAGCTTTGCCCAATACCTCATTAATTGATGTTATTCTGAAAACCTTTGCAAAGGAGAATTCTAAGAGTGGCAGCAAACAGACTCCAAGGGATATGGATCTATGGTTATAACCCCAGTGAATGAGCTATTTTCATCAATGACAACAGGGGAACTATTTGGGTACGCAATGTGATATAGGCAGAAAAGGTAAATGACAATATGTAAGAAGATGAAATTGGAAAGAACAACTCTACCTGACCAAATGCAATCAGGTAGAACCCATGCTGAAGGCAAGAGACACTCAAGGAGATCTTTTATGGAGACATCACAAATAGGGGGAAATTCCTTAGAATGAAAAAGATCACAAATAGTGCTTTAAAAAAAAAAGTGGGTGGGAAGAATAAGTATAAAGCAATCAAGTGCCAGCCTGTGTGCCTTCTATCTTCATAAAACCTTTATGAGAAAGTTCTGTTCATGTAGTGACAGTATTCTTGATGAAAACAAGTATTCTTTCCTAGATGATTTGCCAGAGCATACAACTGATTGCAGATAATATAAGAAACTTTTAGGTGTTTGCTTATTGATTTTTCAAAAGCACTTCAGTTGGTAGAACAAAATGGAGCTTTAAATACTCTCCTCAAGACAAAATAATACAGGACTAGTCCAAAAGAGTTATGGAAATAATTGTTCAGGAGTCTCCTGAATATTGGCATCAATTAATGTCCAAACATACTAACAGTGGAAGCAACCAGTTTAATTTTTTTTCATTGTAGACTCAGCAGATTATTTTACTTTCATCTAATTCTGGTATTGTATAAATCATGTACATTATATATACAGTCTTAATCATAATCAGTTTTATAAAGTATTCAAAAAGGACAAGGCATTGTAAATAGTTCTATCCTTCAAAACTGAACTACTCTCCTTTCCCCAATCTTTTTCTGCCCCTCCCCAATTGCTACATTTTTTACAAGCACTTTCTCCCAGCCTTTAAACTGACTCCTCATTCTCCCACCTCCTCTTTTTGACATCCTTCTCCTCTACCTTCATAGTTTCCATTAATCTTTCCTATTTTACAGAAGTCTCTCCCTCCTTGAATCCCTCAGCTCACTCTGACCTCCCTAAAGATATTGATCATCTTTTAACTTATATCATATCTAGTTGTGTGCAAGCCTCTTCTGCTAAAATCCTACTCAGATACTTCCTCATGGTGTGGCAATAAACCTGAAGTCTTAAAGTCTGTACAGCTAAGCACAAGTTCTTATAGGATTTACCAAGCTAAATGGGTTTAGTGATAATGTCTGCATTCCAAAGTCCAGCCCAGTCCAATTTGGAGAAGCTCCTCACCAAGTTGGTGGATACTTTGTCCATAATATACTAAGGAATAAAGAGAAGACACACATAATTATGAAATTATGGTCTTTGGGGCGGCTAGGTGACACAGTGAATAGAGCATCAACCCTGGAGTTAGGAGGACCTGAGTTTGGGTCTGGCCTCAGACACTTAACACAAAAAATAGCCGTGTGACCTTGGGCAAGTCACTTAACCCCAATTGCCTTACCTTCCCCCCTCCAAAAAGCAAAAACAAAAATCTAAAAAAAAAAGAAATTATGGTCTTTGAAGTACTGAGTCAATAAGTGACTAAGTCTAATCCTCCTATTAAACTATGATCCCCTTGACAAGCATTCGCCCTTGTAAACCCAGTGCCTAGTACAGTGCCTTCTTCATAGTGCCTAATAAATATTTATTGAACTGCAATAATCATCTACATTGTTCTTTCAGAGTATTGAGTAGAAGTAGAAAAATCAGGGCTGTTTTTAAGAACAAAGTAAATAACAATATGATTCCATTGAAATCTGAGCAGTACTTTTGAATTCCTTCCAATATGACTTCTGCCAATCACAGAATTTGAAAGTTAGAAGGCACCTCAGCAGCTATGTGGTTACTTATGTGAAAGGAACCTTCAGTATAATGTACTTGACTGGTGGTCATCAAACCTTTGCTGGAAGATGACTAAGGAGAGAGAACTCACTACTTCCTAAAGCAGACCAACCTACTTTTGGACAGCTCTAATTGTTAGGAAGCTTTTCCTGAGATAGAACCTAAACTGGTCTTCTCGCTCGTTGTTCTTGGTTTTCCTCTCTGGGACTAAACAAAGCACATCTCCTTTGTCTTCCACATGAGGGCCCTTCAAATACGTGAAGACAACTATCATGTACCTCCAGAATCTTGTCTTCTCTTCTCCAGGTTAAAGAATCTTAAGACCCTTCTGTGTTCTAGTTGCCCTCTTCTGGACCCTCTCCAGCTTAGAAATATTCTTCTTAAATCATGACATTCAGTACTGAGCACAGTACTACAGATGAAATATGGGAAGACCAGAGGATATTGGGACTATCACTTATTCCTGGAAGTTATGCCTCTTTTATCATAACCCAAGATCACATTAGCTTCTTTGGCTACAATATCACCCTGCTGACTTACATTCATCTTTTGGGACAAGAGAACCCCCAGATCTTTTTGCCAGAATTGCTGCCTATCCTTGCATTCCCCATGTTGTACAAGTGAAGGTAATTTTTTTATACCCAAGTAAGACCAAAATAGCTCTAAACTATGCTGCAGTTACTATTGTCCTGAACTGCAAGATGCAAGGTCAGAAATAAATTCTAAAATGTACAGATTTCCTCCAAATATCATCTTCCATTTACCAGATCTATAATTCTGTTTGTATATGGAATTTGTAGGGATACATTCCCTTTACTCTTGCAGATGGGCACATTTTCTTCAATTTATATTCTTAGTTGCCTAGGCACTGATAGTTTAAGTGACTTGCCCAGAGTCGCACAGCCAGTATATGCTTGAGATGGATCTCGAACTCATATCTTCTTGATTCTGAGGCCAACTCACTACCCACTCTGCCACATTGCCTATATTACATTAATATAGCAGTGATGTTTTTAAAATAAACAAAATAAAATAAGATATGCCAGCAGAAAATTCTTCACCAAAACTGTAAGTCAAAAGCACCACTAGCCTGAACAAATATGGTCCCTCAATCCATTCAAATAGGCAGGTAGGTGGTGTAGTAAATAGAGTGCTAGGCCTGGAGTTAGTAAGACTCATCTTCCTGAGTTCAAATCTGGCCTCAGAAAGTGGCCCTGTGCAAGTCACTTATCCTTGTTTCCCTCAGTTTCCTCGTCTGTAAAATGAGCTGGAGAAATAAATAACAAATCACTCCATTATCTTTGCCAAGAAAACCAAAATTGGGGTCATGAAGAGTTGGACATGACTGAACAACAAAAGAAAAGCCCATGGAAAATGAAAGAAATAATGGTGTTAAAATCCTTTCCAGGAGAAATCATAAAGCCACAGACTGTTTAATCTAGAAGGAGCCTTAGGGGTCATCTAAGTCCAACCTCCTTATTTCAGAGAAAAAAGGGAGACCCAGAGAGGTAAAGCGTTTTGAGTAAATTGCAGAACCATCTGCTTCTGTCTTGAAATCCAGCACTCCTTCCACAAGTCTGCCCAATTATGATTCCCTTTCCTTCCACTTCTTGGAATTGTTATTGCCACACCTACAAGAGCCCTGGAGATAGATAGATAGATAGATAGATAGATAGATAGATAGATAGATAGATAGATAGATAGATAGATAGATAGATAGATAGATAGATAGATAGAGATGATATAAATAATCCCAGAAGACTGAAGTTACAGGCACTAGCACATAGTAGGCTTTTGACAAATGTGTGCTGAATGAGTGTAGTAGATGAATGAATCAAGGAGAAACAAGGTTTCTATATACACACAGCAGAACTGGATGGGACTGAAATGTTTCAGTTGCTCAATGTAACATCACAATACAAACCCCAGCCTGGGAAATCAGAATCCAAATTACTGAATGTCCAGGTGACTTTCCAAAAGCCACACAGCCAGTATGTATTAGGGTTGGCCAGTTTTCTATCCACTAGTCCACATTTCATCTATTTTGACTCATGAGTAGAATCAGAATCATAGAATTTCTGATTTGGAAGGGACATCAGTACAAGTTATACCTGGTCAAGAATCTTCTATACACACACACACTCCTTACTACTAATCATCCTGTCTTTGTTTGAAATCCCACAAAAATAAGGGGGAACCCACTATATTGCAAGGCAGCCCCTCCCACTTTGGGATAACTCTGATTGTTAAGAATATTTTCCTTGCTGCCAAGTTTAAATTTTTCCCATTGCAACTTCTACCCATTGTTTCTAGTTCTGCCTCTTAGGGCCAAAAAGAACAGTCTAATCTCTCACTTCTAGGTGAAAGTCCATTCCAAATCAGAACAGAATGGAAGAAATGTGGAGTCGTGGCTAGAGAGCTGGCGGGTATCCTTTATCAGACTATGGGTCCTCATATGGCTTTTAGCTTTAGTCCCTGACCACTGTGGTTGCCCTATATTTCCAATTTGTTGATGACTTCCAAAAAAGGTGATGCCCAGATGAGACAAATGTTTCCATTCCATATACAACATGGAGTACTATAAAATTTCAGACTAGCCTAAAAATTTCCTTAGAAGGCAAATCATTTCTGGTTCAAAAATCATACGGAATACTAGTTCTCATTATCCAAAGCTCTGTAAGTAACCTGGGAGGCAAATTTAGTGAGTATGTGTGTTTCCTATACATGGGAGTCCTATAGGAAAAGTGAATCAGAATCATTGAATATTAGAAATGGAAAAGATTTCAAAGGCCACAGCTAGAGACCACCCCGCCTGAAGGATGCCAGTTATAGTATCCCTATCAAGTCATCAAGCTTGAAGATACAGTGGAAACAGTGCTGCCTGGAGTCAGAGGATCTCATTCCAATTCCGTCTTTGATAGTTACTACCTGAACAAACTTGAGTAAGTCACTTAACCTCCACAGGTCTCCGTTTTTTTTTTTTCATATATAAAATGAAGGGGTTAGAGTACATGTTGTCTGAGATCCATTCAGCTCTAGATCTATGATCCAATGACCAATTCAGGCATTAGCTATCCTGACCAGTTCTTCATCAGCCACAAATTTCATAAACGCACCATTTATGTCTTTATCAGGTCACTGATAAAAAAAAATTGTTGAGCAGAGCAGAGTCAAGAACAGATATCTGTCTGATATTCTTTGGGTTCTGTCAGTCGACCAGTCCTGAACCCACCTGATTATCATCCAGACCATATCTCTATATTTACAGGCATGATGAGAAGCTTTGTCATATGCACTGCTAAAATGTAGATAAATTAATGTAGTAGAATGTTGTTTTATGTCAAGAAATTACAAACATGAAATATATGGGAAGATTTGTGTGAGTTGATGAAAAGTGAAATAAACATAATCACTAATGTATACAATGACTACAATAATTTAAGAGAAAAAAAACACTAAAATGAAATCAAACTCTGAGTAACTGAAAAACCAAGAAAGGCCCCAGAGAACAGACATGAAACATAGCTTCCTCCTAATGGGAAAGAGGCAAAGGATTGACTAAGACAAAAATGTCTTATACATTATAAGAAAAAATTACTGCATTAAAATTTTTTGCTTATTTTTCTTCATCACAAGAGATGTCACATGGATGGAAGATGGAGTTGAAATGGTGTTGGTATAAATGCAAAAGTCACTGATTACTTTTATATATATTTGCTTTTTGGAGGGCAATTGGGGTTAAGTGACTTGCCCAGGGTCGCACGGCTAGGTTTTTTTTTGTGTGCATTAAGTGTCTGAGGCCGGATTTGAACTCAGGTCCTCCTGACTCCAGGGCCAGTGCTCTATTCACTGCTCCACCTAGCCACTCTGATTACTGATATTTTTTTAAAAATCCATATATACTATATCCATGGCACTCCCCAATTTACCAGTCTGAAGAGAACCTTACTTGAAAAAAAGAAGTTGCCTTGTTTTTAGTTAACCTATGCTAGAATTTGATATTTTCCTTTCTAACTAATCATAGACCAGTCCTTTAGGAAGTACTAAGGCACAGAAGAAAGAATGATGGATGTAGAGTCAAAAGACATGGGTTTGAAACCTGCCTCAGATATTTAATAGCTGTGAAAAGTCCTTTATCATCTCAGAGAGACAGTTTTCTCATCTATAAAGTGGAGATAATGGTATTTGTGCTCCATACCTTGTATGATCATTTTGAGGAGAGTGCTTTGCACATTATCTAAATGAGCTTCATATCCTCTAATCTGAAGACTCTACGATAATCATCTATGTGAAAATTGGTTCAATGCTTAGTTCACTTCAGTCCTGAGCACTTCTCTTATTCTTTATGATTCCTCAAAGAACACTTACAGCACTTCAGGAATCCTATCTCCAAGGCTCTCCAGTATCTTGGGATATTTCCCAACATGACCTGAATGCAATGAAAGCCACTAAGTTTTCTCTTATTGTATCCTTACTTACCTTGAGTTTAAATTCTCCATTCATCATATTTGTTCTGCTTTTCCTAATATGAAGATAATTCTCCTCCACAGAGAAAACAGATATGAACTGATTTAAGGAAATTTGCCTCTTCTCCTTCATACATTATCATTCAATGAAGCCTCCCGAATGGCAATACCATTCCTTTCTTGTTCTGTTTTTCATCAGGTGGTGAGTTTTTTTTTTTTTTGGACACTTATTATAAGCCTCTGTTTATACTCATCTTTAACCTTCCTATTAATAAAAGGTGATTGTTGTTCTTACTATGACAATGACTAAGCCAAAAATAACAACAACAATAACTACTAGTGCTTCTACTACTACTACTACTAATGCTGCTGCTGCTACTGCTAGTAATAGTAGTAATGGTGCTGCTGCTACTACTACTACGGGATCTTGACATTCATTTTGTTGTGCTTAGTTATTTGCTTCATCTTCTCTCATGTACATGCTCTTTTAAAATATTAACATACCATTAAGAAATCTTTTAGGCCAAGTTGATCTCTTTAGGAGCCTCTACCTTTTTTTATTCATTAAAAATCATTTATATCTGGATTATCAGGATTTCTTTCCTGAGAACTCCTCGCTCTATCGATCAGACTTCCCTCTTGATCTTATGTCATAGGCTCCTACTTATCTTTTCTTCAAGCTTTGAAATTTACTGTTCTGAAATATGGTATCAGAAAATACTAAGTACCATACCTGCCCACCCCTTGCTCCCTTATCAAGTACAAACTCCAAGATGGCATGGCTCCAGCTGCCTGAGGTTTCCATCTGCTTTGGCAACTACTTCTTACTGGTCTAAATCAGGTCGGGAACAAGTCCTCCCTTCATCACTTCTACTACCTTCTAAAATAATGTTCCTATCATGGGGTCCACAGACCCCTATAGATTTCAGAGGATCCATGAACATGGAGGGGCAAAATACTTCTTTATTTTCATTAACACAATCAGCTTTTCTTTCAGTTATGAATGTAAGCGATAAACCATATAGTATTAGGCTTCACCAGACTGCTAGAGGGGTCTATGACACAATTGAGGTTAAAAAATCTTGTTCAAAACAAAATTTGGTGGAGTTTCACAATTATCTCAGAATACTTTAGGCAGTATCACTTGGATCTCAGATTCTTCTGTTTAGAATGTATTTAAAGTCTATTCATAAATAACTAGGTTGCCCTGGTAATGGCTATCACAATTGAAATGTGTCTCTAAAAAGGGTTTCAGCCAAGCTAGCAGCTGGCTTTGTTAAACACTTAGAGCACACAAATAATTTAAGATGAAACACTGAACCTTCAAATTGCATTTGTCAATTAAAACTACAGAGTTAATGGAAATGCACCAAAAGTATGTCCCCACATTAATGGCTCTTCATTGACTGCAGTTTGCTTTACCAAGCCTATAGTTCTTCCCTCCAGGTTTGCTGAGCAAATGTAAAATCATTATGCCTGGGACCCTATCATTGCTTTCAGGACTGTCATCCAAGCTGCTATCAATATTCCACACACTCCAAGGCTTCTTATAAGAAGGGACTTCTTATTTTAAAAAATAAGAACACTAGCACTTTCCTTTGCCATGTGGAAGAAAGGTTGGCAGTGCCATTTCAAAGCATTCAACTTGAGAAGGGTGGACATGATGGAATGCAAGTAAATGAGATTGATGGGGAGAAAAAATACAGAGATACCGTGGCTTGCCATGTGGCAGGGTCATCGATTGCTGGGAAATGACAGTGAGAAAGTCCTTGTAAGCCAGGAAGATGGAGTGCTTCAATTCAAGTAGTCGGGGAGGTACAGAAACACAACTGTACATCATCAGGCAGGCAAGGCTCCTGTGGGTGAGCTGGCAAGGCAAAAGTCTGTGATGCCCCTCCACACAATGCAACAACTTTCCCAGTGATATTGTTGGGGCAGCCATGTAACAATGAGGCAGAGGAGCTTGGAGCTTGGCTAAGGCTGCCCCCTCCTCCTGCCCAGAGAAAATGCTGGCTTTTCCTCAAACCGCTAAGTAAATGTGAGATGCCCTCCGGGATACTCCATCACTGCCAAAAGCTACTTCATCTTGTAATATGAAGACCAATGATCTATAAACACTTACCACAACTATCAACAATCATGAGCTTACCAAGGGAGCAATAAAGTTTCCACAATCACTTAACGTTAATGTAGTACAATTGCTCCTTTTAAAACATACTGTGTTTATTTAGATCAATTAAACAAGTAATGCACGGAATGCTTACTGTGTGTCTTAGCATTGTGTTAAGAATTGGGGGATAGAAAAGAACTTAGCCTCAAAGACCATGAAAATTTGGGGAAAAGCTGTTAACACAGACATCATCATTATTATCATCATCATTGCATTAATACAGCACTTTAAGATTTGCAAAGCACTTTTATACATGTTACCCATTTGATTTTCAAACAACAACCCTGAGTGCTAGTATTTCTCCCATTTTGTAGATGAGAAAATTGAGGCATAGAGAAGCTAAGTGACTTACCCAAGGACATAGAGTTAATAAGTATCAGGGGCAGGATTCAAATTCAGATCTTCCTAATTCCAAGTCCCATGCTCTATCCACAGCAGCCTGAGGGCAAGGGTCCTGTTTTTGCCTTCATTCGCATCCCCATAACGTGGCACATAGAAGGAGTTTAATAAGTGCTTGTTGACTGACATGACACAAAGAATGTTACACAAGTAGCGTGTGATGCACTCAATTGATCTGTGAAGTGCCAAAATGCAAGGTATAGTTGGCACATATTCAGAAAGGGGAGAGATTGGTGTGGACTGGAATTATTGGGGATAGCTGCATGGCAGCAAGGAATTTGATATGGGTTTTAAATGATCTGTAGGATTTAAATCAACAGAGTGAAGGAAGAAGGTAATAATAGGAAGATCATGAGCAAATATATTAAAATAAGCAAGATCAGAGTAGGTAAGCAGACTGGCCTGGTTGAAGAGACAGAGAGAGAGACAGAGAGACAGAGAGAGAGACAGAGAGACAGAAAGAGAGAGACAGAGAGTCAGAGAGACAGAGAGAGAGATAGAGAGACAGAGAGAGACAGAGAGACAGAGACAGAGAGAGACAGACAGAGACAGAGATGAAAGACAGAGATGGAGACAGAGAGAGACAGAGAGATTAGGGAGTAGTCGAAAATAAATTAGTAAGATAAAGTAGGGACAGATAATGGAGTGCTTTCAACATCTGAATGAAGTGTCTCAGTTTGACCTAGTGGGCACTGGGAACCCCTTCTAATCTTACCTCATCCTCCTGGGATGTAGCATGAAAGACTGATGGATTTAGAGTCAGGAGCTTGGGTTTTGAATCCCAGCTCTGATATTTACCACCCATGCAGCCTTGGCCAAGTCTTCTGAGCTCCCTGGGATTTGGTTTTGTCGTGTATAAAATGAGCTGGTTAGTTAAATGACCTCTGTGGTCCCTTAAACCTCTAAACCTATGATCTGAAGATCCTATACTCCTCTTGCTCTTTAGACTTTAGACAAAGTAGACTATTAACCTTCCCTTACATGTCTGATATACTTTCTTACCTCCATGACTTGAATCAAGCTTTACCCTATGCCCAGAATGAACTCCTCTCCAGTTCCATTTATTGGCAGCCAATGCACCCAATGCCTCAGTTCAAGTACCATCACTTCCACAATATAACTTTGATCCCATGGGGAGGAATCTTTCATTAATTTTTGCCTAGACTTTTGTAATAGCTTCCGTGCTACCTTCAACTACCTTCCCTGCCTCTAGTTTCTCCCTCCCCAATCTATCCTTAAGTAGTCAAATTAATATTCCTAAATCATAGTCTGGGCAGCTAAGTGGTGCTGCTGATAGAGTACCGGGTTTGGAATCAAGAAGATTCATCTTCATGGGTTCAAATCTGGTTTCAGACACTTATGAGTTGTGTGACCTGGGCAAGCCACTTCACCCTGTTTGCCTCAGTTTCCTCTTCTGCAAAATGAGCTGGAGAAGAAAATGGCAAACCACTCCAGTATCTCCACCAAGAAAACCCCAAAGCGGGTCACAAAGAGTCAGACATGACTGAAACAAGTGAACAACAAAAGTTCGTAGGTCTGACCATTCCACTCTCCTCTTCACAAAGCCCTCATGGCTCTAAATTGCATCTAGCACAAAAGACAACTCTTCTATTTGACATTTAAAGTTCTTTGCAATCTGGCTCTAGTTCACCTTCCTGGGCTTAGTGTACAATACTCCCCTTCTGATACTGTACATTCCTGTCAAATGGCACATTTGCTATTCTCTCTATATGACAATCTATCCCAAATCTCCACTCCTTTACATGGTCAATCCACCATGCCTGTAACACCCTTCTTCCTTGTTTTCACTACACAGAATCCCTAGTTCCCTTCAAGCCCCACTTCAATATCACCTTCTACATAATGCCTATTTTAATCCTTCCACTTCTTTCCTATACTCCCAAATTACATTTTATTTGCCTGGTATATATTTGATATTCATTTATCTGTGTTCAGAGAGACATTGTGGTACATTGGCTAGAAAGCTGGCATCAAAGCCAGGAGGCCTGGGTTTCAGACCCCACCTCTAGTATATACTGTGTGACCTTGGGCACATCCCTTAATCTCTCAGTGATCTAGGCAGCTCTCTAAGACAATGTTTTCAGAGAAGGTAGCTACTTGGATTGGTAAAGGGAGTTTCCTTACCTGGAAGTTTCTTACTACCTTATATTGAAGACATCACAGGTTCAGTCCTTATTCTGCCTATGTCTGCCTTTGGGTCAGCCACTTGAGACAAAAGAATACCCAGGGAAGACCATCTATTCCATCCTTCTTACATCAGAGGAATAGGACTAGGAATAATTCTATCAAAGGTATCATGTAAGCCCTCTCAGCAATATTTGCATTTTACAGAGGATTACAGGAGAGGACAAGGCTTGCCATAAAAACACTAATAAATTGAGACAACTTCCCCTGCAGACATTAAGATCCTGGTGGCCTCTCCCAAGCCACTCCTTATTTCTCATTCCCCTAGGAGGGAAATAAGATGGCAAACTCTGTAAAAAAAAAAATCAGAGACTTATAGGGTCATTAATCAAGAAAGGACATTAGACGGCAGTAAGTCCAGCCCTCTCATTTTATAGATGATAAAACTGACACCCAAAAAGGTTAAATGCCCCACTCAGAATCACCATAGCTATTAAGTTCTTCGAGCCCAGGTCTCCCTGACTCCAAGTCTAGCATCCCATCAGAAGGATCTGGAAGTGTAAAAGAAGAGACAGCCCAGTTTGCTCTTTCTCATTATTTTCTTCCTCTACCTTCTTTTTCTTTTGGCAGTTGGGAGAAGAGCCATAATCAGGGTGGAACAATGGGGATTTCCTCCCAATTCATAGGGCTGTTGAGGGCATTTCTAGTCCTTTAGCAGAATGGAAATAAAGGCATATGCCTAGTTAGAAATAAGAGTTAAGGGGAAGCCAGGTAGCACAGTGAGTAAGAGCACCGGCTCCAGTGTCAGGATGACCTGGGGATCAAATCCGGGCTTAGACACTAAGCACCCACCCAGAAACACCTTGCTGTGTAACCTTAAGCAAGTTACTTAACCCCAATTACTTAGGTGTGGCCATGTGGCTCAGCAAGTAAGAGCACTGGTTCCAGTGTGGGGATGACCTGGGGATCAAATCCGGGCTCAGATACTTAGTACCATACCCAGAAATAAGTGGCCATGTAACCTTGAGCAAGTCACTTAACCCTGATTGCTTTAAAAAAAAAAAAGAAAGAAGAGTTAAAATAGTAAACAAACAGATTCCAGGTGGGAATGGGCTCTTCTCTGACTTTGCCCTGCTCTCCTTTGGATATTCCTATCATTTTCTCAGGAAGTGAACTTGAGTCTCTGTATCAGGATCTCTCTCCCCTTCCCATGAGGTAGTGGCCATCCTAAGTCCCAATCATAAATAAACCACATCATCTCAGTCATTTGTCCCAAGGACAGTTTATTGTATTTGCCATAGGTGTAAAAAATCCCACTTACATATCTGCTTATAGATTTTTCAAAAGGTTTCTGATCTCCTTTTAACCCCATGCCAGGGGCTTCTTGGTGTTTCTAAGGAATGCATCCTCACTTCAAGGTGGGAGCAGAGGGGGGAGCTGTCACTCTGGTTCCTACATTGCCACACTCAAGGCTCTGTATCATATGAGGGAATTTTTTTTAACCCAGGAAAAGAAAGAATCAGGTCGACTGCTTTTCTTCCTCCAATCTTGGGAGCCTGTAGGCCCTAGAGGCACATGGTTAGGTGTTTAGAAAGCCTATTGGATGATCTTGCTCTGTAAAATAGAAATAATTGCATTAGCACACACTTTTAAAAAAACAATAAGGAGACATATTTGGGGACAGAAATATGAAGTACTTACCGTGTTTCCCTGATAATAAGACACTGTCCTATTATTTTTTTTGGACAGAAAAACACCAGGGGGCTTATTTTCAGGGGAGGACTTATTTTAATGAACATTGACAGCAATTTTAATAAGCAGGTAAATGTGAACAAAAAAATGTACCTTTATTCAATAAGCAAATCACTGGGGAAGAACAGGATGACCTGCTCACTGCTGCAGCTCTGATTGGATGCAGCTCGGAGCGTGGCAGGCATTTCACGGGGGGAGGGGGGGACGGTGCATACAGAGGGTACCGTAATGTAGCATGTAGCTCAGGGGATCACCTTCACTACAGTAGCAATCTCAATAGGGCTTATTTTCGGGGGAGGGCTGATTTTAGAGGAATCTTACACAGTAAGGGGAGGGCTTATTTTCGGGATAGGTCTTATTATCGGGGAAACACGGTACTAGTGTTTCTCAAATCATACCAGACAGGTGACAGTCTATTCTGCTTATATATAAGGTCAGCCCTTAATCCAATTTGGACAAAGAATTTTCTATGGAAGGAGACAGAAGAGGAGCAGTTGACTTTTTTAAAGTATCCTCTCCCCAAAATTTTTCAGGTTTAATATAGGGAAATTTATCTCCCACAGTATCTATTGGGATAGAATTAACATTTTATCAATGGTTCTCATAGTTTGATAATAACCTAAATCCAATGTAGGAGCAAACCTACATTAGGAAAGTATTTCCAAACCAAACTCTGTCATTTGACTCATTGTTTTCCTATTTGTTAGCCATTTTCAGTCTCAGAAAATTGCCTAGAGCATATTCTGTAGTGGTGAAAGTCTAATTTCCAGGACTGAGTAAAACTTTGAAGTGTCCCTCCAATCTACACCCCACCTGATTGGGGGAGGGAAGGAAAAATAATGGGGAGCTGTTCCTTTTATAAAACCCTCCCAAGTGCTGGAAGAGATAGTATTGTTACCCATGGTCCTATCTTTTAAAGGATCAATCAGGATAATCAATGTGTCAAAGTGATGAAGCTCCCCTTCACAATTTTCATCCAGAGGACAAAATTACTTGGCGTCGTTGATCCCATTTTAGAAGAAAGCCAGATTCATTCATTACCCTAGATTTTACTATCCTCTGAATTACATAGAATATGAACCGTGGATTCAAGCTCTTCAATGTGAGCACTTCTTCCACTGATTCAGCCTGATTGCAACCCATCCAAGCCTTTCTTTGTGGTGTTTGTCTGTGTCCTTCCATCCTCCACACAGCTGCAAAACTAGTATTTCTAAACATAAATTGAAACAATTGCCCCTCTACTAAAAACTTAAATGGCTCACTCTAAGTTCCAGAACTTAGCACAATGCCTGGCACATAGTAGCTGCTTTCATGTTTATTGAATTGAATTAAATTTGTTCAATTGAATTCTAACGTAATTTTTTTTAATCTCACTACTCAGTATATACCACAAGAAAAATGATGTTTTAAAAGATTTCATATAAGCCAAAATATTGTAATAGTAAGGAACTAGAAATAAAACAGATGCCCTTTAATGGGGGAATGAGTAAAAAAGTTATGGTACATGAATATAATGGAATATTACTTTAAGAAATATAAACAGGGGGGCGGCTAGGTGGTGCAGTGAATAGAGCACCAGCCCTGGACTCAGGAGAACCTGAGTTCAAATCCAACCTCAGACACTTAACACCAAAAAAAAAAAAAAACTAGCCGTGTGACTTTGGGCAAGTCACTTAACCCCAATTGCCCTACTTTCCCCCCTCCAAAAAAGCAAAAAAAAGAAAGAAAGAAATATAAACGGGAAGCTATGAATAGGGTGAATACAGAAAAGCATGGGAAGACATACAAGCTGATGCAAAAAGAAATAAACAGAACCAAGAGAACATACATTATAATTATAACATTATAAATGGAAAGAAAAAATAACACAATAATTGAAATTTAATGATGTAAAAGTAACATGACTAATCTAGACCCCCCAAAAGGGAGATGACAATATACCTCCTTCCCTTCTTTGCAGAAGCAGGGGACTATGGGTATGGAATACTTTTTCTCTCTTTTTTTTTATTCTTGGTTTTAATGGATGACTTTTGGGGGAGATATTGATAAATGTAAGATATATAAGAAAACAAAAGATATCAATAGAAATAATTTCCAAAGAACAGATACTAAGCCTGGCATTTAAGGTCTTTTGCAATCTGACTTTTGCCTACCTTCCTATTTTTATTTTGCATCAACCACTTTCATGTACTCTCTATCTATGTCAATCAGACTGACCTGTTTCTCAATTTCATGGAGAAGCATGACATTTTATTTCCAGTCTTTCTGACTTTGTACAGATAGTTCACTGTGTTTGGAATGTACTTCCTCTCTACCTCAACCTCATAGAATCCCTAGCTTCCTTCAAAGCACAATACAGATGCTACTTCCTATATCAAATATTTCCTGGTACACTAAATGGTAACACTCTTTCTCTCTCTTAAAATTTTTTCAATGAATATTACTTTAATCAATAAATAAGTATTTTTAAGTGGCTACTATGTACCAGATGCTAGGAGCTGGGCACAGAAACACAATAAATGAAATAATAATTTCACAATAAGCTTACATTCTAACAAGGAGTCAGTAAGTATATACATATATAAAAATATACATGATAAATATAAAGAGAATAAATAAAAAAATAAAAACAAGGTAGTTTGAAAGAAAGGAGACTTACCAGGGAGGGGATCAGGAAAGGTTTCATGTAGAAGGTAGTAGATCTTAAAGGAAGAGTTTCCATGAGACAGAGGTGAGGAGGGAGTGCATTCTAGGTACAGACAATTCTCACTTTAAGTGGGCCATTTCACAGAACTCTACATAAAGCAAATTTTACATAATGCAAATTTTCCCCTACCCACCCACTTCATTTAGCCTATATAACAGAGGCATACATATAATAATAACTTTATACAAGACATAAAATGTACTAAAATACATCAGCCATATTACTGTACCATGATACTAAACAGAATTATGAAGTACAAAGTAAAGCATGCTACTGTACAGTAAAGTTAACATAGGTGTGTAGTATGTTGCCCCTTCCCCACCCACTGCACCTAGCCTTTATTACTAGTGGTTGGCTTCACAACTTTTTTATGAAACTGTTGAGACATGTGTAGACAGTGGCTCTTTTTTCCTTGTATATCTGATGACAGCAAGCAATATTATCCTTAACTAGTCTTCGAATTTTTTAAATTCTTGAAGTATTCTTTCAGAATTCTTTACATAAAGTTGAATTTGTATAATGCAAATTCACACAAAATGAGAACTGTCTATATTAAGGATAACCAGTGTAAAGTCATGGAATTGGGAGATAGAAGTTTATATGTAAGGAACAGATAATGGCCAATTTGGTTGCCTCAGAGTATTGAATGGGGAGTAATGTACAATGAGGCTAGAAAAATGGGTTAGGGTATGGTTGTGAAGGGTTTTAAAAGCTAAAGAGAGCAATTTATATTTTATCCTAGAGACAATAAGAAGACACTGGAGTGGGGACATGATGTGATCAGATCTGTGTTTCGTGAAAATTATTTTTTCAGCAGTGTGGAGGATGTGTTGAAAAACTGAGAGAAGAGGTCAAGAGACCAATTAGGAAGCTATTGGAATAATCTAGACTACAGATGATAAGGGTATCAACTGAAGTGATGATTGTGTGCACTAAGAATGGATACAAAAAGTGGATACAAAAGATGATGTATGGAGTGGCTAGATGGTACAGTGATTAGAGCACTGAGCCTGGAGTCAGAAGGACCTGAGTTCAAAACTGACCTCAGACATTTAACACAAAACTAGCTATGTGTCCTTGGGCAAGTCACTTAACCCCAACTGTCCCTGCAAAAAAAAAAAGCAAAAGATGATGTAGAGGTAGAAATGGCAACATTTGGCAACTAATTTGGATATTCAGAGTAAATAAAAGTGAGGAGCTGAGGATATTGCCAAGGTTATCAATCTGGGAGACTAGAAGAAGGGTGGTGCCTTTGACAGAAATAGGGAAGTGGGGTGAGTTGGGATAGGAGTGGTAAGAAGATATTGCTCTAGAGAATATAGGTTCTTTCTGAGGTTTCATCTCAGACTCAGCAAGTTAGCAAAGATGAAAAAGTGTGGAAATAGTCAATATTGGAGAGCTTATACAAAGATAAGAACACTTCTGTGTAATTGGTAGAGCTGGGAATTAGTACATTTTGAAAAGCAATTTGGTATTTTGCAAATAAAGGAACTAAAATGCATATGTCCTTTGATTCTGAGATTATGTCAGGGGCTAGGTGCCAGCAATTAACACAGTGCCTGACACATAGTAGGCACTTAATAAATACTAGTTGACTGACTGAGTGCTATACATATACTCCACGGAGGTCATTTATAACATGAAAGTCCCCATATACAATGAATATTTACAACAGGGATAGTAAAGAACTATAACCAAAGTTGATACCCATTGACTGGAGAATGGCTGAACAAATCATGAGACATTGATGTAATATTGTGCAACAAGAAACAATGAATATGACTAAAAGAAGTATGTGAAGACTTACATGAACTGATATAGAGGGAAGTAAGTAGAGCCAAGAAAACAATATATACAATGACTATCACAATATAAACAGAAACAAGAACAATCATAAAACAGGGAATATCACACAATTACAAAAAACAAGTATAGTGTGAAAGAAAAATATGAGAAGACTTCTTCTCCCACTCTTTTGCAGAGGTGGAAGGTTTATGTGCGTGGAACACGATGTGTTGATTGAGTTTGATGAAGCTTTTTTTCCCGCTTCCTCCTTTTTTGTCTTTAAAAATAATTTCTGTTACATAGGATAGTTCTCCGGCAGTCTGGGGAGGATTATGGGGGAAATTTGGGTGATAATAAAAATATATTTTTAAAAGACTATGAGCTCCCTGAGGGCAGGTACTATTTCATTTTTGTCTTTGTGTTCCCAGTGCTTTGCAAATTATAGATGCTTATATGATGCTTAATGAGTTGAATCAAATCTATAGGAGACCACTCTTCCATTTCATTACTGGGCAAGGCACCCTTCATGACCTAAGTGAATACCTTTGACAAATGTCTGCTTTCTTGTTTTGTACCTTACTCGTTGTTTACTGGAGGACTGTATGGTACAGCGGAAAGAGTGTTGAAGTTTGGAGTCACAAGACCTGGCTTTGAATCCCAATTCTGTTATTTATTATCTCTATAACTTTAGGTAAGTCACTTCACCTTTCATCAATAATCAATCAGTAAACATTTGTTATGTGCCAGGCACTATGCTTACTGCTGGTGATACGAAAGGAGACAAAAGACAGACCCTACCTACAGGGAACTTAAAATCCAACTTCTCTAGGTTTTAACTTTCTCCTATATCAAATTTGGGGTTTGGACCTCATGCTCTAAATTTTTGATCCTAGGAAACTCTAGGAAATCTACAAAAGCATAAAGAATTGGTTAGTTTGTCATTTTCACTAGCTTCACAACAAGCAAAAGGAATATAATCTTAAGATAAAATTAAATACAATCTTTATATTATAGAATCACATTCAAAGGAAGCAGTCTGCCAACAATTGAAGCAAGGTGGGTTTTTTTTTTTTAGCAGATCACCTTTTTGGAAAATCTGCTGTTATTAATTATGACCAGTTGGCACTCACAGATGGCAAATGAAATTGTAGTGTTCTGTTTTCAATAACAAGGATGGTAGTATAATAAATAAGTCATGGTAAAATCTAAGGATGTAGCTGATACACAGCATGGTACATTATTTATTATGTCTATATTACCTTAATATGTTAATATATCTTTATATTGGCATTCCTATTCAAGGTTGCTTCTAGAGTACTATTGCCAGACTAATCTTCCTTAAATGTGGAATTCATCATGTTACTACTCAACTCAAAATCTTTTAGTAACCCCCTATTGCTTATTGTATCAAAGCCAAATTCCTCTTTCTGCCTTTTCAGTATTTTCCAGTAATAAACTCCATTCTAATGAGACAGATACCCTCACTAAACCAGACTCACATCGTGCATATTCCAGCCTCTGTACCTTTGCCTATGAGAGAAAGAGAGAGAGACAGAGAGAGAGTGTGTGTGTATGTATCTTCTTGGTCTATCCAATTTTTCCTTTAATTAAGATCAAGCTTAAGTTTCCTTCTTCTATGAAATTTTAACAATTTTACTCCATAGTAACATATTCCTTCCTTTAACTTACTTAATTGCTCTGTGGGTGTTATTCTTATAATAGCTTCTCAAGTGGGTTGATAAAGTCATGAAGGGGGGATATCATATGCTACATTTTTGCTATGTGTAATGCCTGACACATAGTAGGTGCTTTAGTAAATACTTGTGGTTGATTAATCAGTTCTGTATTATCCATAGACATTGAATTACATAATGCTACTTAAAGTGCTCAATTGAATCTGGAGTCTCATCAACCTGAGTGTCAGGTGCAAGGATGCAAATAACAAAGGGCTCTTATCTACACCCTCCCTTAACTTCACCTTGGAGGGTAGGGAATGGTCAGCCCACTGTAATAGGATCTTTTCTTAAATTAGTTTAACATTACAAGGATGCCAGTGGAGCATGTACGTAATCTCTCCATTAAACTAGACATGTTTAACACATTTTTTTTAACGAGATCCTTGACTGCAGTTTTTGTAGTTCCCTGTTTATATGTGTCTCAGCCTACTCACAATTACTATGTACCTCTTCATTGCCTTCTGAGTGAAACATTCTTTGGAGACTCTAGTGTTTCATGACTTGCAAACATATGACATGGTACTCAATTTCCTATCTCCATCACTTTGCACTGCCTACCTTCCATGCCTGTGGCATATTTCTTCTTCATCACAACCTTAGAGAAGCTCTTATTTCATTTAAAACTCTGCTCAAAAGTTACCTTTTCCATGAAATCTTTCCTGATCTCCCTACCCATTAATACTATCATCCAAAAATTACCTTGTATTTCTTTTAAACATTTTACATATGTTTACATGTGTACAAGTTGTATCTCCCTTTTTCCTTCCCATGGAATATAAAATCTTTAAAGACAGTCATTTTTTCATTTTTCTCTTTGGGTCCCTAGAACCCAGCACATAATAGGCAGTTAACAAATGTATGTTGGTTGACTTAAAAGTTGGTATTCAAAAGATGGGCCTTTATATCAAGGAATACTCATAGCCAAATACTACCATCAATAGAATATTGTTCATGAAATAATGATCCCCCATTTCATGAAGAACTTAGGAATCATTAAAGGAGCTTTGCATTTTCTTAAAGGTAATTGAAACATTTCTATTGTTTTATTCTGGGCCCAACTCCTTGTCTATTTGAAATATCCATCCAATATACTTACATACATATTTGTTATTCAGTTTTTCAGTCACGTTCAACTCTTTGAGATCTCATGAAACATCTTAACAAAGATACTGGAGTGGCTTTCCATTTCCTTCTCCAATGATTAAGACAAACTGAAGTTAAGTGACCAGGGTCACATAGCTAGTAAGTGTCTGAATCCAGATTCGAACTCAGATCTTCCTGACTCCAAGCCCAACACTCTATCCACTGAGCCATCTACCTACCTCTTGGCATTTATTACCACATATACATACAAATATAAGTATACATATGCATATATTAACATACATATGCATATATACAGGTGCATACATACATATTTATAAGATCTAGGTGTGTGTATAGATATACCTGTATATATATGTATGTACATATATAGTGGGTACATATGTGTGTGGACATATATAGATATATTTACATATCTGTACACATATGTATGTGTATATTTATATACACATGATATATCCAATATAACTTTACTTCAATTCTTAACAGACTGCTTCTCTGAGTACCTTGCTATTCTATAATATTAAAGCTAAGAATCACATTTTTAGACTGTCTAAAATCTTTAACTTAGCTGTAGTAGTCTAAAAATAAACTCTTTATCCAATGAGAGAAAAGACATACTATTCAAGGAGCTAAATGAATAAATAAATGAATAGATATTTATTAGGTACTTACTATGTGCCAAGCATTGGGAATAGAAATAGAAAATCTATATAGCCCCAGCTTTCCAGGACCTCAAATTCTAATAGGGAAAAAGAACGCATATAGGAAGTTTGAGGTGCCAGTGAGATGGAAAGGCCCAGTACCCCTTAGGGTATAGGGGCAAAGCAAATAGTAATGTATCTTCTTTGGCATCGTTTCTATTGATAAAACTACATAGGCTTAACCATTTGATTGCACCAGACTAGTGGCAATAACTTCGTTTTCTAATTTTTCAGTCATTCTGATTGCTGAGGAAGAGAGAACAGTACAACCTGAAGAGACATTTTCCAAGTACCATTTCCCACAAGGATCACTCCCCTAGATAATGGCTGAGGCTAGGCAGGCTAGAGGTAGGAACTGTGGCCTAGTTGGTTCTTCTGTTCTTGAGCCATTTGGCCTTATTTACCTATAGGATAAAGTTTTAGTCATCAATTATTGGTTGCCACTTTTCCCCCATCTCCCTAAGATTTGCTCTCCTCAGTAGTGGCAGAATCAAGAGGGGGGCAAACAGGAAATAGAACTAAGGGGTACTATTTCTCTAGTGGTTTGGGGGAACATACTACTGAATTATCTTTACTGGAGTGTCAGGGAAATTCATAATTGAGAAGGAGGTAGTGGTTTAAGCCAGGGTTTCTTAAACTTTTTCCACCGAAGACCCCTTCTACATTTCTTAAACCCCATGTGGGGCTGCAACCCACAGTTTAAGAAGCACTGCACTAATCCACCTGCCTCCTATCTTTTCTTCAGATTATCTTGCTGTTTCAGATAGATGGGCTTGCCTGCCCTATTGGTGACAGGTGGTAGGTAACTAATGTTAGTGGTAGAAGGGATGATGGGCTCCTTCTCCACAGGAGTTGCTTTCCTGGATGATGGCTGTAGGGGCCAACCTGGAAGCAGGACTGATAGTATAGAGAGCATGGCTGTTCCCAGATTACTTGAGCCTATGTTTCTATAGATAATAGTTAATTAGCTGATATCCAGAAGAGCAGGCCCCTTCTCCACAAGAGTTAAAATGATGACTGACCCTGAATTGAGCCATGAAGGAATCATATCAGTTGAAACTCTTTCTATAAAGAAAATCAGAGCATGGAGGGAAGTTGCAGCTAAATGGAAGAATAGTTAATAGATTCTCCTTGCAACTGCAAATAAAGGCAAAACAAAGGTTTAAAGATTTTTCTAAAGTCAAGAATGAGAAGGCACTGGAGAAGGAAATGGCAAACCACTCCAGTATCTTTGCCAAGAAAATCCTGTAGACAGTATTAAAATGCTTTTAAAAATAAATCAATCAAACAAGTGAAGATGAGTCCCACAGGTTGGAAGAGTGGAGAACAACTACAGGTAGCTGCAGTTCTAGTAAAGTGACTGGGCCAACACCAAAAGGAACCTGAACTATGGATGTCTGGTGATGAAAGGAAAGTCCAATGCTGTAAAGATGAATATTGCATAGGAACCTGGAATATAAAATCTATAAACCAAAGTAAGTCAGATGTGGTCAAACAAGAGATGGAAAGATGAAACATCAACATCTTGAGTGTCAGTGAACTTAAATGGGTGGGAAGGTGTGAATGTAATTCATGTGATCATTACATATGCTACTGTGAGCAAGAATCTTTTAGAAGAAATGGAGTAGCATTCATAATCAATAAAAGGGTGAGAAAAGCAGTACTAGGGTATAATATCAAAAAGGACAGAACGATATCTGTTCACATCCAAGGCAAACCATTCAACAGTAATACAAGGCTATGTTCCAACCACTGATGCCAAAGAGGTCAGATTTGATTAGTTTTATGAAGACCTACAACATTTTCTGGAAATAACATAAAAAAAAAAAGATGTCACATTCATCATAGGGGATTGGAATGCTTAAGTAGAGAAACAAAAGATAATTGGAATAACAGGTAAATTTGACCTTAGAGTACAAAATTAAGCCTGGCAGAGGCTATTAGAGTTTTGTCAAGATAACTCACTGGTGATAGCAAACACTCTTTTTTAACAACCCAAAAGGTAACTCTATACATGAACATTACCAGATAGTCAATATCAAAATCAGATTGATTATAGACTTTACAGCCAAAAGTGGAAATGTTTTATATAGTCAGTTAAAACAAGACCTGGAACTTTCTGTGGCTCAGATCATAAGCTTCTTGGTGCAAAATTCAGATCAAATTGCAGAAAACAGGGAAAACCACCAGACTCTGTAGGTATGATTTAAATAACATACCTTTTGGATATGAAATAGAAGTGATAAATAGTTTTAAAGGATTAGATCTGGTAGGTAAAGAACCTGAGGAACAATGGACAGGGCTTTACAGTACTGTACAGGAAGCAGCAACAAAAAATATTACAAAGATAAAGAAGGGCAAGAAAACCAAATGGTAATCTGATGCAGCTTTACAAATAACTGAGGAAATTAGGTAAGTGAAAGTTAAAGGCAAAGATGTGCCCAACTGAATGCAAAATTCCAGGGAATATCAAGGAAATATCAGAAAGTGTCCTTAAATGAGCAATGCAAAGAAGTAGAAGAAAACAATCGAGAAGGAAAGATAGATCTCTTCAAAAAAATTAAAGACATCACAGGAATATTTCATGAAAAAAAAGGCATGAAAAAAGACCAAAATGGTAAGGACTTGACAAAAGTAGAGGAGATCAAGAAGAGGTGGCAAAAATATACAGAAGAGCTATACAAGAAAGATCTTAACATCACTGATAACCATAATAGTTATCATAATTATGGTGATTACGGATCTAGAGCCAGACACCCTGGAGAATCAAGTCACATGTGCCTTAGGAAGCAATGCTACCAATAAGGTAAGTAGAAGTGATGGAATTCCAACTAAGCTATTTAAAATCCTAAAAGATGATGCTCTAAAAGTGCTACACTCAAAACACCAGGAAATTTAGAAAAGTCATCAGTGTCCACTGGATTGAAAAAGATTAGTTTATGTCTCAGTCCTAAAGAAGGGCAATGCCAAATAATGTTCAAATTACTGAGCAATTGCATTTATTTTACATGCCACCAAGGTTATGCTTAACATTCTGCAAGGCATCAGCAATACGAGAACAGAATATTAAAAGAAGAGAACTTTGGTTTTCAGAGGCAGAGGAACTAGAGACCAAATTGCCAATATTCACTAGATTATGGAGAAAGCAAAGGAATTCCAGGAAAAAAAAAAAACATCTGCTTCTGTTTCATTGACTACATTAAAGCTTTTAACTATGTGTCAAGTCCTCAAAGAGATGGGAGTACCGGATCAATTTATTTGTCTCCTGAGGAACCTGTATGCAGATCAAGAAGCAACTTGATCTGCATACAGATTATTATTGATTAAGTTAGAACTGAATGCGGAACAAGTGATTGGTTTAAGATTGGTGTTTTTTCTAAATTTCTAAATTTTCTAAATTTCCTGGTGTTTTGAGTGTAGCAATGGAAGGAATGTCAGATTTTATCTTCTTAGACTCAAAGATCACTGCAGACAACAACTTTAGGCATGAAATTAAAAGATGTTTTCTCCTTGGAAGGAAAGCTGTGACAAATCTGAACAACATACTTAAAAGCAAAGACATCACCTTGTTTTTTTCACTAGCAATATTTAGTTATGAGAGTAGGATGATAAGGAAAGCTGAGCATTACACAATGTGCGCTCTTAAATTGTGGTGCTAGGGTGAGAGTCCCTTGGACAGCAAGGAGATCAAATCAGTAAATATTTAAAGAAATTAATTTAGATTATTCACTGGAAGGTCAAATACTAAAACTGAAGCTTAAATATTTTGGCCATTTAATGAAAATACAGGACTCATTGAAAAAGACTCTAATGTTGGGAAGGACTGAAGGCAAGAGGAAAAGGGGACATCAGAGGATGAGATGGATAGATAGTGTCATGGAAGCAACAAACATGAACTTGGACAGACTTTGGGAAATAGTGGAGGATAGAAGGATCTGTCATGCTATGGTCCATGGGATCATGAAGAGTTAGAGACAACTGAACAACAACAAAGCCAATAAGAAACATCTTTCCATAGGACATTTGGTTTTCTTCTATTATAATTTTCAGATAAGTGTTTGTAAAAAGACCATCATAAAAATAATTCCATTTGATACAGTAACTCCTGTTGCAGAAGACAGAGAAATTCTACAAAGATATCAAAAGACCTTCCAAATTAAATCAATTTAGACATAGGAACTTAGTGATTTTAATGCAAAAGTAGGAACAGAGGGGTGACTAGGTGGAGAAGTGAGTAAAGCGCTGGCCCCAGAGTCAGGAGGACCCAAGTTTGGTTCTGGCCTCCGACACTTAACACCCACACACACACACACACACACACACACACAAACTAGCCGTGTAACCTTGGGCAAGTTACGTAACCCCAATTGCCTTCCAAAAAGGCAAAAAAAAAAAGAAAAGTAGGAACAGTATGGAAAATATGTATGCTTAAGCATGTGGATTATGGGTCAAGACTGAGAGAAACCAAAGACATAGATACATAGATATAGAAGTCTCATGTATTTTTATAATAAAACTGTCACAGAGAAAAAGATCAGATATGGATTGCTGGATATGCTTAGCACCAAATAACATTATGAAAATTAAATTGCTTATATTTCAACAGACAGAAAATGGCTAGCTTAGTCATTCCTTAATCAGCTAACTATGGACAGCCATATCATTGAGTTGTGAAAGGAAAGGCCAACGTTAGTGCAAAGCTAAGAAATAGAATGGAAATGAGAAAAAGATACGACATACAATTAAAACAGCTCCACCTTGACCTATTTAATCTAGTTATTGATCCCAAAATATGGGATATGGGCAGATAAAGAAAAAAGACATCAATTATAATAATTTCCCTCTACTGCTTCTTGCTTTTTATGAAGCAATTCTGCCTGTAAATTTTCACCATCATCCTCCAAAGATTTTACAAATTAATTAATATTTTAAGCAGGCGTAGCATTTGGCTGCTATATCTCTGTTTGGTAAATAAGTTGTGTTTGTGAAATTCTTTTCTTTCTCCCTATTAAAATTGACTTTTATTGGTTAAACTTAAGTATGAAATTATTAAAAATCAGTGTTAATCATGAATCAATAGAGTTTATGATCTGCATTTCAGGTGCATATACAATATCTCTGGCAAATAGGAACATCTGAAAGACCTCACTGTTGGTAGGAAACTGTTCTTTTTGGACTCTGTGTAGGATATCCTCCATGACATAGACAAATATTTTAGATGAACATGCATCTCCTCATGTTATGCCTTCCTCGATGATATTCAATGGATCATTGAACAAAGCCATCTCCATAAAATTAATTTTCAAATTTGAATGATTGCAGCATGAGTGTGGAAAATGTTAAGGGAGAGTTATCAAGTTGTATTTTGGTTTTTGCAAAATAAGTGTTTGTTGTTGTTGTTATTTGAAATTAACAAACATTAGCTACAGCAGGATCTTATATTCTTTATGATTTTCAATCAGTTTAAAATAATCTACAAAAGCTTGTCTCTTCATATCTTGTGTCTTCAATAAGGAATAATAATAATAATAGTTAACATGCATATAAAAATTTAAGAATTACAAAGTACTTCAAAAAATATTTCATTTTAGCTCACAGTAACCCCCGGAGATAGGTCCTATTATTATTTCCATTTTATATATGAAGAAATTAACATAGACAGAGATTAACTAATCTGCCCAGGGTCATACAAGCAGTAAATCTCTGAGCCTAGATTTGAATTTAGTGTACATATAGCCTGCACTGAGTGTAATGGCAAGCAAAGTAGTACTTTTCTCCTTGTTTCAGCTATTCAAGTGCCTTTGAGCCTCACCTTTCGTTGTGTCAAGTCTTTCTTGGAAACAGTATACATTGTGTTGCCCATTATAGGTCAAAGGGAGTTTGGAGACCTTTCCTGTTCTTAATAGGCCTAACATCATCATGTGGAGCCCATGGTGGGAGGAGCTTGCTGAAAGAGTAGAACAGGAAGGGTGGAACAGGAAGGAGCAGAGCAGATAAAAGCTTGAGCATGAGCAGAGACCAAGCAGAGCTAAGAAAGAGAATGTTTGTGATGTCTGCACTTTGTCCGTTGTTTTCTATGGGTCCTACTTTGTCAGATAGAAGCACTCTGTCTATTGAATTGTGTTACTTTGTCAGACAGAAGTTGTTTGTGTTGATTTCTCAAGCAGAAAGTGAATTGAGATGATAGTGCCAGCAATGTGTGTAAATATTTTGGTAGCCCTGCTGAGCTTTGTTTTCCTAGAAACAGAAACTGTGAAGAACTTGGGGTGGTGCAGTCCCTGTGAGCTGTGATATGGAACAGGAGCAGAGAGCTGCCTACCTGTGAATCCAGGCAGCAATTGGGTAAATCCAGGCAAAATGTGGGAGCATGGAAAAGGAGCCATGGGATTTGGAAGGCAGCCTTGAGCTAAGATGAAAGGAGACTTTATTTGGGTACTCAGTGCCGACTGATGATATTGTAACTTACTGTGAGCTGGGGGTGGAAGGCTTTTGTACTTTCCACTACCCCTTAAGGATGATTGGAAGCCAGCCTGGAGTCAGGATGAAAGAAGACTTGATTTGGTTATTCCATTTTGATTGAGGAGATTGTGACTTATTGAATGATATGTTTTGTTTAAGACTGTGATCATCTTAGCAATAAGTTATGTTGTGTTCTTGTGAATGTTGTGCTTTATGTTCTTGAATGTTTTGCTTTAGTTTATTGCTAAATAAATAGAGAGTTCACTATACTATGGCATTAGATCCTTAAAAGTTATTCACAGCAGCAGCCCTCAGGAGAGCTGCACATGATTGGCTTTACACTGAGTTATAGAGATAACTTTCCCATTGTTTTGGAATCTTCTCTTTATTTTGAAAATTGGTTACTGAATGCCTCTGAATAGTATTACCACCAACACAAATTTATTCTGAGCATATTTTTTGATCCAATTAGAAGAGCTATAGTTCTTTCATTGGTTTCCCCCCAACTCATTTATGTCCCTCAAGACTCTACAACTTTAATTCATTCAAATGAATTTTGCCATCATTTTGTATTTTTCTTTAAAGTATCCCCATACTAAGTCATTTGCTTGGTATAATATTTAACCCATAAATTAATTTAAGTAGTACAATTTTTGCTATATTGGCAGGGCCTAACCATGAGCAACTCATATTTCTCCAACTATTTGACATTCTTTCTTTACTTAAAAAGTATTTAGTTATTATATTTATTTTGCATCTTGGTAGATTGTGTCCCAGCTATTTTATGCATTTGCAATCTTCAAATTATCCTAAAAGTTGTAATCATCAAAACTATTTGGTACAAGTTATAAAATAGAAATGGATAGGGAAAAATCAGAAAAAATTGTATTAAATAATCTTGTGTTCAATAAATCCTAGAGCATAAATTGATTGGAGAAAGAGTTAATTCCCCATTGACAAGAACTGCTGGGAAAACTAGAACATAGTTCAACAGAAATTAGATTTATATTAGTATCTTAGATTTGACACAATAAACTCAAAATAGATATATGATTTAAATGTTAAAGGTAAAGAATTATAAAAAATGAAAAGAGAACCAGATCAGATACTTGTGACAGTTATAATTATGGTGAGAATTACTAAGCAGACAAGAGACAGAGATGATCACAAAAGAAAAATAGATTATTTTGATTACATAAATTGAAAAGCTTTTGTATGAACAACATCAATACAACCAGGATAAAAAATGAACCTGTCAAATTGGAATTGTGTTAAGAAAGTGGCTAAAATGTCACTTTGACCCAGAGATCTCATTGCTAGGTATATATTTGACAAGAAAATTAAAGAGAGAAAAAAACTGTATAATTATCCTTTTTGAGGTGGCAAAATCTGGGGGGCAGAGGCAGGTAGGCAAGGTAGATAGTCATTGATTGGGACATGGCTAAATAAACTGGTACATGAATGTAATGAAAATTATGTTATAAGAAACAATGAACATAAAGAATATGAAAAACATGGGGAGACTTATCAATTAATGCAAACTAAGGTAAGAAAAACCAGGATTCTGTGAGGTCTGAACAAGTTAGAACTACTATTATAGTAAACTGATTCCCACAAGAGTCTCTGTATATGTCTCTTTTAATGTACTTAATTGTTTGCATTTTGTCTCCCCCATTAGATTATGAGTTCCTTGAGTGCATGGATAGAATTTTTGTCCTTTTTTGTGCCCTCAGTGTTTAGCACAGTTGCTGACATATGGTAACTGCTTGGTAAATGTTCACTGTGGGAAAAGGAAGCCAGGACTCACTAAATACAATTCCACATTCTTTCATAATAATCCATCTCTCAGCTGAAGACATTTTCTTTGGTCATCCTCCATGCCTGGAATGCCTTCCCTCCTCAATTCCACCTAATTTCTCTGGCTTCCTTTAAGTCCCAAGTAAAATCCTATGTTTTACTAGTATCCTTTGACAACCTCTCTTAATTCTAGTGTCTCTATCTATTATTTCCTACTTGTCTTGCATATAGCTAACTCTATCTATATACAGAGATTTATAGATATATATGTATATATGTGTGTGTATAATATATATGTATATGTATATATATGTATATATGTATATATACACACAAACACATATATATGTTTGCATGATGTTTCCTCCATTAAAGTGTAAGCTCCTTGAAGGCAAGGACTGTCTTTTGCCTCTTTTTATACCCACAGCACTTACTGGAGTGCCTAACACATAGTAGGAACTTAATAAATGTTATCAATTGATTGGCCATGAACACTATTAAAGTTGGGGTTTTGTCCTCTATCATACTTGTCACTTTTATTTTTACAAAGAATTTTTTAAATGGCATGACAGGTATGTACACCACATGTAATTATAACTCTAATAAAAGCTTCCTCTTTGATGAGTCTTCTGGTGATTGAACACTTGGTATGTGTTTTGTTGTATAATTACAATCAACCATTGCCTCTGAAGCAATTCTGGCAATGCATACCTGCCACTATTTTTAGAACTACGATAAATTTTTGATCCTGAACTAATTCAGAAATGTTTGCTATTAAATAGATTTCTTCAAATGCTGCTCTTAAGAAGACAGGAGAATCTAATCAGAGAAGCTCAGAATGGAAAGAGATCCCAGAGGCCATCTAATCTGGCTCTACACCTGGAACATAAATCCTCTGCATAATATTTCTCATCTTTCAATACTTCCAGCAATGGGGAGCTCACTACCTCTCAACTCATTCCATTTTTAGACAGGTCTAATTGTTAGAAAGTTTTCTTTATCCTGCATCAAAATCTACCATTGATTCTAAGTCCTCCTAGTATAAAACAGATGTAATATATCTTCTAAATTACAATCCTTCAAATATTTAAAGACAGCAATTATTTACAAACCCCCAGCTTGTCTTATTGAAGAAAATTTCCCTCACTCCAATTTCCTTCAACTTGATATTTAGCCTTCTTGCCATATTGGTTAATATTCTCTGAATGAACTTCTGTTTACCAAATTATTCCTACTCCCATATGGAAATCTCCTTTTGGACAAGGGTAGTGATTGATAGCATTGGACTTGATACCCCATTTGCTGCTTGACTAAGGGCAGAGTGGACCCTAAGCATAGACAACATGATTTCAACTGAGAATTATTCATTTTCCTTTTCCCCTCCTCCTTATCTTCCTACATATTCTGTGAAATTCTTTTAAGGAAGACATGCAAAAAAAATCTTTTGACTTAAATTCACACAATGGGGTAAATAATGCTACAGCCTTCTTTGAATATTTTTAGAATATTCTTTAGAATATTTTTCCAAGGTATACCATGGAAGGAGCTATGAAGAAAACAGAATGAGAAGGGCGCAGAAAAGGTAAAATCTGCATCGTAGATGATGAACTCCTAAAGCTTCACAATAAGGATCCATTTTTGGCAGAAGAAATAGCAGGTTTGAAGTCTGTTAGTTTATAAACACTGCTTGCCAAAAACATTGTGAATGTGTCTATGCCTATGTCAGTGTATATTATGTATGTTTATTCTAAGAGACATCATAGAATAATAGATCAAGAGCTAAAGTTGGAAGACCTAGAACAGTGACATCAAACTCAACTAGAAACAGATCCCTAAAGGCCACACATTGACTTAGAAAATCACAAATTACCATTTTCTGTGTTTTATTGTATTTTTATTTGTTTTGTTAAACATTTCTCAATGATATTTTAATGTGGTTCAGAAAAAAATGACACCTCTTTGCTAGAGGCAGTGTCCTAGTCCTACCTCTAACACATACTGTGCTAGTTGTGTGATCATTAAAAAACTACATACCCCAATTCCCCCAGGAAATATCTCTAAATCGATATGACAGATAGGTTGCTAATCTACATAGTGAAGGGAGTTTCCACACTAGAAGTACTGATGAAATGCCATATCTGGATCAAATAAATTGTTTGAAATTAGTCAAAGTGTCTGATCAAAAAGCAACATGATAAGGAAGCAAAAAATATGTGGCACAAAAACAGGAAAAAGTAAACTTGCTGCAAGAATTATGTGTGTATACACATACACATATCAACAATCATTCCTTAAGCATGTATTATTAGCCAGGCACTGTGCTATGTGCTAGAGATATAAATACAATAAATAAAAAAATAGTCTGTAATAAGTATGTCTGGACTGCGAGGTTATATTTATCTAGATATGAATTAGATCCACTCCTAGAGCTACATGTTTTGGCTTTGCTCTAGACCTATATAATGTCCAGACCTCTAAATTCCTCAAGAATGGAAACTTATAATTAGAGAGTTGTGTGTGGCATTAAGGTCAGGTGACTAACCCACAGTCATGCAGCTAGAATGTGTCAGAAAGAGGAATCTAATTCAAGGCTTCTTGATTCTGAAGTTGGCCCACTATTCACTAAACCATGCCAGCAACCAAAAGGAATGTTAAAATACTAGTTATGTGTCTTAACAGTACCATATAGTTATGTGGTGCAGAAACTTTTAACTCTTCTGTTTCTGTACTCCTGGAAGAAAGCTATATCATGATAAAGACAAGCTCAATGAAGTCAATGCCCATTTTTCTTTTTTCTTTTTGTGTCCACATCCTCTATAACAGTACCTGGTACATAGTAGGTACTTAAGAAATCAGTGATGAATTGAATTTAATGTAGGATCCTTTTGCTTTCAACAAAGTGAAATTATTGAGCCTTGAATCATGGCATAGCTTACAACAAACCCAAGTATAGTTTATTCTACATGAAGAAGCTTTGCTTTGCCCTCTATTCTTGAGAAAAGTAATGTTTTCATTCAGGACATGCAGCAAGACTTGGAATTTAACCAATTCATATTTATACAAATAAACCAACACAAGAGAAGTTCAGTTTTGCTGGAAACATTTAAAGAAAGTCCTAAGACAATTATAGGTGTGCCTAGAAGACTGGTGAAAAATCAGCAGTTTTCAGGACTCTATATAGCCATAATTGCTGACTCCAGACAGTTTCCATGTCAGAATCAAACACTTGGAACTAGAATGCACCTGGATGAGCAGGTATCCTCTCCTGGTATAGGAACCCAGATGACAAAGGCTCCACACTTACTAGGACCAACTGGCTCCTTCCAGTTTTTGTGCCATCATCATGGCACAAAATGGTCTATCCCTTCCTGAACCACTGACATTTCTGAAGCTTCTTGTCCCTGGTAGTAGATTCTGAAGAATGATTCCTAACTCCAAATTCCTGGACCTAACCATGGTAATAGTGAGCCTGAGGCTGATCTCTTGGGTTCTATACGGTAAATATGGGCATAAGGGAGCATTTTGGTCTCAAATGAAACTTTTGACCAAGTATCTGATCAAAAGAGGATGAGGAAGGGAATAAAATATTTGACAGAAAAAAAAATGGAAGAAGCAAACTTGTCCCAGAAGTTATTCACACAAGGCTCAATACAGCACTCTTGTCATTCTTCACACGTGACATCACATCTTGCATCTATTTGTCTTTCCATGAGTTACATTTGAAAATTAAGGTAAATTAAGAGACGATTCTCAGCTTGATCACTTTATTAATTACATTAGCAGTAAACAATAAGTTGGGTCAATAGCCTTTCCCAATGACCCAAGATCTTGAGTGAGGACTGACAGGGTCTTTTAAACCTAGATTTGTCTCCTCCTAATTACCTGACAGTACATCATTTGGACCTCCCTGGCAAAGGTAAGACAATCCTGATTAGTAGACATTTTAATGAGGAGGTGGGTTAAGAGTTATTTCAGGTCTTTCCCATTACTTCTTCTTGGGAAATGGGAGTAATGCTCAAGTGACAGGATTAATCTGCAGACATAGGTTTAGTTTCTTGCATAGCTAAGTGATGGGGTGGATAGAGAACCAGGACTAGAATTAGGAAGAACTGAGTTCAAATCTGGCCTCAGACACTTACTAGCAATATGACTCCGAATAAATTACTTAACCCCTTTTGCCTCAGTTTCCTCATCTGTAAAATGAGCTAGAGAAGGAAATTGCAAACAGTTTCAATATCTTTGCCAAGAAAACAAAAAAAAAGGGGGGGGGAGGTGTGTTATGGGAATGGGAATCTAAGATCTTCCCTGCCCCTAGGCCCTATGACAGGCTTAAGTGACTCTGAGAACCTTCCTTGATTTGAAAATATACTCTGCCCCCAGTAGGCTGAATGTGTTCACATGGAGCCTGACAGGAGGCTTGTTTTTCAGGAATGTCCACACCTAATTACTTTGTGATTGGGCAGTGGGTCAAGAGGACTGTGACATTCTCTGATTCAGGAGAAGGCTATATATACCCTGATGTGATGTTTAGTTTTAGGGCTCACTTTGAGAAGAGTTGTGTGATTTGACCAGACAAGATTCTGGACATCCATTGAGCCCTCTGGCTTTGAAAACCCAGATGTTGGTGCTTTTGTCTCTCATAACTGACTAGGTATGGATGTAATGGTCAGACAGCTGGAAGCCTGTCTGCTGATCTGTTTCTCTGTCTGCTTGTAACTTGCTTGTATTCTCTGAAGTTCAGGGTGCTGACTTTTTCCCTCTGAACTAGGTAAAGGATATATGTTTGTCTGATTAAAATAAGATTGTTAACCCATTTTGAGTTGCTTTCCTTTAGAAAAGCAGATCTAAGAACCTATGTTGGCAGCCACCCTGGGCATGCTAGGGTGCTTGCTGCCACAGGAGGTAATTATGAAGAGTCAGACATAACTTAAACAACTGAATAACCACAACATGGGTATACTCTGCAATGGCTTTGTTTGAATCAACTTGAATTTGAGTTAAATAGGTAGTGAGTGAGGTTATAAACATGAATAATACCAGGTTAGAGATATAAATAAAAAATAATAAAGACTCTAAAAACTCACTAGAGGCTACCTGAGTAAAGGGTGGAGGAAATTATAAGACCAAAGCTTGACCTTTAGGCAAGGTTCTCCAGAATATAAGTGAAAGGTGAAGTTACAAGAGTAAAGAGTTTAGACTCACATGACTTGAGGAGAGTATTAAACCCATGCCAGTTTGATTGTCTTAAAAATAGAATTAAAATCAATTTTCAATTTTATACATGCCTGATATGTATTCCCCTTTTGCCTCTGCCTCTTAGAATCCATAGTTTCCTCAGAAGTTCGCTCAAATGCCACCTCCCAAAGGGACAATTCCTAATCACTCCCCCAACTAATGTGTCTTTCCCCCCAAAAAAAATTAACTTGTATTTACTTTTATTTAGCATTTCATATATTCTTTTTAGTGGTCCATGTTTTCTCGTCTAATATAATGTAAGCCCCATGAGGGCAGAGATTATTTCACTTGTGTTTATAACTCCAGCATTTGGCACAGTCAAATAGCTCATAGCAGTCACTTAACAAATGTTTACTGATTGACTGCTTAAAACTAAGAAAGCAAGAAGCTTTCAGACTGTAAGTTCCCACTCTGCTGGCTGGATCACCTGTCCCTTTGGTAGTCATCTGTATGGTTGGCATAACAGCCCTTAGTTTAAAATTCTGTCCTTACATCAAATCCATTCAAACTAAAAAAAGAAAAAATGACACCTGGAATGTATGAGGAGGCTGATGCATGTGGACAATTGTGCTAAAAAGCTAAAAAGCAACCTGTTCCCAGCTCTCATTGCAAATGGTCTAAGTGCAATAAGCATAAAAGGGTCTTCTTCCTGTTCCTAGACCTGCCCTTCATTTTCCTGCAGGTATTCAGTGCAGATGAAAAGGTATTTGGTTGTGTTAGGTTTTGTCTGAAAAGTATTTGCAGTCCATTCTCTTTTCTTTAAACAACATGTAGGATAGAAATCATATCCTTATAGTCCTCTATGGCAAAATCCCTCATTTCTCAAAGTAATTCATGTGTAGCTCTCCATCAGAGCAGTTGCAGCTATACAAGGGGCAACTACCAAACATCATTTATATTTTAGTAGTCTCTGGCTTAGTTTTATTACATGGGGAATCAGATGTTGCACTTGCAGTATGATATGAAATGACCAGTGCTGACAAGAGCTAGGTCTAGATAAGATTGAAACAGAGAGGTACTGATACAACTCTATCCCAGGAGTTGAGGCAAAAAGCTTGCTTCTCTCTGAATTGTTCAAGGTGTTGCTATTTTTTCCAGAATTTGATTAATAGGAACTGTTTAGTACTAACTAGTCTCTGAGATTTTTTTCTACTTGGAATGGTATTTTTGCTATGGAGATAAATAATCTGGAGATGCATTTAAGAGATTATAGAAGGAAAGTGGTAAATTAAACAACAAAGACATTCAAGATTGAGACTTGTTACCACCCTAGCAAAAGACAAACTGGAAAATGGGGACGTTTCATTGTTGAGTAACATGGGAATCATTTTGATCCTAAGTTAACTTCCCATTACTTAGAAGATTTCTACATTGTAAAAATCAATCACACACTCCCATGGACTATTCTGTTGATTTTGACTTCCTGCATATGCAAAATCATTTACTCAAAGTGACTACAGAAGTGGAAAAATTGTACTTTCGTGGTTTACGAATTGGAATTTATACAGATTACACAGCTTGGCTTTTAAAGAAAAGAAAATGTTTTCTGCAGTTAAGAAATCACTCCAACAGATGGGCCTATCTCCTCTATTTTTATTTCTAGTTGGCTTAGGGGTGAATTACTCTGGACATAGTTATAAATTTGAAATTATAGGAACTGCTGAGGGGTGTTGGGGGGTTGGCAATAAAATACAATAAGGACACAGCTGCAGTGTCTAGAAAGTGAAGCAGGCTAAACTATATAAAATTATACAACATTTTTTTAAAATTCCTCTTCCTTATTTGAGATGCATGCTCTGATATAAGAGTGAGCTTATTTATATTGAGGAAATGTAAGGCTCTATTCCCAGAAGAATAATTAACCAGTCAGTTGTTTCAATGTGAACCTAGTCATTCTGATTAAGGGAAGGTTTACTGTAACAAATGGTCAACACACACAAAATGGCAGAATAGAAAGCACATTTTCTGCAATTCAAGGATGCATGATGTCATCAATGTTACATCTTCCACCAATGTAGATTGTGACCACTCCCTGCCTTAAAAGACAGATTAGTGAGTTGTTGTGGTCAAAAAATTCATGATTTAAAGACAATCTCTGTGGTGATAAAACCCTCTCAATTTGCCTAGACTGATCCTCAAAGGACAGATATTGTCTTTTGCCAGGCCCATTCTTAAAGTCTTTCTAGCTTGATTGGACCCAGAAGATTTTGAAATCTGCTAGCATTGTCTACTAGGATTCGGGGTCACTTTTAAACTGGAATAAACCATCAGAGTATATCTTTGTGGATTTAAAAGTAAAAGGAATGATTAGTTAGTTAAAAAGGGAAGCAGAAAAAGATTTAGCGACCATGGTGTACCAAAAGCAATGCAATATTTTTGTTTTGGCATTTTGCAGCCAACTTTTAATCAATAACTTTGTAAATAATCTTTAGAAAATGTATAATTCTAATCTGGCTTGTACCTGTGTAATGGGAATGTAAATTTTAAAGATCTCCCCTGCCCCTGGGCTAAAGTGCACCTGGAGCCTGGGGTGGGAGGCTTGGTTTTCAGCAGATACTTCTTGATTGGCCAGTGGGTCAATAAGGTTGTTACATCTCTGAGCCAGGAGAAGGCTATATGAGCCCTGATGTGTAGCTTTGTTTTGGGGCTCACTTTGAGAAGTGTTCTGTGATTTGATCAGACTCTGGGAAGCCATTGTTGAAAGTCCCCCAGCTTTGAAAAACCCAGATGCTGAAACCCAGATGTTGATTTGGTATAGATGTAATGGTTGGACAGTTTGGAAACTGTCTACTTGATCTGTTTCTCTGTCTTGATAATTCTGTCTGTGTATTCTGAAGTTTGGGGTGCTGACCTTTTTCCCCTGAACTAGGTAAACGATACATATTTAACTGATTAAAGTAAGCTTGTTAACCCATTTTGAGTTGCTTTCCTTTATCAAAGCAGATCCAAGAACCTGTGTTGGCAGACACCCTGGGGACGCTGGGGTGCTTGCTGCTACAACCTGCCATCTAGTGCACCTCTCTCTGTATGTGCTACCCAACTCCCTTTGGCTTTTTTTTTTTTTACCAGAACTCTAATTCCCACTCCTCCTTTTGTGATGTTCTCAAAAAAACGCAAAGCAATTTTAATGTTGGCCAAGGTTAAATATGATTAAGAAAGTAAACATACTGCCCAAAAAGCCAAATGATGCATTCCTTAGTTAAATACAAGTACCTTTGGGATCATCTGAGGCACTGTTTTCCTCCATTGGTATAGCTAATTGCAGGTTAGTTATATAGTATGAATAATCACAAGGTAACACCCTCATTGGCAGAAGCACTGGTCAAAGTATTATTCTATCTAGTCTGAGTTTCATAGCCTGAGAAAAACAAAGAGTTTGGAGAGGTTCAGAAGTTATGAATGAAAATAATCAGAAGGTTAAAAAATAATCAAGCATTTCCTTGAATATATTTTCGTATTCTTTCTGAAAGACTAAAAGGTTACTAATAACTGTATTCCAGTATACAATCACATTCTCTCCATCTGTGGTGCTAAAACATTCGGGTTAGTGGAACAAAATGATCCTTGTTATACTGAGAGTTAATATAGTGAGTGCATAGAGAGCCAGCCTCAAAGTTAGGAACACCTGGATTCGAGTTAACACTCAGGATGTTTGAATGTGGGCAAGTCACTTAATGTCCCAGTTCTTTAGGCAAGTCTAAGTTGCAGAGAAGCTGCCAAACTACATTTGTAGAGGTAGTTTCTTAGTAAGAGTTTCTAATAACAATGAAATCACAGTACTAGTACCTATCCTTACTGTCAGTGAATATTGTGATGTTGCTGTATATTAATGTTTGCCCCATGGCAAAATAGAAATGTGTGTCTATCTCTTTGTTTCTCTCTGAAGACACACAGAGAAATGTGTATGCATGTACACACACACATTCATTATGAATATTTAACATCAAGAACTCAGATTAAGTTTAGTGAATAATCTTGATCCCATAAGACAATTAAACCTGTTTCCCACCTCTAAGTAGAATTTGTAAAGAACTATGGGCACAAAACATTGCATAGACATGATTATTGAATCAATTGATTTTGCTCAGTGGTTTTTCTTTGTTACAAGGAAGGGCCCTTTGGTAAGAGAGTTCATTAGGAAATGACTAGGATATTTTAGAAAACATATCAGTAACATTTTTAAACAAATAAATAAATGAGGACAAAATAAAAGCAAGCAAAACACACCTGTTCTATAATTAGATAAAATGGAATTTTTTCATAAGACTGCTGTTGAAAGCCAGAACCATGACCCACTTTCTAAGCTTTTATCAGTATTTTACTATAATTGATTTATTACAGGGTCCATTATTTAACCCACAGCATATTCAAATTTAAGTAATAAAATATTATGAAAAAATGAGTTAAAAAAGATGGAAGCATTCAAAATAAAGTTTTTATAGAAGCAGTCCATGTTATAAATGTTATTAAGAGCAATGTATGGAGTTCACAAATGTTTACAATCCTGAGAAAAGATGATGTGTAAGCAAGAATATGTGACATTTCATGCTAAAGCATATTGATGATAGAAGGGGAAAGTTCGCCTTAGTATTTCTTGATGACAAATAGCTACAAACCTCACTTACTCCAAAACCTCCATTTTATAATTTTTTCTCTAAGACAGAATAGTTGTCGATCTGCATCAGTAAAAGGAAATATTCTCACAGATAATTTTTAGCCAATAAAATCATATACATATATTTATTCTAATTCATATATATGGACATATGTGTATATATTTATAACATATATGTGTTTACAAGGCTTGCATAGACTAAAAAGGCATGGATGGATTACAATCTGTATGAATGGTGGTAATATCTACATTGAAGGAACTACAAATCTACCCAAGAATCACAGAATTATATACATATATAGGTGTACATGTATATATTAATTCAAAATCTACAGTAGAAAATTTATTTTACCAATACTTAGGTTTATAGGTTTCCATGAACAAAAGTTTTCATTGAACATATGAAGACTATTATGTTCCCTAGGGGCATGTAGGTGGCACAGCAGATCGAGTGCTGGACCTGGAGTCAGGAATTCCCTTAGGCAATCCTCATTAATTAAAGTACAATTTGTTCAGTGGGCAAGCTGATTTGTGAAGAGAGATATAAAATCATTCTTTAAGAAACATTTCAAAAAAAGCCAGGACTTCTTGCCCTGTCCCTTCTCTTTGCTTACATTGTCCTACATGCTTAGAAAGGACTGTCCTCTTAATTCAACTGTTGAAATACCTTCATTCTGCAAAGATCTAAGTCTGACACAACCTCTCTCTTAAATCTCTCCATTATTCCCCTAGTTGGAAGTGACTTCTCTCTTCAAAGTTTCCCATATTACTTTGATTTTTTTCTTTTGTGCTTATTGCAACTACCCTTGTGCCAAAGATATTTGTATATACATCTCCTCACCCCTTAGTAAATTGATTCTTAATAATGAAGCTTGCTTCTAATTGAATCTTTGTAGATCCAGGATCTCACATAGTACTTTGTCTCTAATAGGGGCTTAATAAATGTTTGCTGTATTTGCTAAAACTCAAGCATAGACTAGAATAGAATAGAATAATCTCCCTAGATTCTGTGAAAGTCAGGAACAATTATTCTAGGCAAAGCAGGACCCATCCTCAGGCATGTCCAGTGGAAACAGCACCAAAGTTGTTTATTTTTTTGTCTTTATATGAACATAATAAGATTTCCAACTCAGGAGAGCTTCTAAAAATAAAGTTCAAAAGAATAATTTAACTGTTTGAATTTTAGTAAATGTATGCATCTCTCCTACATTCGCCAATATGGACTAGACAGTAGGCACTGTAATTTGAGGGTAATTGGAAATAATCTCTTGTCCCCCCCAAAATCCTTTCTCATTCCATATCATAGTTCTTTAAATTATATCATTTAATATTCATTCTTTACAATCCAACAGGTGCTTACCACTTTCATGAAGTATTGCCTATAAATCATTCAAAAATCAACAAATATTTTTGAGTGAAAATGACATAACACACATACTAGGTGTTATTAGAAAATAGAATATAACACATGGTCCCTCCTACCAAATTGTTTGTAGTTAAGAAGTGATTAATTCAAAATACAGAAAGAAAAATGCATTTTTTAAAGAAGGTCAATATTGAAACATATTTTGCTGGACTATGTGGCTATATACTGAGGATTGTGTTTTACAGGGGTGGGAGGTTGTATTTACTCAATTGGGGATAGTGGAAAGGACAGATAAATAGAATTTTAAAAGCTGAGTTTATATATTAAAAGTATTACAGTGAAATGGGAATGGGTGTTAACACTTTAATTTTCACAGAATGGTTTTTTGTCAGTTAGATGAAAGAGCAAAGGCCTGTGGGAATAAAATGCATACTAGATGCTTTGAGGGAAATCAAAATCAGTGACAAGGTTCTAATAACAGAAATTAGAAGGAGCCCTGCAAATACAGCTTCAAGGTTGCTTGGTGTTTTTCCCCCATCTGCTACAGTGATTTCCTATGCAAGCAGGGAGCTGTCCATTGCTGAAGTTCAGTCAGAAGAAAAGGGGTTAGGAAGGAGAGTTCCTCCCAAAACCTGGGGCTCTAAAAGTTTCAATACTGAGGAAAACATAAGATCATAAAAGGAGTTTGAAGAGTCTTTACCAGTCACCTAATGTAACACCTCATATAATATATGAGGAAACTAAGGCCCAGAGGAAGCAGAATTATAAATTTACACAAGTAGCATTTGAACTCATATGATGCTTTTCATTCTTCCACATTTCACAATGAGTGACATAAACGAGACATCCCTTCTGCCTCTCACCTTGGCACATTGATGACCTTGTGTTAGTTATCTATTCTCAGAATGTACTCCATTGATTCAAATAACCTACCTTTTGTTTTTGACCCCTCATTAACTGAACTGTGTTAGAGAAGACCACTCCACTTAGACCAAATAAGCATGCCAATATGTCAACTTATCTTATGGAAAGTTCATGGCCATAGACCCTGGCTTGACTTGTCCCAGTTCTTGCCTCAAATAGGTTCAAGGACAACAGAAGATCTAGGGTCCAACCTAACTCTTATTTTGGAACTAGTACAATTCCCAAATGAAATATAATTTCCTTAAGATAGGAAATATTTTCCTCTTTTTACCTCCAGCACCTAATAAAGTTCTTTCCACATAGTAGCTACTAAATAAATATTTGTTATGTTAAATGATTTTTGAATTGAATTCAACAGTATGAATGTAATTGAATTGACTAAACATGGCCACTTTCCAGAACTTAAATCTAAAAATCTGAAATTCTTGCTTATCATTTCCTCCCACTCCCCTGCTCCTTTTATAAATCAGAATAGTAATCCTAACTAGTAAATTCTATGTATGTGAAGGATGTCTTTTAAAAACTACTTGAAGGGAGCCCTAGAATATCAAACGTAGAAGGAATCTTATAAATTAACTAATCTATATATCTCATTTTAAAAAAATAAGGACCCCTGTCACATGCCAAATAAGTGTCCAGGTTGGACTTTGAGCCCAGGTCCCTTATCTCCTATTTCTTGTCTCCTAAATGAGACAACACTATCTCAACTTCAACTACAGCTAAGGTCCACAGATCAGATCCCTAAAAGATATTCTTCTTTATGTGTCTTTCGCAGGACAAACCCTTGTCAACTGCAATAGGAACTGAGATTCTTCATAGAATGCTTCTCTTGTTTTTATCCAGCTTACCAAAACAATGATTAACAGAACCCCAAGTAAACCCTTACAATAATAGGCTAAGTAAATCTTCCTTAGTGTAAACTATATACCCACCAGGCCTCTCTAGAATTCCTAAACTTAACAGGGAAGTATCTGTGATATTATCTTCCTAGCAGTTTGAAGTACTTATCTTTCTTCATTCACAAAATTAAACCAATGCCTGACACACAGGGGTAAGTAAAGAACTGAAGCCATAATGTAAATAATTTAAGCAGAGTCAAAAGAACTTTGTACCACATATTCAAGTGAATTATTTTATTGGCCTAAAAGACCAGAACAATATTTTTAATTCTCACTTTCACATGTAAACCCATTATATGTATAAGCTAAAGAAAGGAAGAATTAGGTTAGAAAATATAGCTGTAGTGTTTGAAGAGCTATTGTGTGAAAGAAGAATTATACTTGTTATTGTTAGCACAGGATGGGGAGGGGAGGAAAAGGAAGGAGGAGAAAAAGCATTCACATGGTGATTACTGTGTCCTAATCACTTTTATAAATATTATCTCATTTGATCCTCACAACAATCTCATGAGAGAGATGCTATTATCATCCCTATTTTAGAGCTGAAGAAACTGAGGCAATTCAGATTAATTGACTTGCTTAGGCTCTCACAGCCAGTAAGTGTCTGAAGCCACATTTGAACTCAGGTATTCTTGATTCTAGGCCCAATACTCAATCCACTGTAGCAACAGCTGACTTCAAGCCTGAAGCAAGGGGTAGTCTGTGTGTCTGTCTCCTACTTCAGGAAATGTTGATTTAAAGAAACCATTAGAACTGTGCAAAAGGACAACATAAGTTCCCCAACATTGGAAGTCTTTAAATTGACATCACATGACCACTTAGATGTTGTAGAAAGGATTTCTGTTCAGGTGAAGCTTGCAGTTGATGACTTCTGAACCCCTATATTTCTGTGACTCTGTGAGCTTATGACAACTTGAGGCTTTTCTATTGTTTTCCAAGCTATAAGATGAAATGGACAATTCCATAGCTACCTCAGAAAAAAATAGTTTGAGAATGATGAGTGAAAGAATATAGTTATCCTCCTTAGAATATGGCTAGTCAGGGTGGCTAGGTGGCACAGTGAGTAAAGCACCAGCCCTGGAGTCAGGAGGACCCAAGTTCAGTTTCAGCCTCAGATACTTAACACCTACACACAAAAAACTAGCCGTGTAACCTTGGGCAAGTTACTTAACCCCAATTGCCCTCTACAAGGCAAAAACAAAAATAATAATATGGCTAGTCCCATTAAGTGAACACCTAAGTTATTAGAGAAAGGGCCCCAAGATCCATAAGCTTTGCAAGTACAATAGTTATCCATGTCTTTCAGAACCTCCAAGTTATACCTTCTTAAGTTATATAAAGTGTCTTGTCCAATATCTAATGGATAGGTGACATAAATATTGCAGAAAGTTAACAGAGACTCTAGCTACCCTAAAACACAGTACTTACATACAATATACTCCTGTAGGAATACAAGTTAAAAACTACAGCACAAGCTCCAGAAAGATTAGCCAGATTTCAAATATTTATTACATTTAAGCTGAATATTCATGTTTGTCCTGAATTTAGCCACCTGAAACAGAAGTACATCTGTGGTTGTTGCAGTGAGAAAGTTTTAGGTAGATCCATGAGGTCAGGTGAAGGCCACAGAGACTGAACATGGAAATAATGCCAGGATTTATTAATTCATAGGACCAAAGAGCTAGAGGTGGAAGAGCCTCAGAGGCCATCTTGTCTAAACCATTCATTGTACAGTCGATGAAACTGAGACCCAATGAGGTTGTCATTTTACCAAGATCACAAAGGTAGTAAATGTGAACACACAGAGCCATAAACAGGAAAAGAAGTAATAAGTTGCAAGATCAGTCCACAAAAGAAAAAATAGCTTAAGTAAAAATATCATTAGCAAAGATTCAAAACAAGTCCAAGATCTAATGTCATTTAAAGCAGGGATAGTGTTAACAATTAGCAGAGGCAAGAGTTCTAGGTGAGAAGGCTGTTAGCTTCAGGGAGATTCAACAATAGAGGAAAAATCATAGAGAATTGAACTTTGAACTTACAATATCAGGAAATCCACTGGAGAAAGGGGTAAAAAGAAGAAATCTGAATTATCAGCAAAACAGACTCAAATGAACCAATAAGCAAACGGTCTATTTTCCATTCTTCATATTGAAGAAGTCCAAAGTAGTGTAGCCAGGCAGGAAATGATGAGATAACTGACTTGGGAACCCTCCTTTAATGAAGGTTTGGAGGGGAGATCTCTGTTCCAGATGGGCCTAAGGGGTAGAAGGCATTAATGAAATGTGAGTACCAAGACTGATAATGCAGGATAATAAGGTTCCTGTGGGCATGATGTAAAAGTCCAAAGGCATGTAGCCAGGTGGGAAAGGGTCCTTAGATTACATCAGTAGATCATATGATAGTGCCAAAGATCTGGAGAGTATAGCAAAAGGGTAGACGGTAAGGTTGTAGTAGGCAATGGTAGGACAGATGACAAGGTCTGGCATTCCTCCATCTCATGGGATGGAATAGAGTTGGAGACTTCATTTCATCTGAGCCATTGAGTATTCAGACAGTCCAAATGGGTTATGTGTAGCCCCAAGACCAGCAGAGGGGTGAAGAGTGGAGCAGAGAGTGTTCCTGCTACTGGTAGATTTTCCCACCACCTAACTATACTGAATTGATTCTAGGAAGCTCAAAGCCAAGAGGAATGGTGCTGCCAGTGGTGTCCAATCTCCCATGAGAGACTAGGTCTCCCTGCTGTCCAACCTGTACAGGTAAAAATTGAGAAGGTCTTAGTGCTTTAGCTAGTAGAACCCAGACAGACCATTACAGTGGCTATAAGGCAAGATTGGCACTAGTAAAATTTTGGAGCAAGTCAATGTTCCTTCAGTATCCTTCAGCAACCTGTAAGGATATTTCATTCCCTTGCATTCTGGTCCTCTAAGCTGGCCTCTTCCCATCTGCAAGGGATTCTCCTTGACTACAGGTGATGGAAAGTTGTCATTCCATCCTGTTTCTGCCATCTATCTCCTAGTCTGGCCTGCCTGGAAGAATAGGAGAGAAATATTAATCTATCAGGTCCCTTCATCAGTCCCTTCACCTGAACTGCTAGTACCCCAAAATGACTCCATCCTGAAACTGAACCCATAGTAATATTGATAATTCACCTGAATTTGTTCATCAACAATTAACAGACTCTCATTGGGTCATACCCTTTTTCACCTAGTGACTTTGAACCCCAGATGAACCCCAAACCCCATTCTGTTCTGAGTCTCCTCCTACTTATCAGTCTCCTTTGCTAGATTTTCATCCAGGTCAAGCTCACTAATTGTAGATGTCTTCCAAGGCTTTACACAAGTGTATTAACAAGCAACAGCAACTTCCAAGGTTCAGAATACCAGCATAGTAACTCTCCATTTTATTCAGTGACAAATTAAGGCAAAACATTCACAGGACAGAGAAAATTAAAATGCAGCATTCACCAAGAGTGATTCAATAATTTCCAAGTACTTCTCCACCCCTGGACAGTACATTCATTTAGTCAATCACAAAGTCTCTCTTCTCAAATGGAGATTAGTTTCCAATCATAAACAAAGTATATTCATTTGGTCAATCATAGAGCACAAAAAAGTCAAGTTTTCCATCCCTGGATCACAACTGAATTACAATTATCATCAGTTAACGCCAAGCACCTTCTCAAAAGGGGTAGTGGAGAGCACAAAGGCCATCTACACCTAAGCTACAGCAAGGTTAAGATATCGTCACAGCATTTAGTACACAAAGAGAGTTCTTTTCTTCATCTTGACTGGAGGCAAGTTCTCAGCAATCTCTGTTCCTGGGGAGACAAAGCTTAACAAAGCCACAAGACACATTGCCAGAATCCTCATCAATTCACTCTGTCTACAGAACAGTCTCAGGACCCCTGAAAATAACAGCAAGACCCTCTTCCAGGATTTCTGTAAACATACAACAAGAAAATCCTACTTCAGGGCTTCTGAACCAACAGCAAGTTTCCAGAACCTCTGCAACAACAGCACTGTCCTTCACCAGTGGACAAATCTGGCAAAACAACATCAAAACAGACAGAAAAAATACTGGCATCACAGCCATGTCTCCTCAGTCCTTGGCAGCTCCAGGTGACAGCTCTCAAAAGTCCTGGCTGCTCGAACTGGTCCTCAGAAATCCTCTCTCTCTGCCTCCACAATGCTGCTTCCAAAAGTTCTTCTGCCTCTCTTTGCTCCTCTCTAATTCCACAGCACCAGCTCCTCCCAGTTCAGCCCTCTCTTTTCACATCAACAAGTCCATCACACAAGTGGGATTCACAAGCTCTGAGGTTTAACACTCAATCCAAAAACCAAGGCAATACAGGGGGATCTTTACATTCCATTACTATTACAACAAGCCTTCTTCTCTTTTCACTTTATACTATTTTATGTTATCATCTCATCAGCTCCCATGGATCCAATTATTACTTCTAGGCTAATGAATCTCAACTTATCTAGTCCTAACCTCTCTATCTCCATCTGCCTCTTAAGCATCTAGAATGTTCCCATGGCCAATTTCATATATTCCATATATATCTTAGTATTTAATATGTCCTATAGAGATCTTAAACTCAACATGTGCAAAATGGACTTCATCTTCCTACAAAACCAACCCCTCTTCCTAACATCCCTATTAAAGTTAAAGGTGCCAACCATCCTCACAGTCACCCAGGCTCATAACCAAAGTCCTCACTATCACCCTCCATATGCAATCTTTCTCCAAGTCCAAGTCAATTTTACTTTTCTAACATCTCTTGTGTTCTCCCTTCTCTCCTCTGACTGTAACTGGCCTAGAGCAAGCCTTCATCACCTCATGCCTAGACTACTGCAATAACCTGCTGGTTGTTCTCCCTGCCTCAAGTCTCTCCCCACTCTTTTTGATCCTCCATTCAGCAGTCAAAGTGATCTTCCTACAATGCAAGTCTGACTACCACATTCCCTCCTCCTCAGAAAACTCCATTGGCTCCCTATCACTTAGTTTTAATCTCTACCTGTGTGGTGACTGTTTCATTCCTACCTTAAAACATACCCATATTTTATCCAGGATGAAGTACAAAATCCTCTGGTGTTTGAAGCCCATCATAACCAATCCTACCCCTTTTCAGTCTTCTTATACTTTACTCACTTCCTTGCACTCTGTGTTACAGTGATATTGTCCTTCTTGTTGTTCATCACATAAGACACCCCAGTTCCAGGCATTTTCAGCAACTGCCCCCTGCCTGGAATTCTCTCCTTCCTCATCTCTGCCTCTTGCCTTCCCTGGTTTTCTCCAAGTGTCAAGTAAAATCACACCTTCTGCAAGAATCCTTTCCTGATCTCTCTTAAAATTGGTGCCTTCTCTCTGTTAATTAGCTTTACTGTATATAGCTTGTTTGTACACAGTTGTTTTCATATTGTCTCCATCATTAGACTGATCCTCTTGAATGCGGGGACTGTCTTTTGTCTTTATTTGAATCCCATTAGTTAGCACAGTGCCTTGCACGAATAGGAAGATGATGTTTACTAACTGACCTTCCCTTTCTGTACCCTACTTATCCCTTATGCTTCTCACTCCTACAGAAAACCAATCACTTTCTCCTTTCCCCTTAGGCTGTCCAGGACTCCACACAAGTTTGATCTTTCCTGAGCAGGAACACAGATTCTGGGACCAGATTGCTCTCAGCTTGGTATCAGGTAAAAAGGAGTTGATTAATTCATGACTAGGTAAAAGAAAAACTGGGAAGGATTTGATTAATTCACAACTAGGTAAAAGAAGGAAAAGTAAAAGATGACACCAAGGTTTCAAATATGGTGTTGCCACTGACAAATAGAGATGTCAGAAGGAAAAGCAGGTTTTCAGGAAAAGATTAAATTCTGCTTTGAACATGATTGTGTGGTGCCAGTTGAACATCCAGGCAAAGATGGATTATAGACAGTTTGAGACATGAGTCTAAAGCTCAGAAGAAAGTTCAGGATTTTAATCTTCTAAGAACATTTGCATTAGAAGAGTAGAAAATGTTTTACCAAAAGAAATGGTTTTCTAATGCTGGAATTTCAAGACAGAGAGGCAGACCTATGAGATGAACATTTTTGGTAGTTCTCAAATTTCTTCTTTGATGAAGCGGTTCCCTATATCAATAAAATCATTAGTCCAGTCCCTTTCCAATATCCCAGTCCTCAAATATTGCTATATGGGCAGCCACTATTTCACCTACTTAAAAAACCAGGCCCTGCAGCCTAGCAAAATGACTTGCTTAAACTAATCATTGAAATCAACAGGAGTCAGATAACTGAGGTATTACTTTAGTTTCCTGCTCATTAACAGTGAACAACCCCATAAACAAGCTATGTTATGTTCTTGGCTTGGTTGACTTCACCTTAATGGTTTGCTATTGGTTTAATTTCCATTTGTCATTTATTTCCAAAATAGTAGTGAAAAGAATAGAATCCCTTCCCCACCTGACATAATGTTATCACAGAGGGCCTAAAATCCTCACCTTAATCAACCAACAATTTAAATTAGAAGTTAAGGGATTGTCTCACCATAATGCAAGAATTAGTCATTAGGCAATCTGAAAGGATGATAGGGTTGTAGCCATCAGATCAAGATGATGATACCACAGAAAATAGCTAAAACAATCTGACATACTTCTGGGCTTATGCTTAAAAGCAGCCTTATAATAGAGGAATCTAAATTGGGTAGTAGAAGATTACAGAGAGGGAGCTAAACAGATTTGATCTCAGGGATAGCAAAGTTTCTCTTGTTTTCTCTGCCTTCCCTTCCCCATTGACTGTGTCACTAGAGAGTTTGGGCAAATCCACAACAATAAATCTAGCTGGGATAAAAAAAAATGGACCAATAGGAAACAACATATTCATGAGGGAAGAGAATGATACACTAAATACAGACACAAAAAGATAGTCACCCAGGGTAGGAAACAAATTCAAAGAGCATGACCCCTTTTACCAGAGAATTCTGGCTTGGGACTTTAAAAAGAACTTACAAGTCATAAAGGAGCTGGAAGTTACCTGTTTGCTGTAAATGTATTCAATGCAAGTGCCCCATTACCACTATTTTCTAGAGTTGAAGCCCACTCTTCCTGTGAATTTGTGTGTATTTGTGAGGAAAGTGTGCCCCAGGCTTTTCAGGAAAATATTTATTATACCACCTTAGCAAATGCCTTTTCTTGAAGCTAAGTTGACTGGGTGATTTTTAATGGGAAATACAAAAGTGGGAGCTTGAGAGCAATGGTATTAGGCAATGAGGCAGGCCAGCACACAGAGCACTGGACCTGTAGGCAAGATCTGATTTCACATTTGACCTCGAGTACTTCCTAGCTTTGTGACCCTGGTGGTGCAATGGATAGAGTGCTAGAGCTGGAGGCAGAAAGACATGAGTTCAAATCCACCCTTAGTCACTTAAAGCTTTATGATGATGCTTAAGTTCTACCAGCCTCAGATGCCTCATCTGTAAAATAAGGATCATAATAGAACCTACCTTCAGAGTTGCTATGAAGTACTTTGTAAACCTTAAAGTGCTAGATAAATGCTAAATATGTCACTTAATGTCCCTCTGTCTTAATTTCCTCATTTATAAAATGGGAATAATACCACCTACTTCATAGGGACATAGTGAGGATAAAATGAGATTATATTTATAAGCACTTTACAAACTTTAAAGCACTATAAAAATGTAAGTTATTATTGTTGTTATTACTATTATTACTAGAAACTCAAAAAGTAATGACAGGTATACTTCTCAGGACCCAACATCACATGACAGTGCAAACTGGTTGGGAAAATCACTCTAGAGGGAGTGTTCACAGTAGCTTTAAGCCAACTGAAGACATCAAGCTAAGCCATTTTTTAGTTTAGTTCCATTTTTAGGAGATTCTATAGTTTTCTTATTGTTATATATAGTCTTTTTCATAGCCTTACTAGAAGCCAAGTGTGGGCAAAATTGTTTCTGCTTCATTAATGCCCCCTGTTCTCTCAAAGTGATCTCTCTATCCCAAGCAACCTGTCGTATTTCTCATTCCCAAAGGTCTTGTACTCAAATAGTAGTCAACAGATCCTGCTTGTAATGGCTTGTCTCTCCCCTCCACCCCATGAATCCCTTTCTCTAATCCTGGCAGCTCACTAAATTCATCCCCAACTATAGGTTCAACCCCACTTTAGATTGGAGGATCATAAGGTCCCTAGGCAGGATACAAGGAGTTCTAGGGCAACAGCTTACTATCTTAATATTAAGTTAGTCTTGTTACTAGTACTGCTACAAACTTAATATTCTAATCATCAGTGACTGATTTCTTTGCCTGGACTTTCTGCCACCAGATCCCAGGCTCTAAGTGACATGATCCGGTAAGTGCTGCTAGATTTCCCTAAAACCTACCCCTTACTTTTTGGGACCTGGCCTGATAACTCACCTTTCTGAGCTAGACCACTGGATCTGGATCTGTCTTTGTGCCTTGATTACTGATTGTTCACATGCCACCTTGTTACTTGGCTCCAATTCCTAGTTTCAAAACTATTTTCTAGCTTTACATCTTTATTTCTAGGTCAGTTGAGACCATGATACTTCCATGTATGGATCTCCTCAGGTTTTTCTTGGTTCTACCTGTATTCTGGTGTTGGTCTCCCCAGATTGTTTCATTTAAGACCACTGTGGCCACCACCCTCTGACAATCTGACCATACCTCCCATGGAAATCTACATTTTAATAGGAAACTCCAGAAAATTAAAAAGGTTTAAAGACACAGAGGAATGGGGCTAGGAGAGCAGAATGACAATTGTTGTTTGGGGATATTTTGGGGCTAGAGATTGCCTAAAGCACCTACTCCCTACTTAGCAAGTAGGCTATTACTTGCTTAATCCAATTGATAAGACTAGGTCTGGATACTCATTCCTAACTCAGTGACTTGAAGTTTTTAAATTGAAAACCTTTTAATTCACAGGTGAATGCTATTCCTACACACATATAAGCCATGTTTAACAAGTGGGGACTAGGGGAGAGAAACTATAGCATGCTTTTGTATGACTTTTAAATCTTCTCTGAATTTGTATTCCCATAAGCTTATTGATCACTATCCTCAGCAAAAGATTTCAGCTTATTACCCTTTCAGGGGACCTCTTCTTGCTTCTTGCACTAGGCAGCAGACCCTGTCTCTTTCTTATTGATGTGTTAATGGATGAATTATTACCACTTTCTCAAAGTTAAAGAAAATTGATCCAAACATTACAAATGTAAAAAAATCTATCCACGAAACCATTGGACTGGAGAAAAGAAATGTCTATACAAGTAAAACAATTAGGAAAGAATTTGAGTAAGGGTCATGGAAAACCCTATTGGGATATTCAGACTAATTCCAAGGACAAGTCTTTGTAGACTTTTTTAAAACATTTGAACCTTTAGCACCCTTCAAGTACCTTGTAACCAACTCCCTGTCCAAATATATAATAAAAATGAAATGAGTTATGAGTCAAGGAAGGAGACAGAGCAGAGAGTTATAAAGAGGCTTTATGCAATGAGAATGGTATAAATGAGAATGTAAATTGAAGACAAGATGCACATCTAGGCATTTGCAGAGAAACACGTGGTGAATTTGGTTATGCTAATCCATGACCTTAGAGAAAGTGATGACATAGTTAAACAATCTACTCTCAATTATCCATACTAATCCCAATTGTATTGAGTCCCAAATGGCTGTGAAGTCAGTCCTCCTTTGTGCCCTGGGGAAGGGCTTTTTCATTTGCATTGTTACTTGCAGCTGCACCTTCCTCCTCTGTGCCCTGGGGGAAGGCTTTTTCATTTGCAATGTTACTTGCAGCTGCTTCTGTGGCCTACAGTGGTTACTCCTACCAGCACCATCTAGGGCCTCACTCCTTAAACTGGAATTTGATGCTTTCATTTTCCTGACTGCTACTCTTCCAGTTTAAGGAAATTACATGTCTCCCAACCAGAAGTGATCATCTGAGAACATAAGGGGATAACCTTTCCTAAGACTAGCAAGGGGGAGTAAAAACCGCTGAATTAAACTGTTTGACACAAGGAAGGTGTGGGCCTTGAGAATTCCTGGTGGCAAGAGGGCTCTCCAGCTAGAACTGGGCAGCACTTCAACTCCCAAATGTACAGTTGATGAGATCAGGGAAGCATAAAATGTAGAGGTATAGGGTTTAGGGGTGCATGAGACCCCAAAAATACCAACATGCCAGGTCCTGCCAAATGAATTCAACTCAAGCCTTCTCTCAGCCAAAGTAAAGCAAAGTTTATTAAAGGTTCACCATAATGGGCAGACTCTTAAGGAGCCTCCATATCTGTGACACTTGAATTGGACAAGCAGCCAGAATCATCTGACAGAGTGAGTCTGCCCTAGATAATTCTCCAGCATTCTCTCTGCCTTCTCTCTTCTTGAGGCAAGATGGGGTCTTACATACAGAAAGGTTGTGGAAGGAATCTAGAGGTGGTCTAGAGGAGGAGTTTGGGGAGGGCCTTCAGGAGAAGTCAATTAGGTTATACTCCAGTGATGAGAGGTTAAGGGTGGGAGGTAGCTGGACAAAGGAGGGCTAGGCTAGTAACTGAGATTTGGGCCAAGCTAAAATGAAAGGCTTATGGCCACAGGCAAATCCCTCATCAAATGGGAAGATTCCAGGAGAGTTTGAGGGGGTTTGCAGAGCCTGTACATCATCACAATAAGATTTCATTTAGGCCCAGTTATCTCAGGCTGTGAAAAGAGCTCTAAAGACAAGATTTTAATTCAAATTAAGTCTCTGATGCTTATCTTTGTTACCTTGACCAAGGCACAAGGTGGCACAGTGTACTATAGAGTCTGGGCCCCAAAATCAGATGGAAGACATCTTCCTGAGTTCAAATCTGGCCTCAGACACTTTCTAGCTTGTGGCCCTGGGCAAGTCGCTTAACTCTATTTACTTCAGTTTCTCATCTGTAAAATGAACTAGAGAAGGAAATGGCCTACCACTCTAGTATCTTTGCTAAGAAAATCCCCAAACAGGGTCATGAAGAGTCAGACACAAGTGAACAGCAAACCTTGGCCAAATCATTTGACCACTAGATGGCAAAGTGGATAGAGGTGCTAGGCAATCAGGAAAATGGGAGTTCAAATATGACCTCAGACAGTTAGCTATGTGACCTTGGGCAAGTCACTTAACCTCTGTTTGCTTCAATTTTTTCATCTATATGGTGGGGATAATAATAGTACCTATCTAGAAGGGTGCTTAGAAGTACCAAATGAGATAACAATTATAAAGCACTTAGCAGAGTGTCTGACATCTACATCTAGTAAGCATTAAATAAAAGTAAGCTATTATTGTTGTTATATAATCAAGTTGATTATTCATTTTGCTTAAAAGTCTCTCCTCTCTAATCCGATATTCATGCTAACATGCCCAAGTCATTTTCCAGATGTACCACCCCACTCACATTGCTAGTCTACTAAAACTTAAAAACAAAACAAGTGTCTCACAACTAGGCAGAAAATTAAGTATAATATTCTGGTTAAAGGAGGTTAAAGCATTCAAAGTCTTTCAGAGTCTAATTCCAACTTACCTTTCTAGCCTTCTCAGACCTTCCCAGATTTATCTTAGTTTTACTCCCCTTCATTGTATTGTATATTTCCTCTAAGTTAAACTAGTCAATAAATCAACAAGTATTTATTAAGCTCTTATTATTTGTCAAGTACTGTGCTAAGTGCTAAGAATGCAAGAAAGAAGAGGTCTACATATGAGGACATAAAGTCCGGAGAGTCAAGAAAGGGGCCCAGACAGGAATTAAAATGTGGCCCACCTGGACGTTTTCATTAAATGGAAGTCTTGGGAGGAACCAGTCAATCAGAAGAAGGGTTCTCAGGAGCAGGCTACTTATCTCCCATATTTGCACTGCCTTCTGCATCTGTCCCTTGCCCACACCATTCCCCAGACAATAAATTGAGAATCTCATCTCTTCCTTCAAGGTCCAGTCAAAGCACCAGCTCCTCCAGGAAAGTTTCTTTGATTCCACCCCCCTCCCCCAAAGCTCCACTCTCTACTGAGAATCATCTCTATTTCCTCAAAAATATCACACAGCACTTTCATTGCCTGAGCCTCCACCTTTGCCCTTGGCGTATACTGCTTTTTATCATAATTGGTACATAGTTGGGCACATTTCCCCCTTCCAAATTCTGAACTCCTTGAAAACTGTTTGTCTTATCTCCTCTAACAGTGCTTTGCACATATTAGGTGCTTCATAAACATCTGTTCTATTGGATTATCTTATTCCTTCCTTAAATTTGAGGGGGACATCTGGAATCTTCCCAGGGAAGCCATGCCCCAGGATAGCTAGCTTTCCAACATAAGTCTCTTTTGGTCTGAAAAATCTGAGATACCATAAAGAATGCAGGCACTCTTAAATTAATCCACCTTACAATGAAAATGTGAACAAATCATATTCAAGTTTTGGGGAACAACGTCTTATAGGAACATACTCTAAAAGATGTCAGTCTGATGACTGCACGAGGACGGTGAAAATAACTGAAGAAATTGGCCAGCCTTGCGCATCACATGGCAGCCTCAGCCATCTGCTTCCTCTTGTTAGGATGCCAGGAAGCAGTGCCTGCTGTCCTTATCAAAGGAAATGCAAAGAGCAAGCAGGCAACCTCCCAAGGAAAAGGAAAGGGCCGGCTCCTTTTTGGAGGTGACAGGGGGTTCAGATGGAAACTTAACACTGAGTAGAGTTGTGGGTGGTAGTTGTTGTTCCTTAAATGAAAATAATTGAACAGACTACCAAATAACAAAACAAAGAAGAAAAATGTGTGTGGGAGGTGGGAGTGCAATGTTAGAATAATTTAATTACTGTCAGGTGGTTTTAGAGCTGTACTAGGGAAAGGGGAGGGTGGAAGCTTCTGACAAGATCTATTACCCTGAAAACCAGTTGAGTTTCTAGCTCTGTTCCTTTTAATCAAATGAACCCAAACATTTTAAAGGACTTGACTGACTGCAGGTTGATTCATGCAATAGCTGCTACTTGCTAGAGCACTGTGTTAATTGAGGTCAAAGTCTTGGTTTGGGCTTTGATCAATCACCTTTGCTCTGTCCCATGGCTACAGACAACTGATCTGACCCTGGCCAGTCATCTCACACATTCCTTCCATTGGTCAAAAGGGAGCAGAAGGAAGGGAGAGCAGAAATAGCTCAGCACCAACACATCATCAGGACTGGAAAACAACTCACTGCCTTACTGACAGGGGATTCCTTTCCCACTCAAAGGACAGGGTTTTTGCATAATGGAAGGAGAGGGAGGAAAATCCCAGTGGACTAGAAGGCTGAAGACATAGGTTCAAGTCCAAACTTCAGCTCCTCCTTCTGTAAAACTGGATTGATAGACTATCTACCATTAGGCCCTTGTAATGAAAGCAGTCTGTAAATTGCTATATAAACATCAGCTAATATAGGCACAATTTGATATAAGTACTATGCACATATGCAATACTATCTCATATGCACATGAAACTTAAATTCAGCTATAGATGCTCAGCAAAAGAAAAATCATAATAATTGTAAAAATAATAACAATAACAACAAGGATAGAAAAATATCAATGTAAAAAGTGTGAATGATTTCATCCCACCATTCCAATCAATGAGCTCACATTTTAGGTTCCAAAGACATCATCTAAAACCAAATCAAGTATAGACAAAAATTACTCTTTGAAAAACAGTTAAATAATACCTGAAATTTGTCTTGGGGTTTGTGGTAGATATTTCTTCATGAAACAGATTTCCTTCTATGAGCTAATGAGGCACTATTTTACCCACATCCAGTCCTCCCAGACTGTCTTTCCTGGATCCCCTTTCCCATCCCCCAAGAGGAGAAGGGTGATAGGGGCAGCAAGGTTCATTGGAAAATTGGGAAAATTGCAGACTGGAGGATCTGGTGGACTAGAGGTAGTATCAATTCTGTACACAAGTCAGTGTATTGTCCCATGGGGCCCTGGCATCAGAGCCACACCCATGGTACCATGTGGGAAGTGTGGCATGGGTCTACTTCCTGATGCTGCTGAATGGTTTTGAATATGCAAACCTATATGATAATAAGCATGCATTTTTTTTCTCTTTTTTTGGCTAGATTTGCATATTTAAATATATAAGTTAAACGGGTCTATGATTTGAGTCCATTGTCACATATCCTGCACCTAGGCTCACTGCAGCAATTGCAATCCACAGGAAGAGCTTGACCATCATTCAGAGTCACTGAAGCTGCCTTTCCTTACCCCTAGTGTTCTTGCCATCCCCCATGGGCAGACTCATACATCATGGGCTGATCCTTTAGTACCACCTTGGCTAGATGTGACTCCATTGCATTGAATTGTTAGTATTATTTTTGTGCTAATATTTAAAATGCTATAAACATCACATATCCCAATTTGCAGAAGCCATACAACATTGGTTGGGATGACACGAATGACTAGAACTAGATCTATAGTTTTCATCCTAATGATCTCAAAAGGATTAAGGACACATTAATGAGAACAATTACAGTAGGGCCAATAGTTACCAGCTGCTAAAATCCAACTGGTAGGTTGCTTTCTAATAAATGGGTTAAAAATGCTATGGCCAGTCAATCATTACTACTGCATTACCTTCTCTTAGGAGCAATATGGCATAGTGTTATTTTCTTTGGCATACACTATTTAAGTCAGAGGAAGAAGCTCAAGCTGAACCAGACTCAGTGACTACCAGGGCATCATGAGTCACACACTAAAGCCAGGAAATATAAGATCATCAGGAAATGTGTTTGATAATGAAGCCACTTAATTTGTATTACTCTATGTCCGAAAATTGTGATCATATTTCACAAGACAGGTGGCAGACCAATTGACCAATAGACATCTTGAATCCCTGTTCCTGGCTTTGATAGATACTCAGGTGACTTTGAGGAACTAAGAAGCTTTACTATGTCCATCTGCTAATCATAAATAGAGATAAAGACAGACAGAAAGACAGACAGACAGATAGATAGATAGAGAGAGAGAGAGACAGAGAGACAGAGAGAGAGATAGAGAGATAGATAGATGATGGATAGATAGATAGATGGATAGATTGATGGATAGACAGACAGACAGGCACATTGATGGATGGGCAGATAGACAGAAAGATGGCTAGATGGACAGATATAGACAGAGATTTGTATGTACATGTGCATATATGTATACACATATGTATATATGCATGTGTATATGTATATACACACATATCCATGTGTATGTGAGTATGTACAATGGTTAGTGAATTTACATTGTTGCATACCCTCAAAAACTGTAGAACTAGAAGATATCTTAGAAGTCATCCAGTCCAACCCCCCACCCAAAGCACAGTCCTGTGTTTGTTATATGTACCCAATGCCCATGGTAGAAGACTTCTTCTCTAGGGATGGGAAATTAGGAACAAGCTCAGCTGCTTTAAGTCATATGATCATATACCAAGAGCTCAGAAACCATCTCATCCAATCCCCTTATTTTACAGACAAGGAAAGTGAGACCCAGGGAGATTGAAGGACTTGCTGAAGGGACAGATAGGTAGCAAGCCTCAAAGATGAGGATTGCAGCCAAGCCCTTTGTTCTAGAGCCAGTATTCTTTCCACTATGCAAAGACAATAACTGATCACTTATTTCAAGTCTGTCATGCTTTGTTTGGAGTCATTAATAGCTCAGGCCATGATGCCTAACTAAGAATGTGTTTGTGCATGACAAAGGGAAGAGGGATAGGGATTGGTCTAGGAAACTACCTAGAAATTCCCTCTACCAAGACAGGCTGGCAACTTCTCTGCAGTTTATAGTCTTAGAGTTGCCTAGCACACTGAGAGGTTAAGTGACTTGCCCTGGGTCACAACAACTAGTACATGTGATGAATCTAGGACTAAACACTGCAGGTGGCACAGTAATATGTGATTACCCATTCACACACAAACCCTTAAGCGGTCTTTTGCTCACAGTTCACATTCTTCCACCACCTTGGTGTGGTGAATATTTAAAGTGCCCTAGCCCCCAAGTGCCCATTCAATGGAAGAAATATGCTACCAGCCTTCCCATGATCTAGCTCCTTTAAAATACCCCCAGCAGAAATGCTGGCAATTAGCCCCTTTTTGAGTCAGCTGTTTGTAGTGTCAGGAACTAGTAACCTAGGAGAAGAAAGATTCTGTTTCTCATATGCATTCCCTGTTATGGGTGTTGCTATGTGGTAGTCAAGTTAATAGTATTTATTAGGCACCTACTATATGCAGAGCACTTAGTCATATATTAAAGTCTTACATACTTAAGTCATCTACTAAAGCCACCCCAAGGAAGTAAAAGAGTGACCCTGCCTACGATTCCTGTGTCATCTTAAGCTTTATTTAAGGATAGAACACAGTCAACTGTGTCCTAAGTGAATTCATGGTACCAGAATACAGGTAGTTGGAAGCCCTCAGTAGGTCACTAGTATCATCTTCCATAATAAGGCTCATGTTCCTTGCAGGTATTTGATATGGCCTACACCAACAGACTATGTCAGCATCAATCATTAGGGCACCTAGACCATACACTGGTCAGCAACAATACATGTTTGGTTGTTGATTCCTATTGTTTGATAGTCCTTTCTGGAGTGTTTTCTTTTAACCCGGCTTCCCTATCTCCATATGGGCATCTTAGGGTTTGATTGAGAAGAAGTCAAGGTGTTATCTTCTTATTTCACCTCCAGATCTGTGCATGGAAGGCTCTGAGCAATACAACTGGCTAACTGGGCTGAGGAGGGAAGACCTGTCTCACTCACCCAAAGTTCATCATACACTGGTCATTCATAGCCTGTGGACAGCCTTATAGTTGGTCACTTATCTGCTCTTACCAAACTCTTTGGAGAGGGAGGCTTGACACATACTTCAGGAATACAACAGACAAGCAAAAAGAAAGGTATTATATATCTTGATAGATAAATCATAAGATCATAGGATTGGAGCTAAAAGGGCTTTGGAGATCCAGTCCAACTCCCTCGTTTTTTACAAATAAAGAGATAGACCAAGAGAAGTTAAATGATTTGCCTAGGGTCACATAGCTAATAAGTACCTAAATTAGCACATAGCCTTTGTGGAAACCAAGTCAACAACATTTATTAATCACCTACTACATGCCAAATTAATAACTTAGACTCTTAGAAATGTGCCTAGGGCACGAAGTCAAATGGCTTGCTCAAAGTCCCATGGCTAGTGGTATGTGTTCCACCTTCTCACCACACTTTTCCCTCCAGTTTCCCTTTTATATGTTGTCTTCCCCCTTTAAAATGCAAATTCTTTGAGGGCAAAGACTACCCCCTTCTCTTGTTTCATATCCCCAGTATTTAGTACAGAGCCTTGTACATAGTGTTTAGTAAATGTTCTTCAATTCATTCATTCACTGGCTCATTTTAGGTTACTTACCCTTTAGGGTTTTTGTTGCTGTTGTTGTTATTGTTGCTGCTGCTACTGCTGCTGCTGCTGTTGTTGTTGATGATGATGTTTTGGAGGCAATAAGTGTGTGAAGTCATATTTAAACTCAGATCCTCCTAACTTCAGGGCTGGTGCTCTATCCACTGTGCCAACTACTTGCCCTTTACTTCCTTCCCTTTTGAGAGTAAGGATTAGTTTTGAGAAAGGAAGGGATGAACTTAAAAGAAGTGTCATGCTACTGATGCCTAGTAGAAACTGTACTTAACGAACATTTGTTGAATTATGAGTCAGTTACTAAGTAGCTGGCATCCCTGGAGCACCCCAGAATCAGCACCATTAGCACATAGGGGGTATGCAAACAGCAAGAATAAAAGTATCACCCTCTGAAAATATTTCATCATTTAACATCAACAAAGGTTTCTTAAGGGTCTGATATATGGGCTGCACAGTCCTAGGCATGAGAGGAGATTACAACAATAAAGAAAGTGCAATTCTTGCCTTAACAGATATAAATAACTATTGGTTATGCATTTAATTTCATGTAACATTGTACTGGGTCCTATACAAAGAAAACTCTGGAAACGTGGTCACTGTTCTTTAGGAGTTTTCTATGTAAAATCTTGGAGACAAGGTACCTTACTAAAAAAAAAAAAAAAAGCATTATAAATTTGCATAAGGAGGAAATTAGGTAGCACAGTAGCACTGAAACTAGAGTCAAGAAGACTGAGTTTAAATGTGACTTCAAACACTTAGCTGTGTGATCCTGAGTAAGTCACTTAACCTCTATCTGCCTCATTTTCCTCATTGGTAATGTAAGCATGAAAATGGTACCTGACTCTCAGGGTTATTGTGACAATATAAGGAGATCTTTGTAAACCTTTGAGTACTTTTAGGGAGAAAGACAGGACTTGAAATCAGTAATTCTAAGACAGTTTCCATCAGTTCTGTAAATTGGATGTGAACTAAGATGTTATACAATGGCTATGAATCAAATCCTGATCTTCCTTGGGCACAGAGACATCACTGTCACACCAGGAAGGTAATAGCTCACTCCATTCTGCGCAGTTCTATTAGCCTCTACCCAGAATCCAGCCCTCCATTCTGCGACCTCCAATAGCAAGGAGATCTCAATACCCAGGAGAACAGGAGAATGACTTTGGATTAGCTCTCGAATATTTCTCTAAGTATTTTTTAAATGTCATTTTTTATCACACCTTAGATAGAGAGCTAATGCAAGATAAAGATCTAAAATTCTGAGGTGTCAAAAATACAACTAAGAAAATATGGTCATTTATGCTTATTAAAAGTCCCCACTTAAAAGACTGGAGCTCTATGACACTAGGCTGGCTAGAGAAACTTTTGGTCTCCACAAAGTATGTACACTTTCTGTTCATAGTTTTCTGTGAACTATGAACATTGTCTCTTGTTGATTATCCATGATGGTGGTGGTGGTGGTGGTGGTGGTGGTGGCAGCGGCGGCGGCGGCTGCTGCTGCTGCTGTTTTAAGGTTGCTGACCCCAATACCTCTCTTCTGGATTTAAGTACCTCAATACATGGAATGATAGAGGAGCTCGTGAGGTGCTGTCCGTGCTCACTGTGTGTTTCTCAGATCCCTATTCACCCAGAACCAGAGTTTCCAGTCTTTTTCCACACACAACTGGGAGGATGCCATGCAACAGATTTTGCTAAGGTGAATGTTTGAGAGAATCCCTTTAAACTCATTCTCATTCTTATTTTCTATCCCTCCATTCCTTGCCCCTTTGGGATCTTCTGGCAATTTTCTCAGCTCTCTGGAGGCTGAAGGGAGAGAAAACAGATGGTGCTCTCTCTCTGTTCTCCGTGTTTTAGAAAGCTGTAGCTGCTGAGTCATATGGAGTATGGTCCTGATCAAGTATCAGAAATGAACACATTTCTGCTTCTCCAAAGAGGATTAATGTATCCTCAATTCCCCACTCAAGCCACAAGAAGGAAATCCCCCTTGAGGGTCTGGTGAGGTCTCTTTCTCTCTACCACCCACGACTGCTCTAACATGCAGGCTGCTTAATTACTGGAGCTAGACTTTGTCTCTATGGATACAGACAGACAACAAGAACGGCATGATTGCCTGCACTCTGGTGAGGAAGGAAGAGAGCAGGGCACAGGTTAAAAGCCTTGTAGGGGGCTGCTCCAAGAATCACTTGACATGTGGGGAAATAAGGAAGTCATTAAGGTGGGAAGGGGTGGGGTAAAGTAAGGGAGCCGAGTTAAGGAGTAATACCTTACTTCCAAGCTGATTTTTTAATATCTCTTCATTGGGAATATCAGAGAGGACAGCTGCTAGATGAGGAGGACTGGAGATGTAGTTGTTTGCTTCCTCCAATACAGCTGCATCAGGGACAGAATTTTCTGCTCCATTTTTCACATTTGTCACCCAGATCTACTCCGTTTTCATGTTGCCTTGGATGAGATCAGTCAGATACTGAAACTGCTGCTCATGCTTCCCAAATGGATACACACTTCTAGGGGCCATGTGATAAGATCTATTAAAGTCTTGGTTTTAGTCAGGCTCTCATTCATTTTTAGGGCAGCTAGGTGGTACAGTGGAGTGCCAAGCTTGGAGTCAGGATGCCAGGCAAGTCACTTAGCCCTGTTTGTCTCTGTTTCTTCATCAGTAAAATGAGCTGGAGAAGGAAATGGCAAAACACTCAAGTGTCTCTGTCAAGAAAACCCCCAGTAGGACCACGGAGAATCAGACACTACTGAAAATGACTGAACTACTCTCTTTCAGGTGGCACCCACGGCATGGGCACCGCACACTAACTGGGGGTGGAGGGGTGGTAGGGAATGTGCCTTCCCCTTCTCCTTAGGCCCTGTGGCTCCAAGAAACAAGCTTGGGGTTGGGATCTGCTGCGTTGTCCTTTTTCAAGTTTAGGCATAGGACAGTGGAATCCCTGAACTAGGAACTAGAACCATGATTACCTTGGAGTGAGGATTCAAGACTGAATGTTGCTGCCAGCCAAGCAGCTAAGCCCTGAGAAGCCAGATGCCAGATCACAGTCCTAGGTGTGACCATGCTATACAGGAAGTGAGTCAAACTGGGAAGCTAAACTTTCCTTTCACAGAGACTGAGTTGGGGTGGGGGTGGGGGTCGATTATTGATGCATAGCAAAAGCTGTGAGGAGTAGGACAGAATGTTTGGAAGTTTCTTTTGGCTATGACTTTTAAATAATTATTATTTTGTAAAAGCTAATCTGACTGTTAAGTAATTAAATGGAACTGAATTGCTAGGACTCCTAAAAATGGAGGAACATAAGTGGTGGGAGCTTCAGTCAATGGTACAGTATTGACAGTGCCAGCCTTCCAAATTCAAGGAGGTCCTGGAGAGCCCTGAGGGAGGAGTGAAATGTGACATACCTGACCTTCAGGCAGGGGGAAGCAGAAAAGTTAACTGTTAGAAAGCCTGTTGGTTCCTTGCATTTGTCTTTATAATTGACATTTCAATGAGACTTTAGAGACTTCAAGATACTTTACAAACATCTTATTTGAGCCTCACAACAACCCTTTGTGGGAGAAACTACAGAGATGATTATAAATATTTTTAAAACATAAATATTTATACTCAATATATTTCTATATATTATTTAAAAATCTTTATAATATAATATAAATAAATATTTATAGAAAAGGGAAATGAGTCTCTGAGGAATCATTTGCCCAAGTTTACTCAGCAGGTAAGCAGCAGATCTGAACCCAAGTCTTGCTAACTCCAAAACTATCACTGTCACTATACCATATTGCTTCTCAAATAGGTGTTTTTAAATTGAATTATAAGATATAAAAGAGTACAGATTTCTTAGCTGCAACTTCAGTACATGAAATCACAATACCCTGATGATAGAGGGATAGAAGTTGAGAATAATTTGAAGTTACTAGCATGTCTTTTAGCAAATATGTGGCATGTAGGATAATGAGATGCCAATCAACTCTAGAATACGGCTTTTCAAAAACACAACAATTTTAGCAAAAGGAAATTTGGCCTGTGTTTCATATCTCCATCCAGAAGCAATCTTAGTAATTGTCATATTTTCTACAATAAAACAGTAAGTAATAAACAATAAAGGAATTTGAATGGTGGAAAAGGGGCCAGTATATGGAATGCATTCATCCAAAACCTTCTACTCCTATAGACTGAGAACAATTTATCCCTTGTGACTTAAAAAGCAGGTGAGTTGGAAAATTGCACAAAAGGTCACAGATTCAATGAGTCTGATGGGCTCAGCTACATCAGCAATGAATGTTTTGGGGGAAAGGTTTAGTCTCAGGGCCAGCTTCATTTTCAAAACTTAAAATGGAAGTTCACTCTATCATTGCAACAGACTTCTTAGAAGCAGCCTTAGGATATTATGAAATGATATTGTGAGAGGTTTGAAAGACCAAATAGTCTCACTTAATAACTATCCCAACTACCAAATAGCAAACAATGTCTCACATTCTCCACTCTCATGGCTTAGTTTATTAATTGAATTCAATCTTATAATTGAAAGAGTATTTAGTAAGCAACTATTGTGTGACAAATATTATGCCAACAGGTATACTAGGCAAACTAGGTAGCCTCTCTCTGTGGATATAACCCAGGACTCTGTTTTGGGTCCTCTTGTCTCATCATGGTCCTTGGGGTCAATTACCAGCACTAAACAGATGATGTCCAACTTCACTCTCTCCAGCTTTCCTGGACTCCCTATTGCATATTTCTAATGAGATGTTCCATAAGCATCTCAGACTCATATGCCTAAAACAGAATTTTTCACCAAAATCCCTCTCTTTTCTGAAATTCACAACTCCTTTGTAATTACTACCTTCTTTCCAGGCATGCAAGTTTTCAATCCTAGAATCATTCTCAACTCTTCCCTGCAATCCATAGTCAGTTCTACTACTCACTTCTATTCCTTTCTTTCCACTCACAGGGCCATGACCTTTGTCACCCTCATCAGACTTTAATCACCTCTTGTTTGGAATATTACAATGGCCTACTAAAGGCTATCCCTGTCTCCATTCTACCACTTACTTGTACATTTCCCCTCTCTACTTGTAGAATGACTACCCTAATTCAACCTCTCATTACCTCTTCTCTGGAATTTTGTGATAGTTTCCTGAATGGCCTCCATGTTCCATTCTCTCCTTTCACCAGTCCATACTCTACATAGCTGCCAAAATGATATTACTAACACCCTGGTCTGACTGTCACACCCCTACTCAAAAAGTTCTAATGGATCCCTGTTGCCTCTAGGATCAAGTGTAGACCCCCCCTCTTTGCCATTGAGAGTCTGTCAAAATGGTGCCCCTATCTACCTCTTCCACCTTATTATACATAACTCCCCCTCTTTCACTCTTGGTACAACCAAATTAACCTACTTGCTATCCCTCACCTATACCATTTCATCTCCTGCCTACACCTCCCTGCACAAGATGTTTCCCTGTCCTTAAAATGTGCTCACTCCTCATTTACATCTCTTAAAATCGCCAAATATCTTCAGAGTTCATTTCAAGGAAGATCTTCTTCACAAGGCCTTTTCCTGATTTCCTGACTGCTCCCCACTTGATAGTGCCTAGTTATTATTGTTGAGTTGTTTTCAGTTATGTCCAATTCTTCATGACCACATTGGGGGTTTTCTTGGCAAAGATACTGGAGTGGTTTGCTACTTCCTTCTCCAGCTCATTTTACAGATAAGGAAACTGAAGAAGAGTGAAGTGACTTACCCAGGGTCACACAGCTAGTAAGTGTCTGAGGAAAGATTTTAATTCAGGTCTCCCTGACTCCAGGCCCAGTACCTCTATTCATTGTACCACCTAGCTGCCCTGCCTCTCCCACCCCCAAACTACTTTGTATTTACTCTCTGCCTATTTTGTAGCTGCTGTTTCTCTTGGTAGAATGTCAGCTCCTTGAAGAAAAGAGCTATTTTATTTTTATCTTTGTGTCTCCAGCACCTAGCATAGTGCCTGGTATACAGTAGGTACTTAATGAATGTTTATTGATTGATTACTTGTGTGACATTTACATATGTGACTATGGTACACAATCATGCACAAGTTCATCAGAGAGAAGCAAAGCACTATGGGAGGTCTGAGGTCTGAGGAGGTTAAAATCATTATCAACTAAAAGGTTAAAGGAAGGCTTCATGAAGTCCTTACTAGGACTAAGAGGAAAGGATAAGATTCAACAGAGATGGTGGGAGAGGACATTCTAAGCTCAGAGACTGGAAAGGAGGAAAGAACAGAGTATATACAGGAGAGAGCCACGATGCCCAGAAACACAGCATTAATGAATCCTATCCAACACAATTCACGTTTTTAAAATGCCTACTGTGTGTGAGCCAAGACCCTAGGGACCTGGGGTACAAAGAAGTAAAAATAGTCCCTTCCCTCAAGGAGCTTACGTTCTACTGCAGATGAAGAAATTAGCAGGAGATAAGGTTTGAAAAGCAGGGTGGCACCAAAGACCAGAGGGCAGCTTGATGTTACAGCGGATAGAGGTCCAGGCTTGGAATCAGGAAGACATCTTCCTGAGTTCAGATCGGAATTCAGACATTGTCTAGTTATGTGACCCTAGGTAAGTCATTTAACCTTATTTGCCTCAGTATCTTCATCTATAAAATGAGCTGGAGGGGACAGCTAGGTGGTGCAGTGAATAGAGCACCGGCCCTGGAGTCAGGAGGACCTGGATTAAGATCTGGCCTCAGACTCTTAACATACACACACACACACACAAAAACTAGCCAGGTGACCTTGGGCAAGTTACTTAACCCCAATTGCCCTACAAAAAGCAAAAAGAAAACAAAACTAAAATAAAATAAAATGAACTGGAGAAAGAAATGGCGAACCACTCCAGTATCTTTGCAAGAAAACCCCAAATGGGGTCATGGACAGTCAGATACAACAGAAGTCATTGAATAATAACAACAATGGGAAAGACTTAGAATGTTCTTCTGTATGAGGTACCAAAGATATTAGGGTCTCTAGGTATCAGAAGGAATGTTGCCCTCCCAACTCCTTAGCTCAGCCCAGTAGAAGGAGGACTAATTTGGTTCCAGGCATTTCTTAAGAAGCTCCAGTAGCTTTCTATCACAATCATATACCACAAATACCCAAATTAACTATAAAGAACATATGAATAAAGATGCTATCTGCATCCAGAGAAAGATGATAAAGATGATAAGTAAAAATGTATACAGAATACTTTTACACATATCAGTATGTATATAAATGTGTGTATATACATACATATATACTACATATAATATATAATTACTATATATGTATATATCCCATGTGTGTGTATATGTACATATATATATATACATATACACAGATACACACATATACATGCATATTTGTATCTAATAGTACCCATCTCCAGAGCAGGGGCAGAGGAGAAAAAAAACAAAAAAATAAGAAATTTACATGATAACTTTATTATATATCTAAAAGGAACAGAAACATAATACATTTTCAGTTTCACGTGCAATCATTTTTTTTATTATGCTATGTGTATTAGCAAGCACCCTAGCATACCCAGGATGGCCTGCTAGCACAGGTTCTTTGATCTGCTTTTCATAAGGAAAGAGTTTTAAAGGGGTTAATGATCTTACTTTAACAGACAAATAAGTACAGATAAGTAGAAAGAAGTGAGTATCCAAGAAAGAATCCAATAGACCAGACTGTCTAAACAGAATAATAAAACCACCTTCATACACCACCAGACTGGGAGAGCACCAGCATCTGAATAGTGGGGGGGCGGGGGGAGAGGGAGGACAGCCTCTTAGCAAACCACTACTTAGAGTCCCATCCAGGGAATCAAAAGGTCCTTCTCATGAGCGAGCCCCCAAAATAAAATACCAACCTCCCAACATATATAGCTTTCAACTAATAGATTCAGAGCCAGAGGGCACCACAACCCTCCTGACTCCGTGCCTAATTGTCTCAGTACCAAAAGGTGTGAAAGCCTTCCTACAAGCAAGCCTCCCCCTAAGCAAACTCCTCCTTAGGCAAGTCCCACCCCAATGAGTTCTATGTGACTCAGGATGTATCACTGCTGTGAAAACAGCAAGACATATGGGATTGACATGTGGTCACATAGGTCTATTAGTGGACAGGGAATATCTTCCTATTCCATTAACATTACACTGTGTTATGCAAATGCTTATCTTATTCCAGAAATTAAAAAAAATTTTTTTTTTAAAAAGAGGCTCCAGTAGCTCCCTTTTGGCTTCAAGGATCAAAATTTACCTCCTCTGATAGGTCTTATAGCCCTTAATAATCTGACTCCAACTTCTCTTTCCAAATGTACTGCATGTTACAGTCCTAAATACATTTTGCTTTCTCTGAGCAGCCTTCTAAGACTGAAGCGTCACAGCCCTGCATTTACAAAGCATGTTCCCCACCCACCCTCCCAGAGTGCTCTGTACTGATGAAAGTCCAGATAGAGATAAAAAGAGAAAAGATAGCTTTCTTTCCCACACTCTATATTCTAACCCAGGTGACCTGCTTAGTGCTTGTGCTTCATAGATGATGTTCCATCTTCTGCCTCAGGGCCTTTGCCCAGGCGGCCCTTCATGCCCAGCATGCTCTTCTTCCTCCCTTCCATCTCAAAGAAGTCCTGGCTTCTTTCCTTAATATATGACATTGACATATGATTATATTAATCTGTTGTATAGTTTATTATAGGAATATATATACATGTATGATATGTGTGTATAAGATACAATTATATATAACAAACATTCTATATATATATATATATAAATAGATATATACACGTATCTATCTATATCTGTATCCATATATATCTATATATTGATATCTACGTATATTTGTGCATTGTCTTCCCCATTACGAAGTGAGAAACTTGAGGGTAAGGACTATGTATCTGCCTTTCTTTGTATCCCCAGTGCTTAGCATAATGCCTGTCACAAAGTAAAGACAAATTGCTGATTGATTAACTGACAGGCTCATCCAAAAAAGGAGGGACTCAGTTAAACTAAATGATCTCTGAGGTCTCTTATCACCCTAAACTCTTCTGAGCCTCTTTGCTCCTCTGTAAGACAAAGATAATAGGTATTTGGCTCACAGTTTCCCAAGGTGGCTGTGAAGAAGCACATTCAAAATAATGCATGTAAAAGTATCTTTCAAAACTTTAAGTTACTAAAGCTTAAAACTGCACTATGACTTTTGGGACAATTGGTAGTAAGAGATAGTAAGAGTTAGTTGTTCCTGGCAGTACAAACTCTTCCTAATTGAACATATTTCTTATGAGCATTGGAAAGTATCCTAGTAGTATTAACCATTTTTACAAATCACTTTAATTTTTTTTAACAATCAAAATTACTAAAAAACAAAAATAAATTTAAAAAATTGAAATAAAATAAGAAAAAAATTTTTAAAAAACAATCAAAATTACTATAAATGGTTTTATGAATTTTAGGGATCCTTAGATGCACTGTGGTTATTTTAATACATTCTGACAGATTAGTAACCAAAAACACTTTCAATTCTGCCACTTTGGAATGGCCAAAATATTAGAGTTGGCTTTTTTTTTCCCCTTGAAGGACCTGGAAAATTTCCCTCTCGACTTGACTAAACAAAGTGGCAGTTCTTGTTAATATATATTTTTAATACTTAAAAGTGAAATTGAGAGGTGAGAGAGGAATATAATGAGAGGAGATGGGGAGAGACAGAATGTGGTAAATTATCTCATATAGAAGAGGCAAGGGAAAACTGTTACAATGGAGGGGAAGAACAGGAAGGCAAAAGGGAATGGGTCAACCTTACTCTCATTGAATTTGGCTTAGGGAGGGAATGACATACACACTAAATAGGGTATCTCACCCTACAGGACAGTAGGGGAGAAGGGGATGAGGGGGGTATGATGGAAGGGAGGGCAGGTTGGGGGGGGAAAAATTGGAAGTACCCACTTTTGAAAAGAGACAAGGTCAAAGTAAAGAATAGAACAAGTAGGGGTCGGGATAGGATGGAGGGAAATATAGTCAGTCTTTCACAATATATCCACTATGGAAATGTTTTGCATAGCTACTCATGTACAATCTATATTGAATTACTTATCTTCCCAGTAAAGGTGGGTAATGGGGGAGGAAGGGAAAGAATCTGGAATTCAAAGTTTTAAAATCAAATGTTTAAAAAATACATATTATTATTATTTTTTTTACATGCAACTAGGAAGTAAGATATACAGGCACTGGGGTATAGAGATCCAACTTGCCCTACTGGAAAGTCAGAGGAGGGATGGGGGAGGATATAGGAGAGAGCAGATTGAGGGAGGGGGTATACAGTGGGATCACTGTTTTAGGGTGGTGGATAGGGAAAAGATGGGGAGAAAATTTGCAACTCAAAATCTTGTGGAAATGAGTGATGTAAACTAAAAATAAACATAAAATTTAATTTAAAAAATATTTTTTATTGAACATATATATATACATAGCTTAGGTATCACAATTTAATTATTAAAAGGATTTAGGGTTGTAAAAAGAAGCAAAGAGATCTGAGGATATACATAGAAACCAAGGTGACTATAAAATATGTGAATGTAGTACAGGAAAGAATGCCTAATTTGGAGGCAGGAGAGAATGAGTTCAAATTCTGCACTGGATTCTTATAAGCTGTATGACCAAGGGTGAGTCACAAATTCTCTCTGAGCCTAAATTTCTTTATCTATAAAATAAAAACAATTATCACTGTCCTGGATACTTTAAAGAGCTGTTATGAGAATCAGATAAGATAGTATATATAAAGTGTTTTGTAAGCCTTAAAGCTGGAGAAGGAAATGGCAAACCACTCCAGTAACTTTGCAAAGAAAATCCCAGATGGCATCACAGAGAGTCAGATACAACTGAAAGGGCTGAACAACAAACTTTAAAACATTATATAGTTTTTTGGGGTTTGGGGGTGGTTTTTTATTTTGTTTTGGGATTTCTTTGTTTGTTTGTTGGTTTAACCTGTGTTTCATTTGTGTAAACAACTCCCAATTAGGAAATGCCATCTACCAATGCAAAGTAGCAATTGTTCCACAATCTATAATTATAGCCACCTAGGGCATTTAGAGGTTGAATGACTTGCCCAAAGTCATACTACAAGCATGTGTCAGTCAGACCTTAAATATGTTTTTCCCAGACTCTAAGGCCAGCTGCCTCTCATAATAAAATCTGTCATCTATGTAAATGTTATCTATAAATTCAATTTTGTCATGGCAATGCTAACAGAATCACAAAGCATAAGTTGTCAAGACAGAGGAAAACAGAAGCCAATTCTGGTGACAATAGTAATTTACAAGCCAAATGGTCAGGCCTAGTTTCACTCTTTTCCTTAAAGAATCAAGAATATTTTAATTATTTAAAATACAGCTAGGAGAGTACTTAGTAAGTTATTAAAACACATATTCTAGAGCATCTAATACTTTCTTATTTGGGCAGACATAAAAAAAATATATGCTGTGCTTCCCCATGGCTGATATACATTGACACCATCATTTTATGTCAGTTTCTTTATATGGTGGTCAACAGTATGTAGAGGTTAAATACAGAGTTCCTTAAATGACCTCTGTACCTGGTATGTTTCATACTGTCAGACTTTAAGCACAGATGGACAGGGATTTTCATCTCATCCTATATACCAAACTGGTTGTTTTCCTCCAAGATATAAATTCCACACATGTAGGTTATCATACCTTTTTTTTTTTAAAGCAATTGGGGTTAAGTAACTTGCTCAAGGTTACACAGACAGTTATTTCTGGGTGTGGTGCTGAGTATCTGAGCCCAGATTTGATCCCCAGGTCATCCCGACACTGGAGCCGGTGTTCTTACTCGCTGAGCCACCTGGCTACCCCTATCATACCTTTCTTAGTTTTAGATATTGTCTATGTTCCTGTTGATATATACCTTATTGGAGATAATAAGATATAGTAGAAAGTAGTTCTGTCTGTAAATCAGATTATTTATCAGAGTCATTTCTATATTATACCAAAGGACATTAGTGTAGCTACAACAAGTATTTAACAATTTCATATATTGGTTTATATGTTGACTCTTTTACACTATAATAAATGAGATTTCTACAGTAATTCAATGTGACTTTAATGTTTTATGTTGGCCTCTTTTTCTTTGGATACTTTTTAAGGGTGTTAATTGGTTTTCTTGAAATTTAGCACAAAATACTATCAATATGTAACTTAAATTCAACCTATAGTTCAATCCATCATCTTGAAACAAAATGGTGGCTAATACATTATGAAATGGAACTTCTATTCTGAAATGGCCATTCCAGTTTCTACATTTCAAGGAAGATTGGTAACTGAGTAGAGAGCATAGAGTTGAATAGAGTATACTCAACAGTTGGCAGAACTTTACTGAGTCTGTGTTTTCCAGTAATATTTTTCTACATGAGAAAGAACATCAAATCTTTTCTTTCCTATCTTTTCAAAGTTTGACGCAGCAATTGCTATAGAGAAAAGGGAACATGAGCCTTCAGAGAGAAACTAGAATGAGATTATGGCTTAAGTGAAGCCCAAGTACTAAAATGGACATGTGAAATCTTACAGTTGATACTGTATATAATATCCCAAAATACATTTTTGAGACAAATTATAAAAAGCTAGGGAAGTCTTGAGAGATGGTAACATTTTTATATTGGATCTTACGGGAATTTGTGCAGTAACTATGAAATTACTGTGAAATTGCTATGTGTAGCATGATGGGATTTGCAAAATTCTGATTTTGAAGTTGGGTTTGCTTAGAATGTTTTTCATTGGAAGGCAAAGAATTGTGTCTTGATGGCAGCAGGCTTCTGAAAGGAAACTCTTTCATTATTCATGTTCAGGAGGAAAATGCAAATGTATTGCACACAAAGAAATTCATTTCTTTTATGGAACAAAAGAAATATTGGGTGCTAATACATTAAGTGGTTCATGCATAGACTGAAAAAAAAAAAAAGAAAGAATTCTCTTCCTTAAGTGTCTCACTAACTACCAGGGAGTGTCTTAGGCACTGGGGAGATTCTGTCTCCTTTTGTATGTGATTAATCAATCACCCGGGAGTTTTAAGATAAATGTATTCAGAACCTTCTGTTTCAGAATAAAGATGAATTGACAATTGTTAGAAATACTCATAAATGGAAATTTTCTATACACAGAAAGACAAGATAGAGAAAACAGATAGGTAGTTAGGATAGATAGATAGATAGATAGATAGATAGATAGATAGATAGATAGATAGATAGATAGATAGATAGATGTGGAGATGGGGAAAGAGAGAAATGCAGGTGTGGATATAGATGTAGATATGGAAATATATATAAATATACCTATAGTTGTAGCTATACATATTAGTACAATGGAAAGATTTATGTATTTGGAATCAAGGAATCTGGGTTCAAATCCAGCTCTGCCACTTACTTACCTATGTGACTTTGGGCAAGTCACTTCCACTTTCTGGTTCTCATTTCTTCATCTGCAAAATGAGAGAATTGGACTAAATCTAACTGAATTATGTTATAGATTAGAACTATAATGGTCTAATTTAGTTAGATAATGATAGTGAGTCACCAAAATTAACAGGTAATCATGAACAGAAAGCCTTTTCACTTTAATTCAATATCAAATAGATAAATAATTACATCAAAGTTTCTTATTAAAAAATGGCGCCCAGATTTTTCTTTTTTAAATAGTGCATATTCTAAGGTGTTAAGTTAAGCTATCAAAAGGAGAAACTTGAGTCATTTATTGAAAACAATTCATTTTTGACAATGATGAGAAAACTATATTAATCTTCATACAAAACACAGAAGTCTTTCTTATATATACAGTGATAAATAAAATATACCCACTATGTACATAATGACTCTTTCTTGTAGGATTTATAGTGCAGAGATGACTTAACATTCAAATACATCTTTCTCCAAAGGCCCAGCATCCTCCAAGTACATAAAGGCCATGTCATAATATAGGATTCTGGGCTCTAGGACTACAAAGAAATCTCCCTAGGCATTTTTGTACTTATTATATACAACAGTAAATCATCAAGTATTTATTGAATAGTAAGTAGGGAAGAAGGAAATAAGCATTTATTAAATGTCCATGATGTACCAGGCCCTGTGCTAAGCACTTTACAAATATTATCTCATTTAATTCTCACAACAACCCTGAGAAGTAAGTGCTTTTATTATCCCTATTTTACAGTTGAAAAAAACTGAGGCAAACAGAGGTTGAGTGAGGAATGATTGCTCTCTTCCTCCAGCTTTCTAAGCATTAACCAAGATGCAACACACCTGCTCTTCATTTCTATTGAAGGATAGTATATCCCATTTGCCATTTCAAGTAAACTTTTAAAAACAAAAGGTTAACACCTCCCAAACCCAGAAGGAAGCAGAGAAAGTTTATCCTGAATACATGATAATTATTCACAACACATTAACTCTCTAAAGAGAAGAGGAAAGGGGAGAAAAAAAAAAGAGGTCTTTATGCCCAGACCAAACTGGATCTGGGGCACAGGATTCATCCAGGACTTAGTTCATGTTTAAAAGATCCTCACTTCCTGGGCTCAGCACCCCTAGTGATTTCCTAAAACCTCCACCATCCCACTTTTCCCAGGAACCCAGACTCCCATAAACCACTTAGTAGGGTGTCCACTCCCTCTTCCTGCTTTCTTTTCAGTTGCTTGGCTTACTTCCCACTTATGTACAAGTGACTTTTCCAAAGAGGGGAGGGAAGGATTGCCAGGCCCTTTGTCCAAGGAGTAGTTAGTTTTAAACATCTTGAAGTAATAAGTGAGACTTAGGATACTGAGATAAATGCTCAAGCTCATCTTTATCTCTTGTGTTTATCAGTCACCAGTTTACTGTTTATCAGTAATAGTAATGAAATTTGAAATTCCTTTTGTATTGCTAAGCTGAGAAGTACTTAGCACCTAGTTCAAATTAAGTCTCTGTTAAAGAAACAGAAGGTATGAGCTCCTGTTGCTGATGTAACAGGAAGGGACTGAATAGGGAGGAACAATACTGTGTATAAGGAGAAGCCCTAGCTGGCATTTCAGGTCTTCTTGGAGCCAGGTTCCAGAGGCTGAGGAAGAGAGGCCCAGGCTGGAGAGAATGATTTTGATTTTGAGAACCTGGATGAAGTGATTTTGATTTCAGGAACCAGCTGAAACTTCTGAGTCTGAGGGCCAGCCAAGCTGCTAAGGATTTCCGAGGACCACCCAGAGCTACAGAAGACTGAGGAAGCATGACTGTGGTGTCGGTGTTTTGTCTGCTTGTGGCTTTGTTAAGCCATAGTCATGAAGGAAGGGAATAAGAGTTTATCTATACCTATATGTGCCAGGCACTGAACTGAGCACTTTGCAAATATCATTTTGTTTAATAAATATGCATAGTCAGGCAAAGCTAATTCCCACATTGGGCATGTCCAAAAGTTATTGATGGCTATCTCGATTTGCACCCTGAATTCATCACCTCTCTATCTATTGGTGGGAATAAGCTTTATTATGAGCCCTCTGGAATTACGGTTAGTTATTCCACTGATCAGAGTTCTTAGTCTTTAAAAGCTGTTTGTCTTTACAATGTTGTTGTAATTGTATAAAACTTCCTTCTGGTTCTGCTTACTTTACATTAATTAGTTCATACAAGTTTTCCCAGGTAGGTTTCTCTAAAACTATTCCCTGCATCATTTCCTACAGAACAACAGTATTCCATTACTTGCATGTACCATAATTTGTTCAACCACTCTCTGATCAATGGGCTTGATTTCTAGTTCTTTGCCACCACAGAAAGAGGTGCTATAAATATTTTTGTATGTGCACACACACACATACACATACACACACACATACACACACACACACACACACACATATATACATGTCTGTTTCCTCTTTGGGAAATATTTTACAAAATAAATAAAAATACAACAGAATGTAGATGAGATTAACATGTGATTTTCTAAGCCAACATGCCAGTCAGTAGGGATCCTTATGCACAGTTTGGTGGCCTGTTTCTATTTGAGTTTGATGCCACTAAAGTAGAAGATATACGCTAAGTGTGAGTGAAGAGTGAGGGGAACTGAAACAAAATGTAGATACGAAATGATCCTTGACCTGATGGGGTTTATAGTTTAACGGGGACATAAGACACGTACTTATTGTCATGAATTCTTGCATGTATAGTTAATGGGTATGTATAGTTAGGTTGTTTTTTTATAACCACAATAATATATGATAAACAAAATATTGTGTGAGCTCTGAGGAAAGAGACTTATTGGTTCAGGAGATCAGTGAAGGCTTCCTAAAAGAAGTGACTTTTGAGCTATGCTTTAAAGGATGGGTAAAAATTAAAGTTAAAATAGGGAATATTGTGAGCAAAAGTACAGAGGACACTGTCATACATGTTATAGGTATAGGGAGCATTCCATTTTGGTTGGACCATAAAACATAGGCAAAATTATATGAAGCTAAAAAAGGTGAAGTGGTCAAATTCCCAGAATGCCTTGATACCAGGCAAAGGAATTTGAGCTTCATTCATTAATAGGGACCATTGAATGTGTTTAAGCAGAATGATACAGTTCTCTGCCTACCTACTTCTAGTGATCTCTCCTTCTTCCAACTTCCTTTATCACTTTGTTCTACTTTTTAAAGAATTTAATTATGTAGTGCTTTGTATTATTACTTCACTATTTTATATGTGTATGCCTTGTCTCTCCAAGCAGATTGTAAATTCCTAAAAGGCAAGGATTACATTTAAAATTTTTTTCCTATAAACCTCAGTGCCTATCACAGTCAAATGCACCCAGTAGGGATTCATAATTACTTAATTACCTAATTAAACACTTCAAGTGAATGAATGAATGAATGACTTACTATCTGTACCTAGAGGAAGATATGGTAAAATGTCCTGAGCTGGGGGGAAAAAATTAATTGGCCAATAAACCTATCTACAAAGCTGTTTAATTTATGTATTTCCTTCTTCCTTCTAAAAAGTTGATCATTTATAATTTATCCAGTGCTTCACACTTCATGCATGAAACAGCAAATAGTCAATGAGATTCTGTACAAGTTGATAAGTAATGTGTCCTACAAAGAATTACCTTGTTAAAGATGAAAAATTAACTTTATTCACCGTAATCATTATTATTCACCACCTCAGTATTATTTAATATCACAAAATGAAAGAAAATAATAAAAGGCTTTACTAGATACAAGCACTATTTCTTGAAAACTCCCCAGAATATAAATATATAATAATAAGCAAACTTATGAAAATAACTGATTTCACATGCTCCCCACATAGTTGTTTAGGTTCCTTCTAACTCAATGAACTACTAAAAATTGGTTCATTAATTTTGCCATAGCAAAAGATTGGATTTTGAAATCCAAGGCTATATGATATAAGAATTTCTGGAAACCTTTTTTTCTTAATGTCTTGGAAAACCTTATGTATGCTCTGACCACTAAGAATCGAACCAAATGTGCCTGAGATTATAAAGCTTTATGATAGATTGTAAAGTCCTTGCTTTCTCTGTACCCAATGTTCAGTATCAAGTCATACTGAATTATGACATTTTTTTTTATGATGAAGAGAAGGTATTTTGATGCCGAATGAAGAAAAAAGGAATCAAGGGGCTATCCTGCATAGTTTAGCTTTGAAGATAGTTTGAGAAGCTTAGTCCTGAACAAGTAAGGTTAAAAATATTTTAAATTTTAAAAAAAAAGGACTGGCATGACTGAAGATCTGAGGGAGTGCTCCTAGAGAAATACAGATAAGCAGAAGACTGTCCAACACCTCATGATCAAGGCCCAGTCTAGGGATGAAAGAAGAAAAAGTTTTAAAAGAAGTGCAAGGATTTGGTGAGATTGTACATAAGAATAAAAAGAAGGAAAATGGGGGAGTTGATGATTTTACAGATTCTTTTTTTTTGAGACCCAGATAAATTGGGGTGTGAGGAGTGGTTTCTGAGGAAAAATGAAAAAGCACAAAGGCAAGAAAATATTTTATTGTATGTTTCACAAAAGTAGAAAATGAAATGAAGCCAGTATACCACACTGTAGATACTTCTTTTTTTTTAAATCAATTGGGGTTAAGTAACTTGCTCAAGGTTACATGGCCAGGTGTTTCTGGATGGGTGCTAAGTGTCTGAGCCCAGATTTGATCCCCAGGTCATCCTGACACTGGGGCCGGTGCTCTTACTTGCTGTGCTACCTGGCCTTCCCTGATACTTTTAATAAGTTATCACAAACTGATAGACTACGAACTCCTTGAGAGCAAGGACAATGTGACTTTAACCTTTGCATCCCCAAAACCTAGCACAATATCTGGCACACAGTAGATACTTAATAAGTGCTTGGAGACTGATTGAGTGGAGGAGTGAGCCTGGGAATTAGAGATATGCAAGGATTCTTTTTAAAGAGCTATTCCTGATGTGTATCCCTAAAAGATTTCTTGTGAGAACTTTGAAACAGCAAAAGGAAATCATCCTCCTCCTGTCCCTAACCATCATGCAGTTAGCTTCTGGAAATTGTTTCTGGTCCATGTGAGCCTGTGCTCCTTGATGGTGGAGAAATGGAAAGAAGCTCTTTCTCATCTCTGTGTTTCTGAGTTTCCCTACCAGACAGTGTTACTCAATGAAAAGAACCTAAGACAAGGAAGTCAAGAAATTTGTGTGACAGGTCCCAGATTTGCTACTAACAAGCTGTATGACCTTGAAAAAGTCACTTTACTTCTCAGTTTCCTAGTATATAAAACAATCCAGCTGGAATGGATAGTCTCTAAAGTCCGCTTTACCAAGGGATTCAAAGAAAGTCACTATTTCTTCCTGAAATTCCTCTTTTTTTCTTGCATTTCCATTGAGATATTTCCCATTATCATTTTCCATTTTTTTTCTTATAATCAGAGGGAAGATTCCAGGGTAATTTAGACTTTTTAATCTATCCTGGTTTACAGAAATATAAAGAAACTGTCCCCATCTTGGTATTTACTTGATTGCACTCCAGTCACCCCCTGGACTTTTAGTACTCCCCATCATTTTTGATACTTAAGGATTCAATTAAAGTATTTAATAAGGGACCTCATTCAGTCTTTAACAACAAAACCCTCTCAGTTCTTCTGGTGCATCATTATGCTTTTTGAGATGTAGACACTGCATAAACTTACTTGCCCTATAATTGGTCCCACTTTCTAACATCCATTTTAGTGAAATTTTTTTAAAATTTCCCTTACCTTTTTGTTCTGTTCTTGAAAGCATATGATCATATAACTCTACTTGCCTATTGATGGAGTTTTTGAAGTGACTCTAGTCATAAGTGGCACACCTGCTGAGAAACTGTTGGTTCATTGCTGAAGCTCTGCGGTCTGCCAGGCTCACCAGCAAGATTACAAACAATTATTGCCAGGCGCAGGAATCTGTATAAAATAAGCCATGAGAGACACTGAGAGGTCTACAGGCCAAACTGTACCAAAAAAGAAACTTTCAAGGGGCTTACCCACCGAGGTGGTAGCTGTTTGAGGACATAGATATGTTTACTTTAATGCAGCCCTATTGGTGGTCTTTTACATAAAGACATCTAATTGAGATAGAAAATGTCAAAATATTATAAAGACAGCTTTCACTAAAATCTCATTTTTTTAGCCTAGTCAGAAGAAGGATGCCCTAGGAATCAGGCTTTAATTCCTGTACATTTGATAGACACAGCACCATTTCACGGACTTAAAGAGGTCTCAGAAGCATGCCAACATTTGAGGAGGGATTAGCCAGCATTTCCAGGTATAACCCTCAACTTACATTTTTAAATGGAGATTCTGTGATATCTTGCTGGAAGTAGAAGAAATTGAGGAAAAAAATCCAAATAACTATTATTCATCACTATTTATTAAATTACAGATCCGCACACACACTTAGATTATGATTAGATTGTAAATTCTTTGAGGGCAGGGATTATCTTTTGCCTTTTTCTGTTTCCCCAGTCCTTAGCACTGTGCCTAGCACAAAGTAGGCATTTAATAAATGTTTATTGATTGATTAATTGACTGATTATATATCTCATAGAATACTCTAATACTGTGCTCTCATTTTATAGATGGGTAAACTGAGGTTCAGAGAAGTTAAATGATTTACTTAAAATTCATACACCTGATTAGTGGCAGAAGTAGTAAAAACTAAATTCTTCTGATGGCCAGTCCAGTGTTCTTTCCACCATGACCTACTAACCTCAGGCCACTATTTTTATTTGTCATTTGTTGAATGCTAGAAGAATAAGAGCACTGAAGTGGACATCAGGAGGCCTGGACTCTCAGCCTGGCTCTGCCACAAACTAGTTCTGTGACCTTAGTCACAGTATCATAGAATGTAAGAGCTTGGAGGTAACGTAGAGGCTGTCTAGTCCAACCCAATGGCCATCTAACCTCAACTTAAAGAACTCTAGTGAGGAAAAAGACACCACCTCCCACGTTAGTCTCTTCCACTTTGGGAGAGCTATAATGGTTGGGAAGATTTTCCTTAAGTCAAGACTAACTCTGCTAAAAATTGCTGCTAATTCTGCCTTCTAACACCATCTTCCACATGGCAGCTTTTCTAAGTTGTCCTGTCTTACCACCTACTATTTGTGTGACATTGAGCAAGTCACTTATATCTGGCCTTCAGTTTCCTCCTCTGTAAAATGAGGACTAGAAAGCTTCTGAGACCTGTACCAGCTCTATGTTAATGATTCATGATTCTGTGTTCCCTCTTCTCAAGATTAAATACCCTAATTCCTTCAAATGATCAGAGTATATTTCCTAATTTTCTTGCCATTCTGGTTGTCCACTTGTGGACATGATTCAGCTTGTCTATGTCTTTCCTAAAATGTGATGCCCTAAAATGCACATAACATTAATTTATTGCTTGTCATATGATATTATTGATTTGCATTGAGTTTATAATGAACCAAAACCTCTAGCTCTTTTTCACAAGAACTATTGTCTAGCCATGCCTTCTCTATCCTATATCTGCAATGGTGATCTTTTTCTACCTCAACCATATAGAACTTTGTATTTCACCCTATTACGTTTCATCTTTTTCAATCCATCCTATCAATCTAATTAGTTAAGATGCTCTGGATCTGAACTGTGTCAGTGTGTTAGCTATCTCTCAAAATTTTACATTATCTTCAAACTTGTTGGGGACCCCATATATGACTTCCTCTAAGTCATTCATAAAAATGTTAACCAGCCTAGGACCAATAAGAGTTCCCAGGACATTTCAGAAAAGACACCCCTAAAATGTTAAGTCCTTTCAACTCAATAGGTTTCAGTTTTCCTCATCTGTAAAAGAAGAGGGATTGGTAAATTGATCTCAAAAGTCAATAATGACATGACCAAAGCCAGGTGTTAAGTAGATTGCAATATAATCCTGATTCTAAAATAAGTAAGGAGATTAAGATTTTGACAAAAATTACAGAATGACTTCATGGGTTTTCTGGAAGTCAGGTAACCATCCAAATGGATCCAGTATAAATTTATGTAAATCCCAACTGGACCTCCATCTGCCACACAATTCTTTTATTCTTCCCTGACTGGTTCTTTGTCACACTCCACAAAGCAGTTATTATGAACCATTTCCTATCTCTCTCCAAGGTTTGAAGTCCTCCCCTACTTCCACCTCTCAACAAATGACCTTCTTCTTGCTTTACCGAGAAAATTGAAAATGTCTTTCATAAGCTCCCTTATCTCTCCTATTCCACTCCTCAAAACCACTATACATCTTATCACATCCTTTCATCCTTTGCTTCTGTCTCTGAGGAAGTGACCCTTCTCCTTCTCAAAACCAACAGTTCTACTTATACCCTTAAATCCATCCCCTCGGCCTCTTCTAAGAGCTTGCTTGTCCCCGTGATCATTCCTTTCCTATCTCTCCCCTTCTAGTTGTTCCTTCCCTGCTGTCTACAAACAGTTCTTCCCATCCTCACCCCACTATTCAAAAAATTTCAGAGCCTCCCAAGTGCTTCTAGGCTAAGCAAACTCCTCTATCTGGCATTTAAAATCTATCACCAGGAAGGCAGCTGGGTGGTGCAGTGAATAGAGCACCAGCCCTGAAATCAGGAGGACCTGGGTTCAAATCCAGCCTCAGACACTTGACAGACTTACTAGCTGTGTGACCTTGGGCAAAGCACTTAACCCCAATTGCCTTGCCGTCCCCCCTCCAAAAGAAAATCTATCACAATCTGTTTGCAGTCTATCTTCCCAGACTCTGGGAAGACATGACTCTGTTTCATGCATGCACAAATGGCAGTATGATATGGTGGATAGAAAGCTAGCCTTCAAGCCAGGGACATTTGCATCTTCTGACAAGTACTATGATCCTGGGCAAGTCACTTAACCTCTTCATGGTCTAGGCAGCTCTTTAAGACTACATGTTGCAGAAAATATGCTGGCCTTCATGTAGAGAGAATTTCCTCTTTCAGGAATTTCTTCTATAGTTCTAAGACTCATCTCTCTCCTTTGTGCAGTGATCCAAGAAAATGACCTTCTTTCTCTTCACCAAATATGTGCCATCTCCTAGCATTGCCTACCTTGTCCTGAATGCTCTTGTCCTCCGATAATCCCTGCCTCTTGGAACTCCTGGTCCCCTTCGAGGCTCAGGTCAAGGGTCACACCTTGTGAGAGGACTTCCCTGATTCCCTCCAGTGGTTCCACTCCTACCTCCAAATCATTCTGAATTGATTTTGTTGAGTATATTGGCAAGTATGGTTTGGATTAGTTGGTCTCTGAGGTCTCTTTTAAGTCTAACATTCTGTAATTCTATGATTCTGTAAGTCTTAGAAAGTGAAGTTCCCTATGACAATAGTGAAAATGGAAAGACAAGGGAGACAAGAGATTCAGTCAGGAAAATGATACATCATCTCAAAACTATAGGAAAAGATAAGGGCAGTCAAGTGAATAAAGGCTAAGGTAAATCACTGTTTTTCTTAATGTGGACAAAGATAGACCAGAAAGAAAACAGGAATCCCAATAAATGCAAGGAGGTGATTACAATGCTGACTCTATGATAGTTATGCTATTGAATTCATATTTTCAGAATTTCTTTACCAAGAAAAAAAAGTAATGTATGGGGTATTCAGGGAGAACTAGAACTTATGGTAGGAGGACTTTCTGGGCCCTTTTCAGGGCTGCTCATCCACCTTTGGTGTCCACCTATCACCTAATTCTTACCTGTGGCTCCAAGAACCTGTAACATGCAAAGAGCCCACATCTTGGTAAAACAATCTTGGCAGATGGACTAAACCAGGCATGGGCAACTGATAGGCCTCAAACACATTGGTGATTTAAGAGGATGTTTACTTCAACCATGTGAAGATTCCCCCAATGGAATGGTCAGATGAGAACAATTTGTTCCAATGGCCATGAAGGAGGCTGAAGCAAGAACTGTGGAGCACTTAGAGCTTGGTCAGACATCAAAGACACCAGGGTCACTCACTGCATTCTGACCTTTGTCCTGCTGCTAGATTTTAAAGACTCTGGAAGAAAAAGTGACATTGAAGATTTTATGAAATTCTGCCTTACTCAAATCCAATTCAAGTGCAAGTTGAGACATCACCCTGGGATGTCTTCAGTCTTCTTTGAAAACGAAAGACAAACAGTAGTAGTCACTAACTATTCACAATGTTCTCTGAAATAGGAAGGCAAATAGGTAGGCAATGAATAATAATTTTGTTTTTGTTTTTTGCCTTTTTGGAGGGGGGAAGGCAGGGCAATTGGGGTTAAGTGAGTTGCCCAAGGTCACATGGCTAGTAAGTGTTAAGTGTCTGGGGTCACATTTGAACTCAGGTCCTCCTGACTCCAGGGCTGGTGCTATATCCACTGCACCACCTAGCTGTCCCGGAATAACAATTTTGATTCCACTTTTTTTAATATGTGCAACTCTGCCTCACTTAAATCCAATTCACACACAAGTCAAGACATCCCCAATCACATCATGGTGCCCACTGGTCTTCTTTGAAAATGAAGAACTAACAACAATAGCCAAGAAAAATGAAGGAAAAAAGACTAGCCATTAGAAAAAAAACTGAAGACTTTGAGAAAATAGTTATTGATAACAGATACAAACTGACTACAGGAGCTTACTTATTTTCATAAATTTACCCATCAAAAGAAGCATGCTTTCATTTTCATTGACTCAATTGTAAAATATTTTATTTTACGTACATAATCCATTGCACAATTTTAAGTGTTCTTAACACTGGCAATATTTTATCATTTCTTTTAATAACAAAATTATTATGATTAGGACATAATTATAGTTGAACTAAAGCATGGAACAAAGGAGAATGTTGGATTTGGAGTTAAAGGATTCAAATCCCAGGTTTGCTACTAATTACTTTAATAATCTGTGGCAATAATCAATTAAGCAACAGAGCAAGACCCACTCTCCTTAGGTCTCAGTTTATAAATGGATAGATAGATAGATAGATAGATAGATAGATAGATAGATAGATAGATAGATAGATAGATAGATAGATGGATAGATGGATAGATAGATGGATATAGATAGATAAACTGAGAAGTTTGTATTAAATGATCTCTACTCTTCTTCTTTTTTCCTCCTGCTATGTCCTGTTGTGATTTACCTGTAATGGTGGCCAGCACAGCTCAGCTTCTCAGCATTCTCTCCTGGAATGGTGCTGACCTCATTCTGCTTACACAATGACCATGGCAGTCCCAACTCTGGCACAAATAGCTGGGTGATCCTTGACAATGCATGTAACTTCTTAATTCCTATAGGTAAAGGGAATTTCCTCAAGTAGAAGCTTCCTATACCCAGTCAAAGGTCAGGGACCTATAGAATATAGAGAAGTATAGAATTGGTGAGAAGAGTGAGATCCGCAGAACAAGGCATGCCACGTCCTAACAGACAGTCTGTAATGATGATCAAGTTTCTCCCATTTAGTATATATCCTCTTGTCATTTTTTTAGGGAGTACTTTGTTTTGGGCAGTTAGATAGTACAGTAGATAAAGCACAGTGTCTGGAGTCAAGAAGACATGAGTTCAGATATGGCCTTAGATACTTGCTACCAGTGTGACCCTGGGCAAGTCACTTAACCCTGTTTGCCTCAGTTTCCTCATCTGTAAAATAAACTAGAGAAGGAAATAGCAAACCACTCTACTATCTTTGTCAAGAAAAGCCCAGATAGGGTCACAAAGTGTTGGACATTACTGAACAAGAATAACTTTGTTCATTTACTATAGCAGCTCCGAAAAACTACCTTTCTGATGAGTGTCTAAATTTACTTTAACTTAATCAATTATCCACAAGCATTTATTAAGTGCTTACTATGTGCCAATCATTATATAAGAAACTGGAGATATAATTTAAAGGAAAAGCAGTCCTTAGCCTCAAGCAACTTACATTTTAACATGGGAGACAAATAAATAAATAGATACAGATAGAGAGAAGATAACCTTACAGGGGAAGGCTCTTGGGGATTAGGAAAGGTCTCCTGCAGAAGGTGGCATTTGAGCTGAGACTTGAAGGAAATCAAGGCAGAGGTTGGGAGAAGAAAAGTACAGGAGTGAGGGACAACCTGTAAAAAGACAAAAGCAGGAGACAGAATTTCATGTGCAAGGAACAGTAAGTAAACAAGTATCAATAGACCATAGAGTATTTTTGAAAGGGAGTAAAGTATAAGATTAGTAAGGTAAAAGGGGGTCAGGTTAGTAAGAGCCTAAAATGCCAAACAAAGGACTTTATATTGATCCTGGGTGTAATACAGAGCCACTGTAGTTTATTGGGCAAGAGAATGAGGTGGTTAGACCTACTATTTAGGAAATATCAAGTTTCACTGAGATCTAAAGCTTGAAGGGACCTTAAAGACCATCTATTCCAGTGTCTTAATTTGACATAGAAGGACTTCATGCCCAGAGAGATTACCAAAGATTTACCCAAGCTCAGACCTGCTCTGCTTCCAGTGACAATAAGAACTTTTAACTCATTTCTTCTGATTCCAAATCCAACTCTGTTCCCACTAAATCAAGCTGCTATTATTGAATTTACTGTTTGTGTAAAGTCCTCTTAATTGGGACCACTAACAATGTATATTAAATGCTTTTTGTGTTGCCCTTAGATTTTTATTTGTATCTAGCCTTGAATCCAGCTAAATGATGCTAGAATTTTGTAAGCTTTAGAGATACCTGCCTTTGCGATAGTTAAGCTAACTGCAGATAGGAAGCACTCCTCTCGATTTTCATCCTGCCACAGACCTGAACAGTAGCTCAGTTATTTCTGATGGCTGTGACCCATCCAAAGTGAGAGTGTTACATCACCAGCTCCCATTGGCTCTTACCTTTGGCCCAGCTCCAATGATAGTCTGTGTCTGACCTCTAAGATGTCACAAAAGAAAGTAATTTTGGTTCCCAGGAGATGGGAATGCCTCTCTGGCAGTTTCTGAGACACACCAGTTGCTACTTAGGTCAAAAGGACCCAGGGTTTGATTCTTCATTCTATTCCTGCCTCACAGGCCAAAAAAACTTCACAGGCTAAAAAAAATCAATGCTTTATTACTTGAAAAACTATAGAGACGCCAAAAGATAAGAGGAGCCGTATTTAATGTTACAAAAGGGTAGTTCTTTAGGAATTGATTCCAGTCCCCTACCATGCTGCAAATGACATCTCTTAATGGTCTACTCACCCCATGTATCTTCTCTACACATAGGAAATGAAGCAGGAAGCCACTACAAGTGGAACAAAAGAATAGCAAGGCAGTTCCCCAACCCCAAGGTTTAGACTATTAATAAAGGAAATTCTCCGTTTGTGAATAAGCTTTGATTCCACAACTTAAACAACCACATACATATTTCACATCATTTCTATTTTCAACCTTTATATATGTACCTTAATTTAGCAAAACATATTTCTAAAAAAGTTGTCACAATTTAATAACTTGAATCATATTTTTAAAATTTTAGTTTTCAATATGTTAGTCTCTATTTAAAGCAAGGCTTTTGAATCTTTTTTATGTCATGGAGCACTTTGGCAGCCTGGTGAAGCCTGTGGACCCTGCCTCAGGATAATGTTCTTAAATGTATAAAAGAAAGTACAGAGGATTCCAAAGAAAGCCAATTATATTTAAATAGTTATAAAAATATTAAAATTAAATATTTAATGTATTTTTAAAACATGTTCATTGACCCTAGGTTATTAAGAACCTTGAGTAATTATTTCAGAGACTTACACAATGCCAGGGTGGAATGGATTTAAAGCAGGTTTAAAATCAAATTTTAAAGGAACCCCATTTGGCTGAATTCTTTTGTAAAATGCACAGCCATTGACCAATGTATTGTGTAATTTGGAATTTTTGTATAGCAGATTTTCTTAGAATGGAATACACCTATGTTGGAGCCAGTGCCTCCATTAACCCCCAACTAATGTGACTTAACAAGATGATAGTGTAGCCTTTCTTATAAATGAGTATTCAACAAAGGAAACAGTACACAAAAGATAAAACCTGGCAATCACCTTTAAGCCCTGGATGAAATCAATAGGTAACTGTAAGTCACAGCACTTTTCCATTATGAGAAGCACTTACAGGTTGAGCCTGACAAAGCCCATCAGTAGAACAATAAGTCATTTCATTAAAAATGGGGCGAATTGGGCCATTTAGTCAGCCAGAGTTTTTAATGGAAAAATATTTGAATCCCTTTCTGGCAAGAAAGACAAAAATGAAAATTATTTCAATTACCCTGTGGTTCGAGGCTTCAGGTTCAGAGCATTGTCGCTAACTAATAGTGACACAGATCACAAAGCCCTTCAGTGTCATCCTATGTTAGAAAACACACTTTGGGGTTGCAGGAAGGTGGAAAATGAAAGTCCATGCCATCAAGGTTATATCTATCCTGGTGGAGGAAGGCAAAGATTTGGAGCAATTGTCTGGAAAAAGCAATAATCCCTCCTTCCCCAACCCCCAAATTCCCCCCAATTCCATAAGGAAAATTAATATTGACCACAATAGACATCAAATTTTTTTGACATTCCTGTAAAAGGAGTGCCCTCTCATTGTGTTATATTCTCCCATCCATTTGATGAAGAAATCTTATGATGTTTATGTCTCTTTAACAAGATCCAAAATTCCCTTAATAAGGTTAATTCTTTGATAAGGTATCCTCCTTCCTTTGGACCCTTCTTACTCCATTGATAAGATTTTAATATTGATTGGTTTATTGATTCATTGCAAGTTCATACACACATAGAGACTTGGATTTGGTCTTTAAATAAAAGAGCAAAACATCAGTAGTATCAAGAACCTGAGTTGAGAGGTCAGAGAGAATCCAGTCACACATAAAAACTCAGGTCTATAGAGAGAAGAAGACTATGCGGCTACATAGCCTAACCATGGAACAGTATATTCCAAGGAACTAACAGATATTCAAAGACTGAGGGGAGTTCCTAGACAAGAAAAAAGAATATCCAAATCAGGAAATTCCTGTTTCAATGAAATCACAGGTCCAGACCAAAAAAAAAAAAAAAAAATCTCATGTCATGAACAAAATGGAGAAATATTGGCTAGAGACAATAGTACTATTGGATGGATTCGGCATTGATTATATTGACCAGATCTAAAGATGAGATGTTAATCAATTTGACATCAACATGGAAGAATGTCTCTAATGGAATGTTCCAGAGGTCTTTCCATTGCCCCGTACAGTTTGCCATTTTTATCAATGATGTGAATAAAGTTAAAGAAGGTATATTTAGTAAGTGCAAAGATAACACAGTACTTGGAGAGAACATTAACATATTGGATGTCAAAGTGGGAATCCAAAAAGTTCCTGAAAAAGCAAAAATGATTTTAAAAATTTAGCAAGATAATATTAATAGAGATAAATGTAAAACTTTATGCTAGGGTTCAAAAATTAAATTTTATAAGTATAAGATAGAGATCTGGCAGTTTCATATAGGCTAGAAAGACTCTACCAAGGTTGAAAGTTTCTGCCAAATACAATGACCCAAGACAATTCCAAAAGACTCTCAATGGAGAGAAAGAACGATGGAGTCTGAATGCAGATCGAAGCATACTATTTTCACTTTTTTGAGTTTTTGTGTTTTGGTTATTTTTTTCTTTTTGTTCAGATTCTCCTTTCACAACATGACTAACATGTAAATATGTTTAGCATGATTGTAGATGTATAACTTTAAAAAAAATTTCTGCCAACTTGGAGGCTTAGAGAATAAGCTTATTGTCACCTCCAGGATCAAATATAAAATCCTCTGTTTGATGTTCAAAGTCCTTTATAATCATCCTCCCCTACATTTCCAGTCCTCTTATATATGACATCCCACCACTCTGTGATCCAGTGACACTGGTCTCCTTTCTGTTCTTGAAAAAGATGCTCCATCTCCCAACTGGGCATCTTCACTGACTGTCCTCCTTTTCTGGAATAATCTGCCTCCTTATCTCCACTTCCTGCATGCCCTGGCTTTCTTCAGGTCTCAGACAAAATTCCATCTTGGAAATCCTTATTTCTAGTGCCTTGTTTGCACATAGTTGTTTGCATGTTTCCTCCTGCATTAGATAGTGAGCTCCTTGAGAACAAGGACTATCTTTGACCTTTCTTTGTATTCTCAGTGCTTATATTTCTCTAGGCTTGTCCTCATAAAGCAAAGTCAGTCAGTTAATAAACATTTATTAAGAACTAACTTATTAAGCAGTAATAAATGTTTATTAACTGACTGACTTTGTCTGCTATGGGACAAGCCTAGATAAGTAGAGAGACTTAATGACCAGAAATTTGCCCATCAAGTTATTAATTTTAATGGTCATAGTAATACATGAAATGGATAAAATTACTAAATGACTCATTTCTCTGTGGCACCCTTTAGTTCTGCAGTGTTGGGGGCAGAATGGAAGAAAAAGAAGCAAAGGATATGAATGGTTCATGGATAGGGAATAAAGGATACATCAATCACATAGTTCTTCAATCTACTACAAGAACTGAATGGGATAAGGAGTCATGGAGGGCCTGCAAGCTCACTTGATAAATAGAGAATCTATAGCAGTGAAGTTAACCAATTAATCAATCAGGATCTGTGAAATGTTTATAATATGCCAGCAACTGAGTTAAGTACTCAGAATACAAAGAGAGAAATGAAGCAGTCCCTGTCCTTGAGTAGCTTATAGTCTCTCTGAGGTAAAGAATATGAACATATATAGGTATACAAAAATATATACAAGAAAGATAAACCATAATGGGAGTAGGGAAAAGACTGCACTAGAAGGTATAGGGAGGGGATTAGGAAAGCTTTCATGTAGAAGATGATACATGATGAACCTCGAAGGAACCTAGACATGCTACAAGGTGGCAATAAAAAAAGAGTGCATTTCGAGCATGGTGGACAGCCAGTACAAAGGCACAGAAACAAGACACAAGTGCCATATATTAAGAACAATGAGTCTAGTCTGGCTGGAACATAGAGGCAGCTAAGTTGTGCAGTAGATAGAGTATTGAACTTGGACCTAAGTTCAAATCCTGACTAGTTATATGACTATGGGCAAGTCACTTGACTTCTCTCATTTTCAGTTTCCTCATCTATTAAAAAAAGGGGGGATGGGGGGGCCAAGGAATAATAATAGCATCTACCTTACAGGATTGTTGTAAGTATTAAAAGAGATAATATATGCAAAGCACTTTGCAAACCTTAAAGTGATACATAAATGCTAACTCTTATTACCATGGTGTATCAAGGGGAGAAAAATGTTATGACTGGAAAATTAGCTTAAGGCCAGGTCATGAAAGACATTAAAAGAAAAGTAGAGTGTATATTTGATCCTGGAGGTAATAAGTGACTGGATTTTCTTGACTAGGGGAGTAACATGGTTAGACCTGCACTTTCAAAAATCATTTTGGCAGCTGCATGGAAGATTGAAGATGGACTAGAGTGGGGAGAGACTAAAGACAGGTAAATGTAATAGGTGATGAGGACCAGAACTAGAGTAATGGAGAAAAGGGGACATACAAGAGATATTATGAAGGTCCAAATGGCAAGATTGGGCAACTGATTGAATCTATAAGGTGAGTGAGAGGGAGCAATTGTGTATGAACCTGGGTCAATAACCAAGAAACATTTATTAAATACCTATTATGTGCTAGGCACTGTGCTGAGCACTGGAGATACAAATAAGATAAAGAAATACAGTTAGAAACTCACCAAGATGGCAGAGTAGAAGCACTACCTCTGAGCGGCTCTGGCTTCCACCTTCCCCAATCAATGTAAAAAGGGGACTCTGAACAAACTTTGGAGCTGCAGAACACACAAAATGACACAGAGAAGCTAACCTCCTGCTGAGGACACCCTGGCAGGCCAGCAGGAATCAGCCAGCGGCACTACGGGAGCTGAGCCCAGGCCCCATGACCCAGAGGTTTTAGCACCAGGGCAGGCCTGACCAGCCACCAGCCAGAGGGACTCCAGATCAGCATCAGCTGTGGCCATTTCCAGAATTATCAACACATAGATACAAAGGACAAAGTGAGAGGTCAGTGCAGTCTGGACTTTGGGACCTAGTAAGTAGGAGTGCATGGGCTTTTGCCCCTGGGGCGAGAAGCCACTGAGACCCCAGCACAGCCAGCCAGCACCACATGGCAGCTTCAGCTCCTGGCCTGCAGAGTATAGGGGGATTAAGCAACCAGTCTGAGGGGTAATCACTCTTGCTTTAACCTGCTTAGATCTGGATTGCAGTCTAGGGTGGAGGTCCTGGGGTGTGTGTCCAGATTGCCAGAGTGTGTGGAGACCTCAGAGAGGGCACCCATCTAATACCTCCAGCAGCTGAGAAAACCCCAGTGTTTGGGACAAAAGCTCCCCTGTCTGGTGGCAGAGTCCTACTGTGGCAAAAAGCCCAGGGGTCAAGTGACTGAGGGGCAACATAACCGGGCAAAGGAAACAAAGCAGACAGAAGATTCCAACATTAGACTCCTATTTTGGGGACAAAATAGGACAAAGCATGGAATAGGAGGAAGACAGTGAAGTCAGAACTCCTGCACCAAAAGCTTCAAAGGAAAATATGAGCTGGTTACAGGCCATAGAGGACCTTAAGAAGCAAATAATAAAAGTGGAGGAAAAATTGGGAAGAGAAATGAGAACAATGCAAGAAAATTACAAAATGAGAGTCAACAGTCTGACTGAGGAAAATAACACCTTAAAAAATAGACTAACTCAAATGGCAAAAGAGGCACAAAAAGGCAATGAGGAGAAGAATGCCTTAAAAAGCCGAATTTACCAGATGGAAAAAGAATCTCAAAATCTCACTGAAGAGAATCATTGCTTCAGAATTAGATTGGAGCAAATGAAAGCTAATGACTTTATGAGAAATCAAGATGCTGTTAAACAGATCCAAACAAATGAAAGAATAGAAGGCAATGTGAAATATCTCATGAGAAAAACCACTGATTTGGAAAATAGATCCAGGAGAGATAATTTAAAAATTATTGGAATACCTGAAAGCCGTGATCAAAGTAAGAACCTAGAAATCATCCTCCAGGAAGTTATCAAAGAAAACTGCCCTGATGTTTTAGAACCAGTGGGCGAAATAGAGATTGAAAGAGTCCACCAATCACCTCCTGAAAAAGATCCCAAAAAGAAAACTAGGAATATTATAGCCAGGTTCTGAAATTCCCAGATTAAGGAGAGAATATTACAAGCAGCCAGGAAGAAACAATTTGAATATTGTGGAAACACAATGAGGATAACCCAGGATCTGGCAGCTTCTACACTGAGGGATCGAAGGGCTTGGAATATGATATTCTGGAGGTCAAAGGAGCTGGGATTAAAACCAAGAATCACCTACCCAGCAAAACCGAATAATATGTTTCAGGGGAAAATATGGTCATTCGGTGGAATAGAGGACTTTCAAGCATTCTTGATGAAAAAACCAGAGTTGAATAGAAAATCTGATGTTCAGATACAAGAAGCAAGAGAAGCATGAGAAGGTAAGCAGGGAAAAAAAATCATAAGGAACTTATCAAAGTTGAACTATTAACATTTCTACATGGAAAAACAATAATTGTAACTGATGAAACTTTTCTCAGTATGAAAATAGTTGAAGGGAATAGAAATATATATGTCTATATATGAGGGTATATGGGCATATGAATACATATGTGAATGTGTGTATATATGTTTACAGGTATACATAGATAGAGGGCACAGGACCAATTTAACAGGAAGGGATGATACTTAAAAGGTGAAATTAAGAGGTGAGAGAGGAATATAATGAGAGGAGATGGGGAGAGACAGAATGGGGTAAACTATCTCATAAAGAAGAGGCAAGGGAAAATGGTTACAATGGAGGGGAAGAATAGGAAGGCAAAAGGGAATGGGTCAATCTTATTCTCATTGAATTTGGCTTGGGGAGGGAGTGAAATACACACTAAATAGGGTATCTCACCCTACATCAGAGTAGGGGGGAAGGGGATGAGAGGGGGGATGATGGAAGGGAGGGCAGGTTGGGGGGGGGGAGGGAAGTTGGAACCATCCACTTTTGAAAAGGGACAGGATCAAAGTAGAGAACAGAACAAGTGGGAGGTGGGATAGGAGGGAGGGAAATATAGTCAGTCTTTTACTGTATATCTACTGTGTTATTGTTTTGCATTAGCTACACATGTACAACCTATACTGAACTGCTTATCTTCTAAGTAGGGGTGGGTGACAAGGGAAGAAGGGAATGAATCTGGAATTCAAAGTTTTAAAATAAAATTTTAAAATATATGTATATATATATATACTATTATTAATACTATTTTACATGTAATTGGGAAATAATATATACAGGCACTGGGGCATAGAGATCCACCATGCCCTACTGGAAAAGTCAAAAGGGGTATGGGAGAAAATATGGGAGAGAGCAGAATGGAGGAGGGGATATCCTGTGGGACTGCTATTTTGGGGTGGTGGGTAGGGGAAAAACGGGGAGAAAATTTGCAACTCAAAATCTGGAGGAAATGAATGATGTAAATCAGAAGTTAATAAAGCATTTGAAAAATGAAAAAAAAAAAAGAAATACAATCCCTGTCCTCAAGGAGCCTACATTCAAATGGGGGCAAGATAGTACACAATAGGAAGATGTAAGGAGAGAGGAGGTGTTTGTGGAGTTAAAAACCAAGCAGAGCAGCTACTTGGAAATGAAGTGATGGGTGATGGGAAACCAGGGTGGCTAAAGATTGCAGAGCCCTCAACAGAAGTAGAAAAAGTCATTTATTCATTCAACAAACATTTGTTAAGGCCTACTATGTACCAGAGACTGTATTAAACACAGATGATCCAAAAAAAGGCAAAAGCAGTCCCTGCCCTCAAGGAGTTTATTATTGGGGGGGGGGGCAATATGCAAACTAATATATACAAAGCAAGCTAAACAGAATAAATAGGAATAATTAAAAGAGGGAAAACTCTGCAGTTGGGGGCGGGGGGAGCTGTTAGGGAAGACTCCTATAGACAGTTGGATTTTAGTTGGAACTTAGTGGAAACCAGGGAGAATGGTAGTCAGAACAGAGGAGGGGGAGCACATTAGGGTTGAGAGACAGTCAGAGAAATGGAGCGTCCTATTTGCAGAAGAGCCAGGAAGCCAGTGTCACTGGACTGAAAAGTATGCATTGGGAAATGAAATGTAAGACAGAAAAAGTAGTGGGGAGAGGTAGATTATAAATGGCTTCGAATGCCAAATGTAGCATTTTATATTTGCTCCTAGAGGCAATAGGAAGCCACTGGAATTTGAGTAGGGAAATTACACCATCAGATCTGCATTTTAGGAAAATTACTTTAGTGACTGAATGGAAAATGGATTGGAGTAGGGAAGAGGCTTGAGGCAGACCGACCCACCAGCAGGTGGTCAAGATGCCAATCAAGGCATGAGGTGATGAGGGCCTGCACCAGAGTGATGGCAGTGTCAGAGGAGAGGCAGGGTTTTATTCAAGAGATGTCACATAGGTGAAATTAGCAGGCCTTGGCAACAACTTGAAAATAGGGGTTAATGGGGTGACTAGGTGATGCAGTGAATAGAGTATCGACCCTGGAGTCAGGAGGATCTGAGTTCAAATCCAGCCTCAGACATAACACAAAAAACTAGCCATGTGACCTTGGGCAAATCACTTAACCCAAAATGCCCTACTTTCCCCCCTCCAAAAAGCAAAAAAGAAAAGAAAGAAAGAAAATGAGGGTTAGACATAATGAGGGATTCAAGATGACTCCTAGGTTGCAAACCTGAGGGTCTGGGAGGATAGCACTGTACAACAATGGAAAAATATGTGGGGTGGGGGGGATTTAGGTGTTGGGAAGAAGAGATAATGGATAGCCATCTGGTTAGCCATCGATACATATTCATACATACACAGAAATAAACATTTATTTAAGAAAAAATCTAGAATGTCATGAGCTTATAATTTTAGATAAAAAATATAAATGTGTGATCTCCTTTGTTAATAATTTTTATGCTTCTAATACAGTTTAGCAAAAGTATAACCCAATATCTAATTAGCCTGTTATATTCCAATGGCTTGCCTCCCAGTGTCTTCACAAATATATACTTCAATTAACTTTGGTAAATAAAATAGTCGAATCATTATTCAATTTTCCAATATAGCTACAAAATTAATTTGAAAATACCAAGATAAATCACTGCTTCTACATGTATAATAAGTATCCTCTAAAAATGAAATCTACATCTACCTCTGCACTGAAAAGAACCTGTATTAAATTTAGAGTAGATAGATATGCACATTTTATGGGGAATGGGATCCTTAAATCAAGTCTTTATAACTATTGATTTTAACCCTCGTTTAAACCCAGTCCACCCTGGCATTGTCAAAGTTTATCAAATAATTACTCAGCCCCTGCTTCATGTTGTATTTGTAGACATTAGCCTAAGGGATTGTTTCATCTTTGTTTTTGAATCCCCAGAACCCAGCACATCTTAGGTGATCGATTGAATGCTTTTTAATTATTAGATTGATTCTAGAACTCCTTGGGGGCCGGCAGGGTGGGGAATAACCTAAGTCTGGTACCTTCTCACTGGGGTTTTTTCCTATATGATGCATAGCTCTATTTTTTTTTATATCTATGGACAGTGTGGTAGAGTAGGCAGTGTGCACCACAGTGAATAGAGAGCTGACTCGAAGACTGGAGGACCTGAGTTCAAGACTCTCCTCTGACACACACTAGCTATTATTGGTAAGTCATTTAATTTCTCAGATCTCTAGACAATTCTCAAAGACTGTAAGTTTCAGAGAAATTACCAACCTGCTTTGGTAGAAGGAACTTCCTAATCCAGGATTTCCCTACACCAATGAAATCAAAGGTTCAGTCCCCTATTCTTTATCCCTTATGTATATCTGTGCCAATGAATCATATACAAATGCCTTTGAGTACACATGCTAGTCAACCTAACAGTTATCTGATCAACTTATGAGTGAATTATGGCATGTAAAGTAATTATTTTAGATGTTTTAAAGTCTAGAACTGTATTGAATATTATGGATTTGAAGGTGAGGCATTACTTAAATTCAGAACTATTTCTATTACAGAAAAAGAGCAAAACAGCTCTAAGAAGGATTTCAATATCCATTATGGGGAAAAGAAGAAAAAATGAGCCATAAGCTCAGTTCTCACACTAGTCAAAGACTACATACTTCTTAATCAAGGGAGAGAAAAGAGACTTCTATGCAGCCTGGCATTCTTCTCAAATATTTTTACTTCAACCGGGTTTACCCAATTAAGTTTCTCTGGTTCCAGGACAACCCTACAGCTAGGAGTGGCAATCTGGAAGCCTTCTGACTTAACGCTTGGGTGAAGAGACTGGGCACTGTGTCACAGCCTTTGATTAGGCTATCTATCGCCTACCCAAGTCCTATGGGAAACTAACTTATGTTCCATGGCTCAAGCAGGAGGAAGTTAAAAACTTCAAAGCATATTCTAAATACCATTATTTCTGAGATTAATTTCATTTCCACTCTGCTAGCAGAGTTCCACAGCTGGAGAATATGAACAATGAAAACCTCTTCAAGTTAACAATGAAATACAACCACAAATGCATTTTTTTAAATCCTGGCCATCTCATCAGAAGCTCTAGAGCACAGGTTCCAAATCTGGGGCCTGTTAACTTGTGCTGTTTCTTAAGAAAAATTTTTATACCATATTCAATATAATTGATTTAATTTGTAATTTTGTATATATTTTTTCTTTTATTCACTTAAAAATGTGATTCTGAATAAGGGTCTATAGACTTTTCCAGAATGTCAAAGGGGGTGGCAACAAAAAAAGGTTAAGAACCCTACCTTAAAGCAAAGAAATAGATCCCACCTCTTAATTTTGAGCAAAGATCTACATAGATTGGATTCACTAATTATTACATATTCCCAAGAAATGTACCAGATGTCCTAGTCCAAAACCAACAAAAAATTCATTATGCTTTATTCCATTACTTTAATTATGGACTCATTACTCCTATTATAATTATTGTACAGAACCTGGCACATCATGCTTAATAAATTCTCATTGATTGATTGATTGCTATATAACCTACATATTTAGTACATTGAAAGGCAATGAAGTATTGAAGCAGAAGAAATTTTTTTAAAGCAGGTAGTTAGAAGAATTACTAGAATATTTATGGCCAGAAGTGAGATCATCCCCTTCCTTTTTCACCCATGGTCCTACTTCCCAAGAATTAGGCACATCTTTAATCAACTGCACTATAACCTAAATGATGGGTACATCCAAAGTTCAAAGGGTTCTGGACACACAAATAACCCAGGAAACAAGGCACATAAGAGAATTTCTGTCTGCAACCCGGAGAGAAGCCACTGTGACTGAAACAGCTTGAAAGAAATTTTCAAGAGTGCCTACAAGTGAAACCAAGGCTTCCTCCTCCAAATATTGTTTCTAACTACACCTACCCAACATTTACCTGGAATCAAAACACTGAACCTAAGAGAAGCACATTAAGGCTGGATTTACAGAATAGACCATTCTGCTTTCCAATTCTTTCAAAGGACTTTTCCTTCAGCTAAGGTCCATAGAACCTGTCAGGCACAACACTCGTCAATCATGCCAACTTGGAATAATAGTCTTGTGGAAGGAGTGAAAATGTGTGCTAGCATTTGCTTCCTTAGCATGTAGGACTTAGAAAAGCGAGATATTTCATTTTTCACAACAGTCCTGAATTCTCAAGTGCTATCATCTTTTTAGGAGGCAGCCTGTTTTTATTTTGACATCTGACAAACTAAACATAACTTCCTTGACATATAAAATTAGTGAAAACTATGCCTTCCTTGCAGTTTATTACAATTAAACACATTCATTCAGTGTCCATATCCATGTCACCCAGATCACTATGTCAACCATTCAGTTACAGAGGCAGTTGCTGAAACCAGAGAAAACAGACCATTGCATTTAATAGTGTGGTGGGAGAGATATGACAAACACATGCAACCTTGGGAGATGGTGGTGCTTAGAAGAGGTAAATTACCAACTAGGAGATGAAAGTGGGGAGATAGAGGCCCTTGTATACATGCAAGTTGATTAAAATCAGTACTTCATGAAATTACTTTCTATTTTCTGCATGAAAATTAATCATAAGTGGGGCAGAGGCATAAAAGAAGGGGAGGGCATCCTTACCTGTAAGCCTATTTTAAAGATATTTTCATGTTAACCTTCTTTTGCATTACAATTCACATATTTTCCACAAGCTTATAATATGCAAAGTCTCAAAAAAAAAAAAAGGTCTCCCCTCTTTTTGGAATGTATGGCAAAATTCACAGAACTGTCTTTCCAGCTATGATTTTAGCAATTCAGTTTGAGATAGAAATATCTGTAGACCATACGAGCAAACAAATGACTAATGCACAGGAGAAGTTAAGTCAAACATCATAAAAAATAAAGCTATTGGTCAAGTAGGGACTGTAGAATAAATTAAAAGCTTTACCTTTACTGGTAAGAATCCTTTTGAGCTTGTCAATATATTCTTCTTGTCATCAGACACATCATTAATATAACATTCCAGAGAGCATGAAGTGGTATTGAAAATGGAGGCTAGAGGAGTGGCCAGGTGGCGCAGTGAGTAAGAGCACCAGCCCTGACATCGGGAGACCCAGGATCAGTTCCAGCCTCAGATAATTGACACCCATACAAAATAACTGGCCATTTAAACTTGAGCAAGTTACTTGACCCCAATTCCTTAAAAAAAAAAGAAAAGAAAATGCAGGCTAGGGGTGGCTAGGTGGAACACTGAATAGAGCACCAGCCCTGGAGTCAGGAGGACCTGAGTTCAAATCTGGCCTCAAACAATTAACACTTACTAGCTGTATGACCTTGGGCAAGCCAACCTATACCCCTCCAATAAAAAAAAAAGCCAAAAAAACAATGCAGGCTAAGGGATGATTTACTCATTTTAAGATTATTGGTAATTAATATTGTAATAAAGGGGGTGGAGTCAAAATGGCAGCATGGAAGCAGGAAAACTCCCTGAGCTCCCCCTATAACCACCTTAAATACTTATAAAATATGACTCTAAACAAACTTTAGGGCTACAGAACCCACAAAGTGACAGAGAGAAATAAATCTCCTGCTGAAGGCAGCCCAGCAGGCAGACAGGAAGCGTCCATCACAGCGTGCTAGGATCAAAGCCCAGCCCCATACGAAACCTCAATTTTAGCACCAGGATTTCCACAACCACTCATGGCTGGAGGGACTTTGGGAGAGTGGATCACCAGCAGCTGTGGCTTTTTCCAGAATTATCAACCCATAAATGCCAAAGATAAAGTGAGAGGTCAGTATGGACTTAGGAAACAGGGGGTCCAGGACTGCGGTCTGGCCTCTGCCCCTGGAGAGAAAAGTGGCTGAGGCACAGCAGCTGCCACATGGCTGCTTCAGAACTCCTGTCCTACATATTGTAGGGGAACCAAGCAACGAGTCTGAGGGGTAATCTCTCTTGCTTAACCTGCTTGGATCTGGATTGCGGACTAGGGTGGAGGTCCTGGGGCATGTGACCAGCTTGCCAGAGCATGCAGAGGCTACAGAGGGGGCACCCAACTAATACCTCTGGCAGCTGTGAAAATTCCAGTGATTTGGGACAAAGCTCTCCTCTCTGGAAGCAGTTTTCTACTGTGGCAAAAAGCTCAAAACTCAAGTAATTGAGTGGCAACATGAGCAAGCAAAGGAAGCAAAGCAAGCACACCAGTCAAACCTTAGATTCCTATTTTGGGGACAAAAAGGATCAAAGCATGGAACAGGAGGAAGACAGTGAAGTCATAACTCCTGCAACAAAATCTTCCAAGAGAAATATAAACTGGTTACAGGCCATAGAGGAGCTTAAGAACGATTTGGAAAACCAAATAAGAGGATTGGAGGAAAAATTGGGAAAAGAAATGAGAATGATGCAAGAAAATCATAAAAAGAGAATCAACAACCTAACTGAAAAAAAAAACAACACCTTAAAAATAGACTAATTCAAATGGCAAAGGAGGCCCAAAAGGCCAATGAGAAGAAGAATGCCTTAAAAAGCCAAATTTGTCAGAGGGAAAAAGAATCTCAAAAGCTCACTGAAGAGAATCATTCCTTCAGAATTAGACTGGAGCACATGAAAGCTAGTGATTTTATGAGAAATCAAGATACTATTAAACAGATCCAAACAAGTGAAAAAATAGAAGGCAATGTGAAATATCTCATGGGAAAAACCACTGACCTGGAAAATAGATCCAGGAGAAATAATTTTAAAATTATTGGACTACCTGAAAGCCATGATCAAAAAAAAAAAACCTAGAAATCATCCTTCAAGAAATTCTCAAGGAAAACTGCCCTGATGTTTTAGAACCAGAGGGCAAAATAGAGGTTGAAAGAATCCACCAATCACCTCCTGAAAAAGATCCCAGAAAGAAAACTCCTAGGGATATTATAGCCAGGTTCCGGAATTCCCAGATCAAGGAGAAAATATTACAAGCAGCCAGGAAGAAACAATTTTAATATTGTGGAAAAACAATCAGGATAACACAGGATCTGGCAGCTTCTACAATGAGGGATCAAAGAACTTGGAATATGATATTCCAGAGTTCAAAGGAGCTAGGATTAAAACCAAGAATCACCTACCCAGCAAAACTGAGTACCATGTTTCGGGGGAAAATATGGTCATTCAATGGAATAGAGGACTTTCAAGAATTCTTGATGAAAAAAGCAGAGTTGAATAGAAAATTTGACATTCAGATACAAGAAGCATGAGAAGGTATACAGGGAAATAAAATCATAAAGAACTTATCAAAGTTGAACTATTTACATTCCTACATGGAAAAACGATAATTATAACATGAATCTTTCGTCAGTATGAGAATAGTTAAAGGGAATACAAATGTGTTTATGTATATATGTATGTATACATACATATATGTCTATATAGGAGGCTATATGGGCAGATGAATACATATGTGAGTATGTGTGTGTGTGTGTATATATATATATATATATATATATATATATATGTACTGGTATACATAGACAGAGGGCAAAGGACCAATTGAATAGGAAGAGATGATACTTAAAAGGTGAAATTAAGAGGGGAGAGAGGAATATAATGAGAAGAGATGGGGAGAGACAGAATGGGGTAAATTATCTCATATAGAAGAGACAAGGAAAAACTGTTACAATGGAGGGGAAGAACAGGAAGGCAAAAGGGAATGAGGCAACCTTACTCTCATTGAATTTGGCTTAAGGGAGGGAATGACATATACACTAAATAAGGTATCTAACCCTACAGGAGAGTAGAGGAGAAAGGGATGAAAGGGGGGATGATGGAGGGGAGAGGAGGTTGGGGAAGAGGGTAGTTAGAAGTAAACACTTTTGAAAAGGGCAGGGTCAAAGTAGAGAATAGAACAAGTGGGGGTCGGGATAGGATGGAGGGAAATATAGTGAGTCTTTCACAATATATCCACTATGGAAACGTTTTGCATAGCTACATATGTTCAACCTATATTGAATTGCTTGTCTTCCCAGTAAGGGTGGGGTGACAAAGGAGGAAGGGAAAGAATCAAAAATATATTATTATTATTATTATTATATGCAACTGGGAAATAAGATATACAGGCACTGGGGTATAGAGATCCATCTTCTCTACTGGAAAGTCAGAGGGGGGATGGGAGAGGATATAGGAGAGAGCAGATTGGGGGAGGGGATATACAGTGGGATTGCTGTTTTGGAGTGGTGGGTAGGGGAAAAATGGGGAGAAAATTTGTGACTCAAAATCTTGTGGAAATGAATGATGTAAACTAAAAATAAACATAAAATTTAATTTTAAAAAATATTGTATTAATAGTTTGTATTAATTAATATTATATTATTGTATTAATAATTCCACAATAATACATTCTTCTGTGATATCTTCTGCATATCATTTAGCTAATTTGCACATTACCCCACTTTCCAACTCATCCAATTATTTACACTCATCTTCCATCATTTACTTTGGTTGTTTCTATTTAAGTTACTGCTGACTCATGCACAACAAAAGACATATATAATGCCCATCCCTGACATCTCTGGGAGACCCAGAAGCTAAACTAAAGCACTGACAATTAATATTTTCATTCCTCTTTCCACAGGAAAATTGAGAAAATACTCTATCTTCCAAATTATAAGTGCTGTCTGTGTATGTATGGAACCAAATATGAGGAAGAGACAGCATCTTAAATAGAAATCAGTGACAGAAGCCCTTTGCTTCTAGTTGAACTCATAAAGTAAAGGAAAAGGTGAAATCATATTAAAATTTCTGCTACAATTTTTACATTCCCTTTCATTTTTAAAGATATTTAGCCAAGATATGAGAAAGTATTATCACTTTAAGGAAAGAAAGAACACTAATGGTCCTTTATACTATCTTTTACTTTTTTAAAAAAATTATTATAAGTTGGTCTTGGAAATGACTTACTTATCCATGGTTACAAGTAACAATTTATGTGGCATAATATTTTTCATGGATCTTTTTCATTTTATTTTGAGTTTTCAACATTCACTTTTATAAGATTTTGAGTTCCAAATTTTTCTCTTCCTTTCCCATCCCCCTCCCCAAGACAGCATGCAATCTAATATAGACTATACATGTACAATCATATTAAATATATTTCCAAATTAGTCATGTTGTGAAAGAAGAATCAGAACAAAAGAGAGAGGGAAAAACCATGAGAGAGGAAAAAAAAAAGAAAATAGTATGCTTTGATCTGCAGATTCCATAGTTCTTTCTCTGGATGTAGATACCATTTTCCACTATGAGTCTTTTGGAATTATCTTAAATCACTGTATTGTTGAGAAGAGCTAAGTCTATCAAAGCTGATCCTCACACAATGTTGCTGTTACTATGTAGAAAGTTCTCCTGGTTCTGCTCACTTCACTCATTATCAGTTCATGTAAGTCTCTCCAGGTTTTTCTAAAATCCATCTGCTCATCTTTTCTTATAAAACAATAGTATTCATTGTATTCATATGCCACAATTTGTTCAACCATTCCCCAATTTATGGGCATCCTCTCAATTTCTAATTCTTTGCCACCACAAAAAGAACTTCTATGAATATTTTTGTACATGTGGGTCCTTTTCCCTTTTTTATGATCTCTTTGGGATACAGACCTAGTAGTGCTATTATTGGATCAAAGGGTATGCACAGTTTTATAGCCCTTTGGGTATAGTTCCAAATTGTGGCATAAGATTAAAATATTAATTTCATTTATTTTATCCCTAATGTAATTCTTGGAATAAGGAAGAGTTAGATAAGGCTTAATTGTGTACTTGATTACAGGGCAATTTTAAATATTTGAAAGTATGCCCAACTGCTAAATCATTAGTGGTGACCATTCTCTTTTTTTAAATAAGAATTCATTTTTTCCAATTACATGTAAAGACAATTTTTAACATTCTTTTTTTTATAAAATTTTGAGTTCCAAATTTTTCTCCCTTACCCATTCCCTCTCCTTCCCCCTCATTAAGACAGTAAGGAATGTGGTTATATATGTATATGTATATGTGTGTTATATGTTATATATGTATGCATGTATAGGTTATATATGTACAATCATATAAAATACATTTCTGTATCAGTTATCTTGTGAGAAAAGAAACAGAACAAAAGGGAAAAAACGTGGTAGTCATTCTGAAGACAACATTCAACATAAACATTCCCCACTCTCAACACACACACACACACACACACACACACACACACACAGAAAAGAACATACAGAACCCAACACCTGCAAATCTGTACAAGTCTCTACTACCAATACTTACCTATAGGAAACTACTTCCCAGAAATCAAATAAATATATTCTCAGGGTTGTGGGGATGATAGGCAAAAGAGTGGAGTAAGAAAACAACATTTTTAAAAATTGGTTATCTTGAGGAACAAAAATAAATAAATCCCAGAATACTGAAGAGAATGAGACTCAGAAGGACAAGGTTCCATACTTTGCTGTCTCCGCAAGAGGGGTAAAGGGGGCATAGTAGAGAGAAAAAAAGAATATCTCAACTGAGAAATCCAGGGACTCAAAGAGGGAGCATTATTAAATCCCAGTTATACCTCAAACATCCCTTTTTTTGTGCATAGGTAGGTGGGATATGTAATGGGTGGGTCAATGTCAACATGATTTTTTTTTTTTTTGCTTTTTGGAGGGGGGAAGGTAGGGCAATTGGGGTTAAGTGAATTGCCCAAGGACACATGGCTAGGTTTTGTGTGTGTGTGTGTGTGTGTGTGTGTTAAGTGTGTGAGGTCAGATTTGAACTCAGGTCTTCCTGAATCCAGGGCCGATACTCAGTTCACTGCACCACCTAGCTACCCCAACATGATATGTTTTTAGCCCTGTCTTTCTTTTTTCTTCTTTTCTGGTTTTTTTTTTAGGGGAAACAGCACCTTTTTTTCTGTCAACAAAAGTTATCAGCTCCATTTAATTTATTTTGGTTTTGATCTTGATTACTCAGTAAGTAAGATTTGCAAGGACCACAAATAAAATTATGGGAGTAAAAAGAAATTGAAATGAGCACTCTAATCCTAAATAAAATAGTACACAGAGCCTTTTGTACAGTGCTATAGAAGTGTGAGTTTATATTTTTTATTCTTATAGTAGACTGTGGTCATGGAATGGAAGGTGCTAAAGTTAGCTCAAAAGACTTGCACTGCTGGTGGATCTGTGAATTGGTCAAACCATTCTGACAAGGAATTTGTGATTATGATTTCTTAACAATTACATGAACAAAATGGCCGTACCTTTTGACCTAAGGATGCTATTACTACATGTAAACTCTAAGGAGAGAAAGAAGAAAAATTCTCATATAAACCAAAGTGTTTCTAACAGCACTTTTCGTTTGTTTTTTGTTTTTGTTTTGTTTTGCTTTTGTAGCAACAAAGAATTGGAGAGGAAAAAAAATGGATGTCCATCTATTAGAGAAAGGCTAAACAAATTGTGGTAGAGGAATGCAACAGAATATCCTTTCACTTTAAGAAACAATGAATGTAAAGAACTCAGAGAAGGCTTACATGAATTTATGCCATGTGAAATAAGCATAACCAGGAATACAATGTAAAAGCCTATAACAATGGAAATAGAGAGAACAAAAAAAAAGAAGAAGAAATTGAATGCCATGTAATTAGAATGACCAACCTTGGCTCTAATGAAGAGATTACAAAATGAATTTCCTTGCCTTCCTTGCAGAAATAGGGGAATATGGGTGACACTGAATATACTTTTAAACAAACATTGTTTGGGTTGCTTTTTTTCTGGCCTGCTTTTTTTTCTCTTTTGTCACTTCTTTTTCAAGAGATGACTTTATATGTAGGGGAAAGTCAAAAGGATACATTTGGAAAGAAAAATATAAAAAATAGACATGTTCAATATTGTTAAGCCAGACATTAGTAGATCCAAGCAATGAGGCAGAAAGAATACAATTTAAGTCTAAGCGAATCAGAGGGTTGGTAGATGGCACAGTGAATAGAGCACTGGCCCTGGAATCAGGAGGACCTGAGTTCAAATCCGACCTCAGACACTTAACACTTACTAGCCATGTGACCTTAGGCAAGTCATTTAACCCAAATGCCCTTTCCCCCTCCAAAAAGCAAAAAAAAAGAAAAGAAAAAGAGGATCAGATACACAAGTGCAGTCTGAGGAAGTAAATGGGAAACAGGGGTCATGTGTGAAGCAGTCTGAGAAAAAAAGAGTAAGAGATGGGAGTTTAGATATGGCCTATTGTCTCATAAAGAGACTCAAGTCTCTGGCTAGCTGAGACCTCCTCCAAACTCAGCTAGAGGCAACACCATTATGTACTCAGATTCAGGAGCCCTCTGAATCTGGAGCAACCTCTTCTCTAAAAATGTACCGGCCAATTCCATGTGCACATCACATGCAGAAACTAAAAATAACATAATCTGTTCCTCTCAAAGCCCTGATATTCTAAGAAAGGCCTATGCAAAAAGCTTAAAAAAAAGGATCATTAATGTAACAGATCTAGTTTCGAAGGCAAATCTTTTACATGTAGGTCAAATGGGAACCGTAAGTCCTCCCAAATATGTTTCCAGAACGGTTTGTCTACTGTGAAACACAAAAATCTTAAACACTATTAATATTAACATAAAAATCCAAAATGTTATGGCCCCTTTCTTTATAAGCCACTGGCGCTTTCAAATAGTATAAAAGAACAACCATGACATACTCAACATATTCCTTTCAAAAAAGGTTTATAGCAGAAATGAAGTACCATGTGCAGGCACCATCTCCATGGTAACTATGTTCTTTATTAAATGGGAATGGGAATGGTATAATTAACTTACATGACCTCCTATTGCCTATAATACTCAACAGTCTACAATGAATATGTCAGATTAGTGTGAGGAAAATGTTTTGAAAACCTTAAAGCAACTTAGGTGAGTTTTAATTATTTGCATCATCATCATCATCATCCTTTTCAATCTTATTCAGTCAGTCAATAAACAATTATTAAGTCCTTACTATGTGCCAGGCACTGTGATAAGTGCTGGGAATGCAAGGAAAGGCAAAATTTCTCCCTGTCCTCAAGGAGCTTATATTTTAATCAGGGAGATGTCTTGTAAATAATTAGATACACACATAATAATCTCAGAGGAGAAAGCATTAACAGCCAAGGAAGAGTGAAAGACTCAGTAAAGATGTCCTGCAGAAAATAAGATTTAAGCAGTCTTGAAGGAAGTCAGGGAAACTAAGAACTAAAAGAGAGGTGAAATGAATTCCAGGCATAGGAGAAAGCCAGTGGAAAAACATGGAGAAATGAAATGGGATGTTCTTTGTGAGGAACAATAAGTGGGTCAATGTAACTGGACTATTGTGCATATGGAGAGGAATAAAGTGTAATGTTGACTGAATTAGTAGGAGAGAACCACGCTATAACAGTTTTAAATGCTAAACAAAGGAATTTTTATTTGATCCTTTAGGTGATAGGAAACCATTGGAGATTCTTAAGTGGGAGAAGAAAATGGCCTATTCTGACCTACATGTTAGTAAAATTGCTTTTGCAGTTTAATGGAGGGTGAATTAGAGTGAGAGAGACATGAGGCAGACAGACCAATTAATAGTCCATCTGAGAAGTGATGAGTAAGAATTAGGGTAGTGGCTACTTGAATAGAGAAAAGGGGACACATATAATATGAGAAGTAGAAAGGTAGAAACAAGATTGGACAACAGAATATATATATGGGGCAAGTTACAGTGAAGAGTGAAAAATGCACCTAAGTTTCCAGACTGGGTGACAGAGTATAGTAGTGCCCTTGACTTTCTTATGAAGTAGAGGTGACCCTGAGTTCTTGAAAGCTATGCCAGGGAATCATACTGAAAACAAAATCTTTGCCTTGTCAGAGAATTATCCATAGCTAGGTTCAAGAAGATTCATCACTAGGTTGCCCTCAGAGTAAAGGATTTTTCAGCCATAGCAACTCACAAGGATCATCTCTTAAAGGACAAGGAGGATCATGATTTGGACTGATGAAGGGAGTACCCACCACGTTGATCATGTTGAAATCAGACCCATTAGGGAAGGGCATCATTATAGGCAGGAATGAAGAATGCTGAAAAGTGTTCGGTTTTGGTTGTCTCATACTAGTCCTTGTAGCACAATATTTCTATTGTAAGAGTGGACTGGTAAACTGTCTCCTTTTTATCATCAAAGTTGAATTAGTATAGTCCCTAAAATTGTCAAAATCTCTCAAATCTAACAGATTTTTAATCTTATCCATTCTGAAGTTCACTCCAAATAATTCAGAATACAACCCATACATACCTGCTCATTCTATGTAACTCTTGTCCATGTCCTTCTATGAACTTACCACAATGAGTCCACTCAATCTGCTGGAGGTCTACAATTTCTCCTAATATCATAAGGGTACCAGCATTCTGCCTGTTCACCTGTCTGTCCCTCTCAAAAAAAAAATCATATCCAGATGTCAGAGTCAGCTGACCAAAAAAAATCCCCAAAGAAAATAGCACATTTCGGGAATATTAAGGAAAAAATAGAATATACACTTTTTTTTTGCTTTTTGGAGAGCAATTGGGGTTAAGTGACTTGTCCAAGGCCACAAGGCTAGTTTCTGTGTTGAGTGTCTGAGGCAGAATTTTAACTCAGATCCTCCTGCCTCCAGGGCCAGTGCTCTATTCACTGCACCACCTAGCCACGAATATACACTTTTATTATATGAAAGAGAGATAAAGGGATTCTTAGAATTATTGCAATTTTTTACTTTTATGTCACATCTCACTGCCTTTTATCATTATTATTTCTGCTTGTGACTTTCTTCCCAATTAAAATGTGAGCTCCCTGAAGATAGTTCAATTTAAACTTAACAGATATTTATTAAGTTCACACTAGGTACAATGTAAAAGATAGCTTGGTGTAGAGGATTGAAAATTGACCTTAGAATTCAAAAGATCCCAGATGCAAGTTCTGCCTCCAACACAAATTATCTAAATAACCACATCTTTCACTTAACCTCAGTCCCAGGCAACTACTAATGTCTATAGGTTACAGGCAAGTTGCCAATCTGTGTTGGGAGAGATCCAGAGTACCTTGAAATATTCCAAAGGTTCAGTGATCTCAACAGTGTTCATTCTTCCTTTAAAAATACAGACCACAACCTATCCATGCTTACTCATCCTGTGCGACTCTTATCCAACCCTCCCTATAAGTCTGATACAGAGGGTCTGTCCATCTAAGGAGAGGTATTCCTCATTTTCTCTTAAAAGCCCAAAGATATGCTTTACTCTTGTTCTTAATTGTTTCTTATTTGTTATGTTTTGAAGTCTACAAATACTACTACCTGCTTCTATATAGTCCTCTGAATGAGAGGATTATAGTACTCCATGATATTCAGTCATACAACAATGGTAGAATATTGATATCAAAAAGATAGAACTTTATTTCAAAGATAAGTATGGGAGTGATTAAAGAAGCTTTGCTATTTCTGGAAGAAAATCTATCCTATATCATCCTCTTGTTTATTTCTGGGCCCAACTTAATTCCCATTTTCAATATCTGTCCAGGATAACTGCTAATGGAGGAGTTCTATGTACATCTAACTGCAAGTTATAATCTAGTCAAAAGGGGCAGCTAGGTGGCACAGTGAATAGACCACTAGCCCTGGAGTCAAGAGGACCTGAGTTCAAATCTGGTCTCAGATACCTAACACTTACTAGCCATGTGACGTTGGGCAAGTCACTTAATCCCAATTGCCCTGCCTTCCCCCTCTCCAAAAGGGAAAAAAAACATATAATCTAGATAAAAGACACACTTAATCTACTTGGTTTGTCCTCTGTGGATAGAAAAGTCAAACTCTTCTAAGTGACTATGAATCATACAGACAATCAACAATCATTTTTTAAGAACCTATTACATTTCAGGCTCTTTGCTTAAGCACATATACAGGAGGCTGGGTTGTGTGATGTCCCAGGGTTTGATGCAATAAACAAAATGTCATCTACAGACAGGAACATCTGGAGGACCTCCCCATCTATAAGGAATCCTTCTTCAATATGGACTCTGTAATGGATCTCCTCTACGAGAGTAGAAAATACCTCAAAGAAAGAGTGAGTATATACATGTGTTTTTTTTTCAAAGCCTCTCTAAAGAACTTTTGAATCAATTGCATGACATAAGAAACATTGGCAAAGGACCACCAAGCATGGCATGCTCTCATCAAAAGAGGCAGAATTGCAGTATTCTCAAAAGAAACATGAGATGCACAAATTTTGATGTATCTCCACTTCAAATGTTTGTGTGGACTATTTATGGCTGACACGTGGTAGAGTCTTCCAAGCTCATATTGATCTGATCAGTCACAGTCAGACACATCATACCTTGACTCCAATATAGTGATGTCATTTTGATCCTCTTTGAGAACAAAGGACAGCAACCAACTATATATTTCTATCCCAATTTTATGTCTCACCTCATATTAATTATCTTGTTATTTCAGTTTTCTTGTTCAAAAAAATCTTGCATAATTTTGACATTTGCATGGAGAAACATTGTTGGAAAAGAGCTTTTAAGGTAACATTTTTCTCAGGGTGGCTAGGTGGAGCAGTGAAGAGCACCAGCCCTGGAGTAAGGAGGACCTGAGTTCAAATCCAGCCTCAGACACTTAACACAAAAAACTATCCATGTGACCTTGGACAAGTCACTTAACCCCAATTGCCCTACCTCCAAAAAAAAAAAACAAGGTAATATTTTTCTCCATAATCAATATGCAAGTAAACCAATGAGATTGTACATTTTCTGTGTATTTCAGTCAATTGTGTGATAAGATCTGGCCTACTATGAAATATCACTTATACTTACAAAAGTTCCCGTTTCATATAAATACCATCACCAAAGATGCCCTTAATAAATGTGTAGATTATTCTCAAAAAAAAATTTACAAAGATGAGAAAGTAGACATATAAATTGATGTTCTCCCAGTCATCTTTCCAGTGTACTAATAAAGTGTTAATTTATATTTAATATTTATTTTATTTTAAAATATTTATTTTAAATGTATTTATTTTAATTATTTAAATAAAATATTAATTTAAATTTATTTACTTATTTTATCTTTAATAAAGTGTTTAAGAATTTTCCCCACCTTTGGTATCTTCCTTCATTCAGGTATCTTGTGAATTACTTCCTATATCCAAATGTATTAACATGAGTCACCTATAGCAATATTTATGTATGCTTGGTCTAATCCAGGTTTTTTTTTCCCTTTTTTGTTCCCTTTAGAACCATTTCTACCTATATAATCACCTCCTAGAACTGTGATGTTAGATTCCAAGTACGATGACTTCACTATCCTTGATTTTCAAAAGTCTTATTTACTACAAATCTTTGAAGATTATTTTCACCCTAATCTATTTGTTCTCTTACTTATAGTTTTCTCCTTAAATGCCTTTGGAGTGGTTTTGTTAGTGGATTTCTAGCCAATCTTTCAGTAAACTGATTTTTATCCTTCACTGTTTCTCTTCATTTTATGAGGTGATACTGCCCATAATATTCCACTATTTTTTTCTTTAAATGTTTAAAAATGAGTTCACGTTCTAAAGCTGAGTTGCTCTCAAATGTGTTATATCTGTTCTGCTCAGGAGAACAATTTATTTATATTATTTAAATCTTATATGAATTATTGTAGTATTGTATATCTATTTTCTTTCTTCTATCCACAACTCACTTTTCAGCATTTCATCAAATTGGTTATGTTAAAGTTGTTTTAACTATATGCCATATATTTATTTTCATTCTTTCTTCTTGCTTTGTACTAAGTCCTACTCTGATACCTTATCCTGATATGGAAATGATTCTGGGTTCTAAAAGGCTGTGCCAGCAGAGTAATTATGGCAAGCCCTGCCATGCTAGAAAGGTTTTGATACAGTCCCAACAATAGATTGAGCCTGCTTTTTGGGAACAAAGCCTAACCAAGTAAGGAAAGTATCTTCCATAGTAGTTTGACCACTTGATGATGAATTCTTTGTGCTTGGTGACCTATGAAACAGGGTAAAGTACAATACTCAACCCCCTTCAGCCTCTGCAGTGCCATTTGACATGCTTTTGAAAAAGGGGACAGAAGGTTCTAAGAATTTCAGTTTTTATATTATAATTCTGACTATACACTTTAACTTAGTTGTTGCTGCTAGAAATTTGAGATCCTCATCGAATGACTGGAAAAACTGTATCACAGCAATCTTGACATTCCCAATATAAATAAAGAGACAGAAGGAAGTTGCAATTAAATGGAAGGATGGATTACAGGTTCTCTTTGGAGAGGCAAATAAATGAGTTGGCATATTTGGTTGTGTTGTGCATTCAAAGACAATACAAAACAGAATTTCATGGAACTTTTGAATCACCATGAACATTGTAGGGCTCATGATAAATATTTGCAAAGAGAGGATGCTGAAAACAATTGCAATTCATGCACTAACTTCTATAGAAGATAAAATAAAGAGATTCTACAAGGACAGTAATAAAATAGACAGATATGCACACATACATACACAATATGTTGATGCTGATATATAGATCGCTATTGGCAAATATATATGTGTATGTAAATATATACATTGACAGAGAGAGAGGAGAGAGAAAGAGAGAGACAGAGAGACAGAGAGAGACAGAGAGAGACAGAGAGAGAGAGAGCAGGAACAAGGAATGAGGGAGGCTAAAGATGTACAGAGTCCACAGAAGCCTCATGCCTATAGCCAATGAATAGTTCCTTAGATGAAAGAATTTAAAGGTTCTGTAAACATGGTAAGAATTGAGTAATATCACAAAAAAGTTCTTTAATGGAAAGAAAACAACTCATTCTTGATACTGAAAGTCTATGCTGAATTGCATGCAAAGCATGATCTTGTTACACAGTTTCCTACATTGGTAAAATCATAGGACTGAACAAAATAAATATGCCCTGAACTCTGCAAAGCAACTAATCCATCAACATTTATTAATATATTAGGTACTTGCTAAGCAACACAGATGCAAAGGTAAAACAAAACGTAGAAATTTTCCTTAGGGAATTTGAAATCTAGTAGATGAGACAAATACACAAGCACTTATAATACAAGTAAAGTATAAGAGTCCAAAAAGAGTAATATGAGACATTCAAGAAGGGAACAGAGACCTAATAGTTGATGGGATGAGGGAGGGCTGTGAGAGAGGTAGAGTAGAGCTGGCCCTTGAAGGAAGAGAAGGTTTTTAACTGCCAGAGAAATGGAAGGAGAATATTCCAAGCATGGACAACAGTGTGCAATAAAGCAAGAAAAGCAATACTAAATTTAGGAATGATTAATCTAGTTTGACTAGAATATAAGGTACACATGATAAAGACGAAAAGGAAAATCGGGACCTTTATTTGCTAACCAATGTGAAGTTATTGGAGGTTTTTTTATGTTTTGGGGGGGGGTTGTTTCTTTTTTTTTTTAATTAAATGAATGATATGGTCAGACCAATAGTTTATATAGATTTCTCCAGCAATAATATGAAGGATGTACTAGAAAGGAGAAATACTGGAAGCAAGGAAATCAGGTGGAAGCTCTTACAAAGCTTAGACAAGAAATAATGATGGCCTAAAGTAGGTGGGTAGTAATGAGAGCAGAAAAAAGATCAGATAAAAAAGACATTTCAAGAGTAAAATTTATAGTACTTGAAAACTAACTGGACATGAGAACAAAGGAAAAGGAAGAGTTAAGGGTCATCTGAGCCTAAATAACATCAACAGATATAGAGAGAGAGGTTTTGGGGGCAGAAACCAAACTGACATTTTATCCTTGTCATTGATGATACCTACATTTAAAGTTTATTTAAAATAAGTCTTTGATAGTACTGTCTGGTTTAAATCTAAATCTCATTTTTAAGAGAGAAAAATAATTAGGTTAGGTAACTTGGCTAACTTATACACTCATCTTCCCGCTTCCTTTTATGGTCCATCAAGCCTGTCTTAAGTGCCTTCCTTGAAACCATTAGAACCTCAAAACAAATTGATTTTTTTCTTATATGATAAACATATAGTCATTGGAGCTTACTGTCTACTGGAGAATTCCAGACATAGGGTAATCTTTGGAGGATATATTCTAGAATCTTCAGAAATTTAATTCCACTTCTTCCTTGTGACCTGGAAGTGACCTTGGTTTTTCAAAAGTATTGCCAGTGATGTGTATATTGTTGAAAAAATCTACCAAGTTGGAAAAGTTTTGAATCGAGTTCCAGTGACAGACTAGGTGTACCTGCTGTTCAAGGACCAGACTATCTAAGCCAGGTCTGTATAATCTGTGGGGTGCCTGCAGGGCAACCTGAAAAAATATAGAGGAAATGTAGAGGAAAACCTTTGGTGGTCACAGATTGTGCAGGCCTGATTTAAGTAAAGCAAGTATTATTACTAGCAGGTTCACCAAGTGATGAATTCTTTGGTCATGGAAAATCATAAAATAAATGAAACACTAAGGAATCATCTCTTCTCTGTGGGTCCTTTCCTATTCCAAATTTACAGCAAGTGATTGGTAGAAAAGGTAGAGAATAATAAACAGATAGTTTAAAAAACAGTGATTCTTAGCATTCTCTATCTGTGAACATTAATTTAACTTTGTTATTTTAAGAACAATATGTTTGTCCAAGGAGAAATGAGTTGATATACCATTAGAAGATTTCAATCATATCAACTTTGATTTTCTTCCTATAAGTTAAAAGACACAATAAAATTGCAACTTAATGGCAGGACCATTTTTCATGTTTTCCTTGGAGAAGCAAATACAAGAGGTTTTTTTTTTATTCAAGAAGAAATAGAATTCCATGGGATGGATACTCGGTCGCCTTGATTTGTAGTGCTCATGGTGAGCAAAGGCAAGAGAACCATCATGGCTCTAATTGTAACTGATATACCAATATCTGGGGCAGAAGATGAAGAAGCAGAGGAGTGTTATTAAGAACTTGGAGTAAAGCTCAAAATCAAGTCACCATATTCCTTGATACTTGGTGACCTCATGAAAAGGGGAAAAGTGAGCAATGGTACAAAACATCGTTCAAGATTAAGAAAAGAAAGAGGCCAAGAGAAGCTTGTAGTTCATTCAGATACGTCTGGCTTGCATAAAATGAATCCTTGTGGTTATTGACATGAGTATCTTTCTAGGTTTATCTTTTAGGATGTTAGGTTTATTTCAAACTTCATTTCTCAAAAATTTTTGCTGCTCTTCCCTACCTCCTTTATTTATCTGATAAGTTAGCATTGTTTTAGATTTCATACTCCCTTTGGGGATGCAGTATATAGCCTTTGAGGTTCCTTTATCTCTATATGATCATATCATAATTCCACTACCTTTAGTTTTCTTTGTACTGAACCATCTGAGATAAGCAATCTCAATGACGCCTCACATACAAAGAGTTCAGCATGGAAGCCCCATGCTCTCTAGTTGACTTTTCCTTGGGGTTTCTTATTTCTCACTATCTGAATATGCCTCCCATTTCCCTCACTGGACTGAACAAATTCAATATATTCCCTGGTTTAAGGGTACTGAGGTGGAGGTAGGGTAGGGCATGGGTCACTGTCTCAAAAATGCAGAATCAGAATCACTACAGCTGAAATTTGAAATGTAAATCTACCAGCTTCTTCACACAGAGTATAAACTTGGACTGGTTACACTGATTGTGACCTTCAGACTTAATCTGGCCTTGTAAATGGCTTTAGGAAAATCATTAGGCCTCAAAAATCTTTCTGGTCTAAAAATCTTCCATTAACTCTATTCATATTTGCAAAATCATTCCTTGGCCTGCCTATCCATGGCACATCAGGGCTCCAAGTAACTCAAAACTCAAAAGTCATTATTTTCTCTGGAGAAAAGAGAATTTAGGGAAGAATAGGTTAGCTGTCTCTAACTATTTGAAGCACTGACAACTAAACTTTTTCTGCTTGGTCCCAGGAGGCAGAAATAGGAGCAGACATTGAAAGCTGACAAGAAGAAAATTTAATAAAGTTAATGATACCTGACATTTAAATATCTTTTTAAAACCTTCAAATCATTTTAACATATATTGTCTCTTTTGAAGCATTGGAACCATTCTGTAAGATAGGTGTTGTTATTATACCTATCGTACAGTTCGGTCAAATAAGTATTTGTTATTATCATTCAGTCCTTTTAGTCATTGCCAAGTTTTCATGACTCCATATAGGGTTTTCTTGGCAAACATACTGGAGTAGTTTGCAATTTCCTTCTCCAATAGTCATTTATTAAGCTTCTACTATGTGCCCAACTCTTGCTAAGTGCTAACAATAGAAAAAAGGCAACTCCTCTTCTCAAGAAGCTCACAGTCTAATGAGAGAAAGACCATAAAAACAACTGAGTATCAGATAGGTTAAACGACTTGGCCCAGACAAAAATGTGTAAAGCTGAATGTGAACTCAGGTCTTCATGATTCCATGCCCAACACTTTATCCACTAGGCCATAGTGACTATTTTAGGCTACATGTAAACTTCCTAATAATTAGTGCTATCTAGTAGATTTTTATGTACTGGATGTATTTAAACAAAAGCTGGAAATCACTTGTCAGATAACAGGGAGAAAATTGGGGCTCAAATATGGGATTGGACAAGTTTACCTTCCAACTTTGAGATTCTGTGATATTTGTTTGCCACACATATCTAAAGTGCTGTTTCCCTTATTATCTCAATCAGCTTCCTCCAAAATAGCACCTTCCTTCCCCCACCCTTCACATATATCAACACCTTGCCATAACAGAACCACCATAATTCTAACCTATTCTCACACTCTATCATAATGGTTCATCTTCGCAGGGCCCACCAAACTGTCTAACATAACAATAAATATTTATGTAGGCTTTTATTTAGGAATCTCTATTTTATGCCATTAAAATAAAGTGCAAATTAGCATACAGAATAAATTATCAACATTCTACTAGACCCATGAATACAGATCAGATTTTAAATTCCCAGGTCAAGAATTCTGTCTTTTCCATAAGTACAATTTCTCTAACTTGGAAATTCAATACATAATAGTTATAGATGATGACAATAAGTGACAATGATTTAGAAAGCATTCAAAGCACTCAAAATTCTGCCTCCAACCTTACTTTTCAACTTTATCTCCCTCTACTCCCTCTCACATACTTCATGTTCCGGCCTAAGTAGGTAACTTGCTATTCCCCCAAACTTACCAAGAGGTATGCAAAACTACCCTCACACCTTTTTTCATGTTGTTCCCTATTTCTACGATGCCTTCTCTCTGTACCCCATGTTGGACTGTTCATGTACTAACCATTATTCTGACCCCATATCAAATTCTACCTTCTCCTTGAAATCATACTTAACCTCCAGAGGGAAAGACTTTTTCCCTCATCTGATTGTAAGGAATTCTGAATTCTTCAAACTTGTACTATGTTGTAATGTTAATGGGATATAAGATCTTCCCTGTCCATTAATAGGCCTCAGGTGGAGCCCATTAAGAGAACCTCACTTAGGGGAGGCTTGCTTGTAGGAAGGTTTTTCACACCTTTTGCTAATTTCTAAATAGGCAGTGATTCACAAGGGTTGAGATGCCTAGCTCTGAAAAGTGCATATATGCTCTGAGGCGGTATTTTGCTTTGGAGGTTCACTTATGAGAAGGAGCTTGTGATTTCCTGGTTGAGATTCTGAGTGGCCATATGTTCAGAGCTCCCTGATTGCTCAGATGTAAATGTTCTCTCTATCCACGGGTGTATGTAAAGTGTATAGTTGATTCAGCCAGTCACAGCCCTGTCTGCTGGTCTTTTCTCTGCTTGTATTTTCTCTGTATTTCCTCTGTTTGTATTTTCTCTGAAGTTCAGGGTTTAGGAAGGTTTAGGACTATTCCCCTGAACTAGTGAATATAATTTTAAAAGACTGTTAACCCCTTAAATAGCTATCTTTCCCAGTAAAGCAGAATCTGTGCTAGCAGTCATCTGAGTATGCCAGTGGAGTTGCTGCTACATATACTTACCTGTGTACACAGTTTAGCCACTATATTATAAACTTTTTAAGGACTGAGACTATGTCACAACTGTCTGCTATTTCCCTAATAATTAGCCTACAGCATTACACACACACCCTTAATAAATGAATTGAAATGTTTAATTCATTCAGTATATTTAATTCCCATCTATTCATCTGTCAGCATTTTTGATGCTGGCTCTCCTTGCCATAATCTGACAAAGTTATGCTTTAAACAAAGAATGTATTCATTCCATGCATGTAGAGTTCCACTTCTAATCTTGATTCTGAGATTTGGAGTTGGAGTAGCAGGTAATTACATCAAAATTGCACCCATATATACCCAGACTCACATAGTCAACCAATAAGACTGGGAAAGAAGTGTCAACATGGCCATACAACACATGGCCCATAGCAAAGTTATTTTGCAATGCCTACCGTTTTATAGTAAATCATGAAAAAAAACTTTCAGCGTTGAGACTATGGAGGAGAAATAAAGTATAGATTACCCCCTTCCGCTTACCATAAGAAGACATGTAAAAGAATTCCAGACATTGTGTCTTATGCTTTTTTCATGATCTGTGGCTCTCAGAAAACTCTGTCTTCTATTACTTTAATGTATAAGTAGTAAGTACTTAGAAAACAGCATATGAAATGATTTATTTATTCATTTATTAAATATGAATTAAAAGTGAAGTATATATTATATCCACTTGAAATACATCAGAGTTTTACCTACACAGCTTCCAACTCAAAATACAATGGAAAGAAGGAAGGAAGGAAGAAAGGAAGGAAGGAAGAAAGGAAGGAAGAAAGGAAGGAAGGAAGGAAGGAAGGAAGGAAGGAAGGAAGGAAGGAAGGAAGGAAGGAAGGGAATGAGGGAGGGAGGGAGGGAGGAAGGAAGAGAGGAAGGGAGGAAGGAAGGAAGGGAGGAAGGAAGGGAGGGAGGGAGGAAGGAAGGAAGGAAGGAAGGAAGGAAGGAAGGAAGGAAGGAAGGAAGGAAGGAAGGAAGGAAGGAAGGAAGGAAGGAAGGAAGGCTTTAGGAATGAAAATAGCCTTTCCAAAAGAATAAAGAATAACCATAAGGTTTTCAGAAAGTACAACTATTTATTTGAAAGAATTCCTTATTAAGAGTAATGGAGAAGCCAACTACAATTATGGGGTTATTCTAGGAACAGATATAAGCACCCCCCAAGAATCCCATTTTGTTCTGATCTTATGGGAAATATTTATGAGCTGGAAGACAACACGAGATTGATCTGCAAATGAGTAAATACATCAGGCAGTTCCCTTTGCTAGAATGATTCTAAAGGGAATGGGATATTGGACTGCTCATTTACATGTTGGTCCCCAGAATATTTTTTTAAGTTCACAGCTATTTAAAGAGCCCTTTTCTCCAAAGCCTGGGAACAAACCAAAAAGTGTGAACTCCAGTGACATGGCCAATGAACTGTTCTTTGTATAGCTCTTAAGAAGACAACAATCATCTCATTTGGAACATAAATATTAGTGTTAGGTATTTATCACTAAATTGGCACTATGCCAACCACTGCACATTTCTCTTTTTGAAGAAAAGATCTCTAAGAGCACAAAGGCTCCTTTTCCATCTTTATCTTAGTAATACTAATGTCCCAGAGAGCCCCATTAATTTCTGCCTCTCAAGAAAAGGCAGTGTCTCACCCCCTTCTTGGGAATGTCATTCTTATTTATAAGCTTGCAGTTGAGGGGGGGGGGGCATTCTGTTTCTCTGTATCTTTCCTTTTCTCCTTTATCTTTTTTCTAACCACAGTAATATTTCTTACCACAATACTCATCCTTTGACAATCCCACAATTCTCAATTTGAACACAATACTTTATAGATAGTGCATACTTAAGAAATACCTTTTGAATGAATGAATTGCCACAGAAAAAAGTATTATTTCAAATTTATATCCTCTACTTCATAAAGAAAAGACCACAGTTCACTTGACCATGTTTCTATATGGATTATCAGACATATATTTTCTTATGATAAAGCCACTTGCTTTTGAAGTTTTTTTTTCCCTCACATCTTTCCAGACAGCATAATTCATCATTATTCATGAAATGCCTGAACCAATGCCCACAGGGCAATTGTGCTAACCAGAGCACAATGTAGATCATCTCTGCCCTCAAGAAACTAACCATCGAAGGCAATACTAGTGCAACAGAAATGGACATTCCCTGTAACACAAACCATTCAACCCTGAACAAGTTCCTGAAGGAAAAAAAAGTATTTTCTTAAGTACAAGCACTTGGAAGGGTATAGTTTTGTAGGGTTGCAAATGAAGCAGAGGGAATCCTGGGAGTTGTATTTTACATATATTGGAAGACAGGGGAAATCCATCTCATTTCCCATTCAGAGAGGTGATAGGATATCAAGAATGAATACAAATGAACTAAGAGAACTCCAGTGTTTCTTTGTCTTCTTAAAAGAGAGGGCTAGCTCTTCTGAGATGGGATTATTGTTTTAGATGTGGTCCAGTAATAGATTTCATCAGTCTCATTCACAAAGCACAGATCAACTTTGATACATGACCAACCCCACAGACAGGACTGGGAGTTCAATTCCCAGTCACTTTAGTTAGTAGCACTCAAACAGGAACAATGGTCTGGTTGCTTAACCTCCTGATGAAGGACTATGCAGGAAAAACACATAAAGGCAATTCGATAAATTAATTACATAGGAGTTGTTTAAGAACAATAAACTGTAAATAGCAACATCCATACCAGAAGACCTAGCTAGATAGTTCTGTCAACACCCAATGTGTGTATACACACACACACACACACACACACACACACACACACGCCATCTTCTTTCTAGTCTCTCTTGTTTTCTTCTGCTCCCATGACAGCTAATACCAATTTCCAACTATAACTTCCAACAACAAATCTAATTTTTTCCACTTCAGGAATCAAATGAGAATATTTAGCATTTATCTTATTGACTTTTAACTTTCAAAGTACAATATGTCTTACATGAAGCAGATGAATGACACAGATCCAATAAGGTAATATTTGTAAAGTGTATAACACAGAACCTAGCACACAGTTGCAGATAAATGCAAACTATTATTATAAATACTAGCTATATATTTTCATACTACCAAGTTCACTAAAGAAACTGAGGGAGGAAAAGTGACTTACAAAGGTCTCAAGTCATGTTGAGAGGACAGGTAGAATATGGCCTCTGAGGCTCCACCTATTCATGAACAAAGATAATATCTAGTATTCTGGAGCTCTTAAAGGAGCATAGGAAGTCCTGACATGTAGTAGTCAGCTGAGTGACAGTGAGGTGGGTTGGAAAGCATACTTTTCATATCAAAAGAAAAGGCAGAAAGCCCACTGGAAAGAAATAAAATATCATCAAGGACTCTCTAGCATAACAGAAGCAATTTGTCAAAGTACATCATAGGACTGATATACAAGTGTGACAAACAAGATTGTTAAGGGCCTGAGTTTCTTGCTCCCAGCAAGTATGAAGGGCAGGAATACATTGCAATAATTTGCAGAGAACAAAAAAACATTTTTGCTTCCACCAGTGCCAAGTAACAACTACATATGAGTATGTTAGAAAATAAAGCAAATTATCCAAAGAAACCACTTGCATCTGTAAAAGTTACCAGAGAAAATGATTTTTTGAGTGTCCGGAAGAAGATAACCAGGATGATGAAGGACCTCCAGGTAATGCCACATAAGAATCAGATGAAAAAATTGATGCCATAGAGCTTGGTGAAGAGAAATCTTGGGGATGGGAAAGGTTATCCCTTCCTGAGTCCTAAACCCTATGCTTCTTAGAATTAGGCAAAATATTGCATCAGCTTTTTCACTATTTCATGGTCTGACCTGCAAACTACTTAAATCCATAGCTCTTTTTCATACAAACTGCTTTCTAGGGAGTCTTCCTCCATAATATACTTGCTAAGTTGATTTTTAACACAAATTTAAGGCTTTACATTTCTCTTTAGTATATTTATCTTATTAGATTTGGCCCAGCTTTTTAGCCTGTTGAGATCTTTACAAATTCTGATTTTGTCATCTAAAGTGTTAGGTATCTTTCCCAGCTTTGTGTCATCTGCAAATTTGATAAGCATGAAATCTCTGCCTTTATTTAAATTATTAATAAAAATGTGAAGCAGCATAGGGATGACCATAGATCCATAGACCTTCTACTATATACTTCCTTTCATTAGTGGCTATAAGTTATCACTTCCTGTAGCTTCTACCTTTCATAATATTTCTCATATATGTCTTTTTCTTTCCTCTGACACTGCCATAATCCTAATGCAGTCCCTCATTTCCTTGCACCCCTACCATTAATAATCCTACAGTATTTTGCCTTAGTAAGACCACATCTGGACTAATAATTATAATGATATTAACAATATTTACATAGTGCTTTAAGGATTACAAAGTACCTTACATGAGCTATCTCTTTATATTCTCATTATAACCTTCTGAGGAAGGTGAGATTGTTGTCATTACTTCCAGGAGCCACATTTTAGGAAGAGTACTATGAAATTCAATGTGTCCAAAGTGGAGTCACGAAGTCCATGTCAAGCAAATAGTACAAGGAATTGGGTGTGTTTAGCTTAGGGAGAAGGCTTAGTTAGGATAAAAGAACTGTCTTCAAGTATCTGAAAGAACATCGTATAGAAACATAATTCAATTTCTTCTTCTTGCCTCAAAAGAGCAAAACTAGGAGCAATGGTTGGAAGTTAAAAGGAAACAAGACTTCAGTCTGACATAATTTCTAAAAATTCTAACAATTGGAGCAATACAAAAGTTGAATATAGAGAAATGGAGAGGGGAAAATCTCAAGGGGAAAAATGAAAAAGAAAAAGAAAAGAAGTCTAGTAATAGCAAATCTCCAAGTATACTACAAAATAGTAATTGCCAAATCTATTTAGTACTGAATAAAAAACGGAGAGGTTAATCAGTAGAACAGACTAGTAACACAAAATACATAAGCATACAAATGTAATAGCAAATGTCTCAATTAACCTAAAGACACTTCCTGTTGGGCACTCCTTATTCAACAAAACTCCTGAGGAAATTGGAAATCAATCTGGCGGAAATTAGATAAAGACAAATATCTTAAATAGTATATGAAGTTGAGCTCCAAATATATGTATGGCAGATATAAAAAGCTATATTATAAACAAATATAGAAGAAGGAAGGAAATGTATTTTGTTACTATGAACAGGAAAAAAGTTCATGACAAAATAAATGAGAGGATCACAGAAGATAAAATTGGCAATTATTTCATAAAATTAAAAAGGCAGCTAGGTAGTGCAGTAGATAGAGAATTGGGCTTAGAATCAGAAACACTCATCTTTAGGTGTTCAAATGTGACCTCAGACATTTACTAGCTATGTGACCCTGGGAAAGTCCCTTAACCCTGTTGACTTCAGTTCCTCATCTGTAAAATGAGCTGAAGAAGGAATGGCAAACCACACCAGTATCTTTTGCCAAGAATACCCAACATGGAATCACAAAGAATCAGATATCACTGAAAAGACTGAACAGCGGTAGCACATATAATTTAAAAGGTTTTGCGACTTCCAGGAGCAAAGATGACAAAATAAGCAGGAAATCACCATAATTCTCCCATATTCACCCCTCCAAACAATCATAAAATAATGCCCCAAAACAAATCCTTGAACAGCAGAACCAGCAAAAAGACAGGGTAAAACAATCTTTCAGCCCAAGAAAATCAGAAGGTTAGGAGGAAAGGTCTATCTCACTTGGGTGAGCACAGTCCAACACAAGAAGCATCCCAGCAACAAGTCCTGTCTCAGCAAACCAGTGGGAGATCCTGAGCTCTGGTGAATGGAACAAGCAAACACCAACACCAGCACCCAACACATGCTTTAGCTTGGCCCTGGGCAAACTAGTAGATACCAACACTACAGGTGCCTAAGCAAATGGATAGATACTACATTCTAGACTTCACATATAACCAGCATAACCAGGCTTTGGAAGCTGCCAATGTTGGTCCCCACCTTGCTTCAATGTATCCCAAGGCAGACAGGTAGCCACCAGCTCCAGGACTGCCATATGCTTCAGTGTGCCTCAGGAAGCAGGCAGAAGCCAGCACAGGAACACCCTCCACCAACCTCAAAACATGACAGACACCAGCACTAGGATCCTGGCTCAGCACCAGGTAAGCTGCCAGACCCCTATGGCCTCCAGCAGTGCCACCCTCAACCTCCCCCTTTTAGAGCATCACCAGAGACTAGGGTCCCTCATGGGCCTCAGGACAATATTGGTGCAGCACCAGGTAAACAGCCAGGGTCTTCAGACCTGGACACAAGAAACCTAAGACAGTGCCCCCTTCACCCCAGGAGCAGAGCTCAAATTTAAAAGAAAGGAAAAAAGCCAAAAAAGATTAGGAAAAACAATAAAAAAAATAATCTGGCAATAGAAAGTTATTATGGTGACAGAGAAGATCAAGGCACAAGCTCAGAAGAGGACAATAATATCAAATTACCTGTGGAGAAAATGCCAAAGAAAAATGGGAAGTGGTCTCAAGTCCAGAAAGAATTTGTGCAAGAGCTCCAAAAGGAGCTTAAAAGTCAAATTAGAGAGACAGAATAAAAATCAGGAAAACAAATGAGAGTGATACAAGAGAAATATGAAAAAAGAGTCAACAGCTTGTAAAAAGAAAATAGCTGTTTAAAAAGTACAACTGGCTAAATGGAAAAGAAAGTACAAAAAGCTAACTGAGGAAAACAACCCCTTAAAAGATAGAATTGGGCAAGTAGAAGCTAATGACTCTAAGAGACATCAAGAATCAATAAAACAAATTCAAAAGTATGAAAAAACAGAAGAATATGTAAAAGACCTAATTTGAAAAACAACTGGCCTGAAAAATAAAGTCAGGAGAGACAATGTCAGAATCATTGGGCTACCTGAAAGCCATAATCAAAAGGACCTGGACAGCATCTTTTAAGAAATTATCAAGGAAAATGCCCTGATATCCTGGATACAAATGGCAAAATAGGCACTGAGAGAATCCACCAATAACCTCAGGAAGGAGATTCCAAAATAAAAACTCAAGGGAACATCATAGCCAAATTTCAGAACTATCAAGTTAAGGAAAAGATACTGCAAATGGCCAGAAAGAAACAATTGAAATAACATGAAGCCACAATCAGGATTATACAAGAATTAGCAGTTGCAACATTAAAAGATCAGAGGTCATGAAACATATTCCAGAAGGCTAAGGAGCTAAGACTACAACAAAGAATCACTTACCCAGCAAAATTAAGCTTAATACTTAAAGGGAAAAAGTGGTTATTCAATGAAATAGAAGGATTTCAAGCTTTCATAAGAAGACCACAATTAAATCAAAATTTGATCTCCAATATCAAGATTCAAGAGAAGCATAAAGAAATTGAAAAAGATAAGAAAACATAAGGCATTCAATGGAGCTAAACTGTTTACAACCCTATATGGAAAGATAATACTTGTAATTCTTAAAAAATGTATCACTACTAGAATAGCTAGAAGGAATATACATAGACAGAGGGTACAGATATAAGGTGAATCTGAGGGAATGACAAAAAATTAAGGGATGAGAAAGAGTAGTACACTAGGCATAGAAGGAAAGGAGAGGTAGAACAGGGTAAATTATTTCACATGAAGAGGCACAAAAGACCTGTTAAGGGTGGGCAGTGGGCATCACTTGAACCTTACTCTCATTAGTATTGACTCAAAGAGGGAATAATATACACAATTAGTTGAATATAGAAAATTACCTTAACCAACAGTGAAGTAGAAATACCCTTGAAGCAGAGAGACACACATAGAGTAACAGTAAGGGACTGGAGCAGAATCTTTTATGCTTCAGCTGAAATAAAAATAAATAAATAAATAAATAGACCCAAAAAAACAGGGTTAACAATCCTGATCGTAGACAAAGTAAAAGCAAAAACAGACCTAATAAAAAGAAATAAGGAAGGAAATTACATATTGTTAAAAGGTGCCATAGTCAATGAAGCAATATCAATACTAAACACATATATACCAAGTGATATAATGTAAAAATTCTTAAAGAAGTTAAGTGAGCTATAGTGTTGTGACCCCAAGGTTTCTAGCTGTCTTACCTCTGTTTCCAGGCCCTTGGTGCACACCCAGCCACGTCCTGCATGGTCTCATAAAGGAGTCAATGGAAATGGAAAGAGGTACAGCTTTATTGGCAGGACAGGCGTATTGTTACATCTCTCCCTCTATCCTAGCCCCCCTCATGCTTTAGCCCTTAAATCCCCAAGAATGCACTTGCAGAGCTCTTGGACACCTCATGAGGCAAAGTAGGGGGCCAATCAGAGAACAGGGAGGTTGTGTCCAGAGCAGTTTGTGTACTCCTACCCGCTTACCCTTAGTCCCAGAGATTAGTCTCAGGGTAACAGGGTAAATTGCATGACAGCACACAGTCTGGGCGCTTTGGCACTTCCTAGGGGTTAGGGTGCCCTGACTATAGATGAGATCAGCATATATCACTGACTATTCTGTATCTTGTTATGTTAGACCTGAACTCAGAGAGGCTGCCTGACACCCAAAGAGGGGCTACAGACCCCAACACTATAGGAAGAAATAGACAGTAAAATTATACTAGTGGGAACTTAACTGCCCCCCTTTCAAAACTTGATAAATCCAACCAAAAATAAATAAGAAACAAAGGGGGTAAATAGAATATTAGAAAAGTTATATATGAGAGACCTTTGTAGAAAACTGAAAACAGAAAGTAATATACCTTTTCCTCAGCAGCACATGGTACCTACACAAAAAATTGACTATGTATTAGAGTATAAAAACCTCAAAATCAAATGTAGAAAGGCTGAAACATTAAATGCATTCTTTTCAGATCATAATGTAATAAAAATTACTTTCAATATCCAGCAGTAGAAAAATAGATTAATTAATTGGAATTAATTGGAAACTAAATAATCTAATACTAAACAATATGTGGGTCAAAGAACAAATCATAGAAAAAAATCAACAATTTCATTTTTAAAAAATGATAACAATGGGACAACATAGCAAAATTTATGGGATATAGCCAGAACAGTACTTAGGGGAAATTTTATTTCCCTAAATTCTTACATCAAACAAAATAGAGAAAGAACAGATCGATGAATTGGGCATGAAATTAAAGAAACTAGAAAAAATAACAAATTAAAAATCCCCAATTGAGCACCAAATTGGAAATCCTGAAAATCAAAGATGAGATAAATGATTGAAAAAAAAAAAAGAAAACTGTTGAGATGTGAAAAAAAAAAACAAGATAGATAAGCAGTATCAACAACATTGTGTGATGATCAGCTATGAATGATTTAGCTCTTCTCAGGCAACACAATGATCCAAGACAAATACAAAGGACTCATTAAAAAAAAATGCTATCCACATGCAGACAAAGAATTAATGTACTCAGAATGCAAATCGCAGTATACTTTTTTCACTTACTTTATTTTTTTTGTTTTTTTTCTTTTCATCTGTTTCTTCTTTCACAACTGTGACTAATATGGAAATGTTTTATATAATCGCATAGATAGATAGATAGATAGATAGATAGATAGATAGATAGATAGATAGAT